>NC_142696.1:8424021-8734239 GCF_029641045.1 Salvia hispanica | reverse complement strand
TAAAATAAGTATTAAACCAATTTATCATTATCTTTTGGATTTATGTCCTAAATTGATTAGGATGTTATTGATATATAAGAAAATCCTTATTTAATTGGATCTAGATAAATTTGTTTATCTAAGAAATCCTAAGTAATATTTGATATCTATTCTAAATAGAATTAAAATTTGTATAAATCTTGGTTGATAGGATTTTATTTTTATCTTATGGATTATGATGGAATTGTTTCTATCTAGTAATATCCTAGTACGATTTAAATAATGATAATCCTAGATCAACGTTATCTTGAATTGTAGGATTTGATTTTATCGAAATAAAATCTTGAATAATCCTAAATGGATTTAGATAGTTAACTCTATCTTGATAAATCCTATCAGTAATTGGATAATTATGATCCAATATAAAACTTAATTATTTAATTGATTCTCCCTTGACTAAATTAATAATTGTCGATAATTATCCTGTGTGTTTAAATGCCATGCATTAGATGGATTTTTCTGTTTATTTGGTGTTTATCTATTTTAAGTGGATTATCTGCTTTATCTGCTTATGTGATAATTATGCAAAAACCATATAAAAATATCTAAGTGATGATTACAACAAGTGCGTTGTATACGGTCTCCATCGGTTGGACTGCCAAATTTTGTGAAGCTGATTTTCTAATATTATCGCCACCTACAAAGTAGGGACAATAATCCTACGAAAACAGTAAGTTCATAAGGGCGGACTTCTCTCATAATAAATAGAATGAACTAGAAATTGGTTCCCAATATTATTGCCACTTGCAAAGTGGGGACAATAATCCTAAGGAACTGCGAGTTTCAGGGTTCAATCAGAATTTATGAGAGAGCTTGGTTTTGTTATCAGCACATGAACATTGTTATGGGAGTGTGTTGTAGAAATAAAATTCTGTAATGCTAAATCTGATGGTCGTGCTTAGGCAGCATTAGGCGTGTTGACCTCCAAAGGAGGAAGATATTGATGCGTCGGTGTTGTGACCAGTAAAATTGTCAAAGTTTTAATGCGTATTAACCTCCAAAGGAGGATACAATTTATTAATTTTGCAGTTGTAAGATACATAATTGTTTTGTGGTTATTTGTGATTATGTATTGAGTATGAGTATGAGTATGTGATAATAAGTTTCTTTGTCAAATCTTCATTATGTCATTTAATATTTGTCTGCGATCCTTAAAGAAAGAAAACTCGAATGCCTAAATTATGTAGCCCGGAAACGAAAATGGATAAAATTCTCATCGCTGAAAGCTTGGAGTTTATACTCAATGATTCATGTCCTCCATTTCCTCGACATAATTCCACGAAGAAAGTTCGAGAATGCATTATGCATGTACTTGACAAGCTCTTTGAAGAATAAGGTCAAGCTATTTTCCTTTAAGTAGCTCGACAAGTCTTGGTTAATGACGATGAAAGATGGATATCAATAGAATCTGTCAAGATAATTCGATTGGAATATCCTAGAGTGACAGAATGTTTTTAGGATCTTTTGATCACTCAAATAGTTTCTGACACAAGTCATCGCCTAAAGTAACAAGAAATGACTATAAGAAGGTTTAACTGAAAAGTAGAAAATCTTCAGAATAATAGTCGTTGTGTTACTATTAGAGGAAAGTAACATGATAGATGACGAATTCATAAAGGCTGCATTTTTCTCAAGTCCTAGTTCATTTGAACAAAAGACTAGATATGGAAATGGGAGAGCCTGGATTGTCATTAAAGTTTGTTTAAAGCGAGAAAAGATGCTCTGTGAGTTGGATTGACCTATTTTATAGAAGGACAATGACTTACATGACAATGCAACTTCTAAGTAAGAGATCTTGATCCAGTTAGGTTTTTGTTGCAGTGGGAGCTATTAATGCTCAACTATTGTTTTATGGTTGATGCTTAAGGCATAATAGTATTAAAATAATGTAAGTGCGACAAGGTTGAGTATTCAAAAACACATCAACTTCTTAATCATTGAATGATAAAGTATTTATGGCTCTTAGCCTTAAGGCCAAGAAAATACTTAGAAATTGTTCGAACTGATCTAGACTATCATGATTTTAACATTTCGTTAAATAGCTTGAGAGTTGAGAAAGTCTATTTGATGCACTATGAGTTACAATCATTTGATTTTTCAAGAGATTCAGAATACTTATAGAAGTGCAATATAGAAAGACTAGCGAGTCTTAATGGTTTACACCATAAGAAGACGAGCAAAGATTTATGATCAGTAGTGGGAGTCTAATCTCCATTAACGAATCTAAGCATTCATCTAATGAATGGGATAGTTATGTAAGAAGGAATCAAAATCTTTCTAAGACAAGTTTGATTATGTGATGAGTTGTACTCATTAAAATCTTATCATTGATGGGATAAACATTAAAGAAACTACCAACATCAGTACCTTCTACAAAACACGAGTTGTGGACTAGAGCGTCTCTAGTCTAGCACATCTCAAGGTGTAATGTTGTTCCAACACGTGTTGGAAAAGTGTCTAAGAAATTGGAGTTGAGTACTGAGGCATGTTTTAAGGTTTGTCCCAAATGATGTAAGGTTATAAGTTCTGTAATTTTCAAAGATATAATTCTTGTATGAAGATTAAGAGATGAACCACAAGCCTAACAACATGATAACTCTCAAAATAAAGAGAGAGATATCGGATTTTCCACGTTACCAAGAAGTCATACCATTAGAAACTTTTGCACTAATAAAATCAACTTCAGTACCTAAGATTGTAAGAACCATATCGTAGTGGGAGCGTTCCACTGGAACACAACAAGTTCATGGGTCTAAGAGTTTCGCAAGACTCAGTCTTAGATCAACTTGAAAATAATCTCTTTAACTACAATGTAGAATTGGTTCATTTGGATATTCATCCTTGAAAAGGTGATAGATTTCAAACTACAATCTAAGATAGACAACATGTTTTACAAGACTTGCAAAACTACCTATAGGCTGTGTCAGTCGGTGGGAGCTAGTATATTTGCAAGTGTAAATAAGGATCTCAAAAGGCTAGACAATGACAATGGGTTATGCCCAAAGAGAATTATCTTCTCGCTATCGTTGTGCCAGGATTTATTTGATCCTATTGTCTATTAGAACTTACATAAATTAGAATGTGTGTATTATGATTGTCAAGACAGCCTTCTATAAATAGAAGTCTTAAGGAAATCATCTACTAGAACATTCTAATGGGATATGTAATTAAGGGCAAGAAACGCATGATTGGAAGCTTATATAGACCTTCGTGGTCTTAGGCAAGCATCTAAATCAGAGTATATGTGTTTTATCAAAGTTGTCAAATATTTGGAATTTGACTTGTGTCCTTAACAGTGCTGTAAGCACAAGGAAGTTGAAAGTGCATTACGTATGGTATTATTGGTACTCTACGATGATGAAATCTACAAAAGTTGCAAACAACTAAGATTGGCATCTGGCGTAGGAAACTGGTCGTCTACCCAGTTTAAGATAAACGATTTAAGAGAAACTAATTACATTCTTAAACATCTAAGTCCTTTTAAGATGCTAGAAAGAATGTTGACATTCTCTTAGGAATCTTATATCTACACATTGCTTGGAACATTTAAGCATTAGAAATTCCATGAAAAGGTTTATACCTCTCAAGATGGAATTGTCTTGTCTCTAGTCAAGTGTCGTTTGACGCTTAGTGAGATCAAGAATTATGAGACTAGTTTCGGAGATAGTTGTCTCATGCATGCTATAATGTGTACTAAGTTTGATATTAGTTGTGCTTATGTATAGAAAGTATATATCATATTAACCATGGCAAAGGATTTTGATTGAGGTAATGAATATACCCTAGTGCTTGAGAAAGACTAGTAATTATATTCTAGTTTACCAGCCATTCATGTAATGTCCTTGGGGTTACACTGTCTTAGTTTTATGACTAATCAGTGATCGAGTAAGTCATCCTCTGAATATGTGTTTACCTTAGGAATATCTTCCTAATAGCTTTAATCATAAGTTTGAGTACGCCTACGAGTATTATTTTTGGATTACTCAAGTAAAGGCTAACTCAAGGGACACACGAGTTTATTAAGCTAAGCAATCACATATGGGGATGAAATTAATTAAAGATCAAGTACGCAGCAAAGACATTATGGTGAAAAAGATATTATCAGAGAACAACCAAGCAGATTTTTCTTTCACCTTGTGAAATGAATGGTAGTTCGATATATCTAGTATCAATACCTGCTTTGTGTATAAGTAGGAGAGATTTTTGGCAGTGGGTATACTCGAAAGCATGTTTTGAGTATAAGTGGGAGATTGTTAGGTTTGGTATACTGAAAAGCATGTTTCAAGCAAGTTTCGCGCGAATAGAATCTTGCTTGTATACATAAAACTCTACAATCCACTTTTAACCCGATTCAGTATTATTCGAGCAGTCTCGCACGAATAGAATCACTATTATTATTACATTGTGTTTGCTTGTGCATTTATAAGATGTTTTACAAACATTTAAATGCATAAGAAGTAAACAAAGTCTAAGTCTTTTGCTTAGTAGACCGGTTGTGGGCGTCGTCCACTTTAAGGTAACACGGTCAGATCTATGCAATGCTTTGCAAAAGAAAAAGAAGAATTTCACAACCTAGATAGGCTTTGGCTACCTATCGTGAAAGGTTGCAATGTCAGTCCGCATATTTCTAAGCCTTACTGAAATAAGATGACATTGGTGTGGTATAGCACTGAACAGATCTAACAGCAAGACGTGTCTTTATGCTATCTACTGAAAGACTAGGTCTTGATAAAATATTATTTCTTAATCTACATATGTTAGCATTGAGCATACGGTATTGATTATGCACTACTTTGACTTATCAAATGGTGCGGGTTTTTCGCAACCCAATAATCCTGATATATTGGGTAGTGGTGATTAATATCTAGCGGTGCTAGGATTGCTATTATGTTGAAACGTGCGCGAGGTGAGTCTCGTTTGATAATGTCCTCAAGAGGAGCTCGAACAAGGTTTTATTATTCGGAAAACTGGCCAGTTGGAGTTTTATTACTCTATGAATAATAAATAAGTACTTCTTGCTAAGTCCACTCTTGGAATTAATAAGATATTAATCAATTAAGTCCATAGCAGACATTAATTAATTAATGGATATTTATATCTTAAGCGCGGGAAATAAATAATAAATAACGGAAACCCGAATTACTTGTAATTTCGGTTTTGGATGGGGAGAGTTCAATATTACTTCTGTAGTGGCTGCTCTTAATATTCCAATTATAACTTATATTAAATTGTGGGTTCAATTTAATTAGTAAAAAGTAAATTGGATGAGCCCATATCCAAAACCTTCCATAGATCCCTGTCTGGGCCCAAAATGAACTTAATATAAATAGGATAATAAAGAAGACAAAATTAACACAATTTTAATTCTTAAAATTTTCGAAAATTTCGAAAATCTCCAGCTGTGGAGAATTTTGAATTCTTCACCTATTCTCAAAAGGATTTCTTCTGTCTTCTTTATTCGAGTCATAGTATTTTGATAAGATCAACCCACCCTGATATCGAGATACAGTTCGGGATCCAGAGAGAAGATCCGTGGTCTAGTATCGAAGATCATCACGTCGAGAAGGCGCAAGCAATCGTCGATTCTTTGGAGAATCAAATCGGTAACTCTAAACCGTAGAATTCATGTTTTAGGATTTACTTTCTTTGAGTATGAATTATTTGCGTTCTAGCATGCAATTATCTGTTTAACATGTGAATTGATTAATCGCATAATCGGTCAAATAGATCCTACGTCTGATTTATTTGTTTTGTACAAGTCTTCCGCTGTGCAAGGGGCACCAAACCCCATCAATTGCCCATCTTGACTTTTCCCTGACCAGTTGGACTGCCTCTCCGGAGGGTGTGCATAATTCGTGAGCTGCAGTGGGGGTGGCTGACCTTGATCATGGTCAGTCCATCTAAAATTTGGGTAAGTCCTCCGTGGAGCATCCCTCTGTCTTCCTTGGTTCCAACTTCCGTCTGGATTCCAACTTCCCATCGAATTTGCTTGAGCTTGGCATTCTCCTTCAAAGGGCTGACTGTAACACGGCTGAAGTTGCCTTTCCTCTGGACCAGGGGGTTTCTCGTTTTCTGCTGGAGCATGCGGATTGTATTTCTCAATTGCATTCAGCAATGCTTTCTCCAGCTTATCTATCCTATCTTTCACTTTCTTGTCATCTTGTTCCGTTACTGCATTGGCTAACCCTCTCCTCAATATACTTCGCCTCAATCAGCCTTCCCAAAGTCTCTCTGGCTTCACTTGCTTTATTCTTGGTAAAGTTTCCCCCGCTCGAGGAATTCATCAAGTCCTTTGATTCAGGATTTGCACCTTCGTAAAACAGATAGTAGGTCTCCGCTTCAATCATCCTGTGGTTCGGACAAGCATCCAGCAATCCCTTGAACCGGGACCAATAAGAACTCAGAGATTCATCATATTCCTGCTTGCACTCCTGAATCTCCTTCTTCAAGGCATTCGTCTTGTTGGAAGGGAAAAAATAATCCAAGAATTCCAGCTTGAAATATTTCCATGTGTTAATCGAGTCTGGTGGAAGCCTCAGTAGCCAAGTATTGGCTTCCCCTTTGAGGGCAAACGGGACTGCACGTAAACGATAGTCCTCCTCAGTCGCCTCGTTAGGTCTCTTTTGAATGATGCAAAACTTACTGAACTCGTTTAGGAATTCGTAAGGACATTCGTTCCTTCGTCCAGAGAATGTGGGAAAAACTCCGAGCACATTTGTCTTGATATCAATAGACCTCCGACTCGGGCTTGAGACTATGGCATGGGCCGGCTCGCCGTCCAGATGCGCGGTGAGCGACCTATTTCCGGATCGGGGTCCACTATGTGTGCCATATTCACGTCCTCCTCTTCCTCAGTCTCGGATTGCTCTGTTTCGGTGGACGACTTCGGGTCCTCTTCTCCTGATGAGTTCCACTCCTTCTCACTTTATGATTCGAACGGAAATGGGTCCTTCGTCCTTAAACCTGATCTGGTGGTGATGGTAGATGTAGATTCCTTGACTCGCCACTTGTATTGGCCGCTCCCTGACCTAAATGAACTCGCCCAACTTCCAGAATGGAAGCCTGTGTTCATAAATTGTCAAGGAGAACAAAATAACAGAAATTAAATTATTTACACCAAATCCTTAAACGCAATAACAATAAACGCCATCCTTCCCCGGCAACGGCGCCATTTGAAGAGACACAACTACGTGTGTGGGTGGTCACTGTGTGCACAAAAAGAAATAACAGGTTTCCTAGGTCCAGCAAATCCGCTAGATCACACGGTCTAGGAACTCACTGGTCGTCAGAAAATCCCGGTCGTCGGACACACAGAGTACTTCTTCAAAAACCCTCAACCACTTTACTAAAACCTAGCACAGGGAAGTAGGGATCGATCCCATAGAGATGGATGCGTAATAATCATGCTCAAGGATTTGGGAATTGTTTTTGGGTTGGCTGCTGCCACGCATTTTTTTTGGGTAGAGGAAATTAAACTTAAACTTGGGATTTTAAACTGCTACGCTAACAGCGAGATCTAGGCGAAACAACAAAAGCATGCACGTAAACTAGAACCGAAACAATCACTAGATCTGAGCAACTATTCTAATTACCTAGATCTGGGAAATAAACTGACAGTGGGGACCATAACTGAAAAAGCAGAGTACGGACGAAAAGCTGGAAAAACAACTAACTAAGGTACTAACTAACATCGACATCATCTTCTCCAACCAATTTGCATAAAAACTCAGAAGAAACAGTATGAGCGAAATCGGAACAGAGCAGACTGGATTTTAACGATTTAATGAAGAACAATTTACGGATGCTAGACGAAGCAAAAAAGAAGGTAAACAGAAAACTCAAAATTCATGCATAACTCGACTTCCCCTGTTCAAATCCAACCTCGGACGCTAAATCCACTCCGGATCCAAGCATCCGACACAAACTCCAGCCAAAAAAACAACATTTCATAACTTCAGATTCAACCAACAACCTCCGATCAACAACAACACCTCAGATCTACAGCCAAATTCCCCAGATCGAGCACCAAAGTAACAAAAACAGAGATCAACATGCAACTTGCCGAAATAAAAACTCTTAACAGCAGGATCAACGTAGATCAACACGAAATAACACAAATATAACGAAAACTAAGAAATGCATAGATAATCAGTAACATCAACAGCCAAATCAACTTCCAAAAGTGAAGTTCGAACGAAATAGAGTGCAAAAAAAAACCGAAAGTAAATAGATTGTATCTTCGCCCTCACGCGGACGGTGTTACGACGAAATTTCTCTGAAGAATTGACCCCTTGAAACCTAAACTACCCCAGAACTCCCATTTCCCAAGTGTGTGTGTTGTGTGTGAGCTAAGAGTAAAAAAAGTGGTCTCCCTTGTGTGTTGCATGCTCCTCTATTTATAGGCGTTGAAGTGGGGCCCAGCGAGGTATAGATAGACTTTGTTGCCCTCAGCTATTGACTCCCTTCTTCTAGCCTTCTTTTCCTTAAGTTCTGCTCACTTCTCCTTCATTCCTTCGCTAGTCCGTTTCCTCCAGCATCTCCTGGATCTAGCGATTCTGTCACACACTTGGCTTAGAAACTGTGTTAGACCTAGCAAAATGTAGTGCTTTTCACTATATAACTGATGCATGAAATTAGCCTTATCAACATCCAAAGAATCCTATGAATTTAGTTAGATATAATTGAATAAGCTAAAAACATAGATTGGAGTGAAAACAATTGGAACATAAAACTAAAGCAAATAAAACCCGTAGGTTTCATCCTTGTCGTTTTTGATGTTCATGGTTCTTTCTCCAACCCCTTGCACAATGAAGAACTCTCAAATTTATACTATGGAAGTAATTGGCAAAAAGAAGATGAAAGATTAGGGTTGGAGGAGGAGCTATGAAAGCTCCCCTTTTGGGGGCTAAGGAAGGGTTCAATTTTATGAATGAGGTTATGGGGTATATATAGGCTTTAGAAGGATTTAAATTTGGTAATAAGTGTCCTCCAAGCATTAGGAAATATGTAATTTTCGTTCCCCATAGTAGAAGGAAAAGATTTGGCTTCACAAGGTAAGATCTTTTTTCCTTCTTCAATTTTCCGTCTAGACTGCAGCTGGCAGCTTTGCACGATTTTGGTAGAACGAACATAACTCTCTCCACAGAACTCCGAATGAGGTGATTCTAGTCCCATCTTAAATCTTTTTTCAATACGAAGAGAATGGTGTATAGAACGCCCCGATCGGACATCCGGATCGCCGGAAAATTGAGTTTGAAGACAGCTGTCGCGTGCCGCGTTTTTGTGGCGGGCCGCCGCACCTTGGCCGGCGGTCGCCGCGCGTAGTCCAGTAGCTTCTGACTCCTTGTGGCGGTCGCCACGCACTTCCCGGCGGTCGCCGGGCGTGTCTATGTCTTCGCTGAGCGCCGGCGGTCGCCGGAAGTGTTGCGGCGGTCGCCGGAAAAGCTCCAGATTTCTTACTTCGCGTTTTTACTCCTTTTTTAGGCTCAAATATGCACATTTCTCACGAAACATGTCAAAATACCAAAATAGACAAGATATGCAAATAATGGACAAGTAATGCAACTTTGACATTAAAAACAGACCAAAAAATGGCCTTAAAACCGTGCAAAATCCGAGCGTATCACCTTGAATTCAAGCCCTCGCATGTGACAAACTTCCAAAGATGGGAAGTGTTCTCTCACTCTCAAAGTGTATGAAGGTAATGTGTATATAAGCACTCAAATCATGCATCATGCAAAGTTTACCATAGGCTTGCTCAAAGTCTAATCCCTCCTCTACTAGATGTGATTAAGCATCAAAAGTCCCAAAGGTCTTCATCTTTGGTTGTAATGTATGCTCTTTGGTAGATGAAGAATATTTGGCTAAAAAGTGACTAAACCCAATAACAACAAAAGTGATCAATTTCTAACACATCAAACTTAGCACCCAACCAACAATTCAAATCTCAGTAAACTTAGACTTTGTCTATATTTCTTCTCACTTCCCAAATTCCTTTGATTTTTCTTTCTTCTCACAACCTTTCACAGTTTTTCTGTTTCTTTTCTTTTTTTCATACGCATCCTTTTTAGAATCAAGCACATATTTAGAACTTTTTCTCAATTTCACAACTTGTACTTTCTTTACATTAAGCACACTACTTTTATATTTCCCCCTTATCTCTCCAATTCCTTTACAAAATAAGATAGCAAAAACTAACTAATCCAATGAATTGTCCCCATTATGTTGGCTTCCAAAGAAAAGGCTTAAAGGCTCAAAATTGGCTCCAAAGGGAAAAATTTTGAAATTTTGAGAAGGTCAATATTTTGGACAAAAGTAGGCTAAGAAAAGATGGCCAATCATCCTCCTAAATCAACTTAAACACTATGTAAACTTAGGCAAGACTAGGAGCAAGTTCTAGAAACATAAACATGAATGCAGATAAATCACACAAGAAATAAATTATGCTCAAATCCTCATAAGATATAAAGCATGAATCAAGGCGAATAAGCAATTCACTTATTATGCACCTTTCCACCAAACCATCAAATCAAAACGTTAAGTCACACTTAAACATAGATGGAATGTAATATCATTGGCAACTCAGTCTAAAGTGTGTCCCTAAGCATGCGTGTTTCTAAGTTCTTCGTGTTAAGTTCACGACATGGATTCAAGAAAATATTTTTAGAACACAAAATTCTCCTATGGGGTTTTGAAAAATAAAAACAAAAACTTTAAAACAAAAACAAAAACCCTAAAACAAAAACCTAAACTCACGGTCCACCACTTCATCCCCCCAAACTTATTTTCAACAAAGTGTAAAATAAGTTTGTAGAGTCGGTAAGGACGTGAGTAAACTACCGAAAAGAAAACATACCCTGAAAAATTTCGCGTAGAGGTTTGACGTGGCGAAAATTCAAGAAATTTCAAAAAATCGTGCTGGAGACTGTGCCCAGGTATAGGGCCGCCGCGGCCTGTCCGGCGGTCGCCGCACGTTAACAGAAACTTCCACCGAGCAGGTGGCAGACCGCCGCAGCGCTTGCGGCGGTCGCCACGTAAGGGTCAGAACCTGCGAAAAATTTTCAAAGTAGAAAACGAAACAAAAACCAAAAGATACTAAAAAACTGGAAATAAATGGTTGGGTTGCCTCCCAACAAGCGCTTATTTTTCGTCTTTAGCTTGACGTTCTTTGAAGCTCATGTTATCCCCCATCGTGGGAATTCCTTTGGGATGCCTTTGTTCCTACAAATTCGCAATGTGAGCATAGAATGGAGAAAATTGTAGTAGGATACAACACATAGTATTTGGCAATCCCCCAAACTTGAACCAAATCAAGGTGTAAACATAATCACATGCAAGATCAAGTAATCCACCTTGATTAAAAAATCATCCCCCATCAAGATCTCTATACCCCATTAATTTGCAAGAATTGTCCACAATAGACCAAGATCATGGAAAACAATATAAGCTTAAGAATATACACAAGTCATGCAAGATAAAATAGCCTCACAATGCTATGAACATGAACTATGCGTATCAACAACCAAATCAACGGGGAATTCAAATTTCATCCACAAGAAGAAGCTAATTCAAGCACACCCAACAATGATCAATTCCAATAAATCCAACTCACAAATTCACCAACAAAATATCAAAAGCATATCATCCCCCATCAAACACTATGGTAAACTACCAAAACATAAACCAACAATAAAATCATCCAATGAAAGTATTCAAGATCAAAGCTCAGAAATTACAAGAAGAACGTACCTTGCGTTGGTTGACATTTGAGCACAAGAACAATTTGGTAGAATCCAAAGAATTTAATTGAGTGATGTGAATTTGGAGTGTGGGTGTGTGAATAATGTGGAGAAATAGAATGTAAAGAGATGGGATAAAATGGATGCTAGGGTTACAAAGAAAAAAGAAAAAAAGAAGGAAGGAAGAAATATACCTTATATGAAAATCTCGCGTCAAACATGTTGCGGCGGTCGCTGACTGCAGTTCAGCGGACCGCCGTGGATGGTCTGTCCTTACTGTTCTTCTTTCGGCGGGCCGCCGCAACTAACGCGGCGACCGCCAACCCTGCTCCAGATTATTATATATATATATATATATATATTTTTAGAAAAACGAAAATAAACTTAAAGAAAAAGTTTTTTTTTAAAAAAAAAACAAAAAATAATAAAATAAAACGAAAATTTTAAAACAAAGCGAAAATAAAAATAAAACTAGAAACTACTAAAAACAAGAAAGCTATCAACATTGGACTTTATATCTCACCCATGCTCTACGGAGCTTATCAAGTGCTGCAGCAGAAGATTGTGCAAACACAGAATGTGACAATGGACACATAAGATTGAACCCACACAGATTGTACCTCAGATGATTTCTCAATTTGGGTTTTTTAGCTTTGCTTCTACTTTCCCTCCATGCATGACTTAATTGTGGATCTTCATCGAAATTAGTTTCGTCAGCAACACAAGGAATTAAAATCAAAGAGAGAGAAGGTTTGAAAGATTTCACCAATTTGTCGAGCATAAGCGAACTTAACGAGTATGGAATCATGTTTCTTCTCCCACTTTTCCCATGTTTCCATTGAAGTTGTCAAAGCT
The DNA here is from genome assembly GCF_029641045.1 of Salvia hispanica. Taxonomy (NCBI): domain Eukaryota; kingdom Viridiplantae; phylum Streptophyta; class Magnoliopsida; order Lamiales; family Lamiaceae; genus Salvia; species Salvia hispanica. The sequence continues at coordinate 8,721,607 of NC_142696.1, read as the reverse complement.
TCCATAGCAGTGTCTAATTTATGTTTGCTTTCAGACACCTCTTCTGCACGTTACTTACTTCTTTCTAAAAGTCCACTCATCAAGTCTTCAAAGCTCTCGTACTCCCATGACTTTGCCCATATCAGAAGTATACTAAAACTGGTCAAAGTCATTGATGCGCTCCTTGCTTTACCTCAAGTACCTAAAAAAAATCAAAAGAAAAATAAAATTAAATAATATCACACTCTAAATTAGTATAATCAACATTTCTACAATATCAGCTTAAAGCAAAAATATTCCTCGGCAACGGCGCCAAAAACTTGATGCACTTTTTATTAGCACTAAAAATACCTGCAAGTATACAGGGTAGATCTAGTATAGCTAAAGGTCAGTACCAGGATATCAAACATGAGGAATATAATTGCAACTGACTATTATGTACTAAGCGTCAAATACTATCTAGAGAAACAAGAGAAGTTTTGGGTTTTTGAAAGTAAAACAATTAAAAGCAATCAAACAACTAAATGCAATTAAATCACAAAGATAAAATATGAGAGATAAGAGAATTCCATGGATGTGCGTTCACAGTTATGGTTATACAAATTCCAACTACAATACCCTAGCACAGTTTATACTTTGAAAGGACGAGTCACCTATCTTATGCTCATGCGATACAAACGTTGATTATAACATTAGGGTTGTCAATCCTAACACGTAACTTTAAAAAGCTCCTAAGACCCTTGAGAAGTCCTCACTGTCAATTAACAGTGCCGTTTTAAGGGAAGCTAACTGTAGCGTCTACTAAGTGGATCTGACTCGCTAGAACTCTGTCACAGTTATGAAGCAAGTTATATTAAATCATACACAATTGTGTCACTCAATCATGCAGCATCAAAACTACTTAGGGAAGAAACAAAGTAAAAACAAAACGGATATTAAATAGAAAAGGAATTGTATAAACCAATAAAAGATACTAACACATCCAAAGAATCCTATGAATTTAGTTAGACATAATTGAATAAGCTAAAAACATAGATTGTAGTGAAAACAATTGAAACATAAAACTAAAGCAAATAAAACCCGTAGGTTTCATCCTTGTCGTTTTTGATGTTCTTGCTTCTTTCTCCAACCCCTTGCACAATAAAGAACTCTCAAATTTATGCTATGGAAGTAATTGGCAAAAAGAAGATGAAAGATTAGGGTTGGAGGAGGAGCTATGAAAGCTCCCCTTTTGGGGGCTAAGGAAGGGTTCAATTTTATGAATGAGGTTATGGGGTATATATAGGCTTTAGAAGGATTTAAATTTGGTAATAAGTGTCCTCCAAGCATTAGGAAATATATAATTTTCGTTCCCCATAGTAGAAGGAAAAGATTTGCCTTCACAAGGTAAGATCTTCTTTCCTTCTTCGATTTTCCCCCTAGACTGCAGCTGGCAGCTTTGCGCGACTTTGGTAGAATGGCCATAACTCTCTCCACAGAACTCCGATTGAGGTGATTATTGTACCATCTTAAATCTCTTTTCAAGACGAAGAGAATGGTATGTAGAACGCCCCGATTAGACGAAAAGAATGGCGGGCCGCCGCACCTTGGCCGGCGGTCGCCGCGTGTAGTCCAGTAGCTTCTGACTCGTTGTGGCGGTCACCACGCACTTCCCAGCGGTTGCCGGGCGTGTCTTTGTCTTCGCTGAGCGCCGGCGGTCGCCGGAAGTGTTGCGGCGGTCGCCGGAGAAGCTCCAGATTTCCTGCTTCGCATTTTTACTTCCTTTTTAGGCTCAAATATGCACATTTCTCACAAAACATGTCAAAATACCAAAATAGATAAGATATGCAAATAATGGGCATGTAATGCAACTTTGACATTAAAAACGGACCAAAAAATGGCCTTAAAACCGTGCAAAATCCGAGCGTATCAGGGGGAGTGTTGGAAAAATAAATTGAAGTGTCTCATGTATGTTGGGAAGAGAATGTTTGGAGTCCAAAACTTGTTGGGAAGAGAATAACATTATATTGTGGAGTTCCAATAAGTATAGTTCCTAGGTATATTTATATCTAGGTCCAATAAATATCTATGTCAGTGGCGGATCCAGGGGGGGCTGGAGGGGGCGGTCGCCCCTCCCCCGGCGGCCGTGAAGGTTGAATTATACCAAGGTTTTACCGGAAAAAGCCATGTTCGCCCTCCGCAGAAAAAAATTGAGAGAGAAAGAAGACTTGTTAACTGAGCGGCAGTGGGGATCGATCCAATATCAGAAGATGATTTGAGATAATAAAGTTATTGGAATATGAAGATAATGGTTTATCCGGAAATGGAGATTTTAAGCGCAGATATTGAATGAAGAAGACGAACAGTGACCTATGAGTGGGTTGGGCCTAATTATTAGGAAATTTTGAGATATTTGTGGACTGCAGTTATTGTTATTTATTAATAGACTCCACTTCTCAAGACAGTTAGTCATAAATATAATTACCGGACTTATTGCTAGATATTTTATTACTTCAATTCTTAAATAACAAATGAAATTTACACAATAAATATTATTATGGGCATGTATTAAACGTATTTTAGTTGGTTATAACTTTAAACTTTAAAGCATCAACAACGTTCATTTTATATAACTTTAAATTACTCCGGTAAAGTTATACTTTTGTAACAATTTTATAAACTAGTTTAATGCAAGTGATATTTTACAGAAATTTTATAAATAAAGTTCTTTTGAGCAAAATATATGAAATCAATTTTAAACTTTAGTCTATCGAATATATAAATATAGTAAGAAAATATGATGATAATTATGGGTGAAGTTGTCGTTTATATGTACGAGAAGACGGCAAACAACGTTTTAAAGAACAAAATTCCGCCCCCTCCGAAAAACATTTCTGGATCCGCCACTGATCTATGTAGTATGTATCTCAAAGAAGAATTCAAATCCAATACAATGTAGTCGATAAAGATTTTAGTATCTTTTATTTTCTGCATTATACTTTTCAACACTACTCACATCTATAAAACTATAGTATATAAAAGTAGAACTCACGTTCCACTAACTTTTTTAACTCACTTTTCATTACATTTCTTAAAACTTATGTCGGATCAAAGTGGGACAATATTTGGGGATGGAGGGAGTATTAGTTTCTTGTCTATAATAAAATAAAATTACGAAAAAGAAATTAAAAATTGGAATTGTATTAATCATGAGTGTATTTTCTTTTTATAGATTGTGGTTATACTAATGTATACGGAAATTTTAGATTGTGGTGACTAAAATGTGATCTTAATTGTGGTTTCAAATTTGTGACGGTTATTTAAGGGTCGTAAATCGTAACTAATTATCAGCAATTCAAAATTAAAACCAATTATTAGCAATTGGATTATGAGATCTGGTTAAAATAATATCAAATAGATTATATTTTAAATTCAAATAATTAGTAAATAAATTTAAAGGAAATTAATGTCAAATAGTTGAAACTAAGCACTTTATTTCTCTCCAAAATCATTTTAAAATTTTAAATTTACATAACTCTCTTGGAGTGATAAGGTGATCGATCCTTCGACAAGCTCGAAGGAAAGGTCGCGATTTGTTGTTTCACGGACGTTTTCCGATCAGCAACAAAGAGAGAGCGAATATATTCAGATTGTATTGTACCCGTTAGATTTGGGAAAATAATATATTCATTGAATAATTAAAAATGATTACAATCTCTCAGATTTATAATACTCTAATTCTACTACCCTAACTTATTGAACAAGAAACAAATATCTAAACAAATATGGGAAAGATACGATGAATCAAAATATAACTAAATAATTGAAAGATCATATGATATAGGATTCGTATCAACTCCCCCACGGTCGAAATCCACCTTATCCTCATGGTGGGAACCACGAACAACGATGAGAGTTGAAAGCCAAAAATGGTTGCGAGACGACTCCTCCCGGATCAAACGCATAACAAACAACTGAACGTCTCCCTTCATCATCCCAATTAAATTTTCCAACAGTAGTGACGACAACATATTTTGCAGGCATGTGTAGCGCTATGCGAAAGGTCTCTGTGGCAAACAAGCACTTGATAACCCCTTCATGGGGCAATTCCTTGCTAATACATAGATCCATTTTTCCATCGGCATAGCAAGAAATTCACGTTTTCGTTTGCAAAAACTGACACATATACCAGGATCGAATGCACGCTCAACGATCATTTTGATAATCTTAAATATATTACTATCTTCATCATCTTTACTCCCAATTAAGCCCTTCGATCCCATTCCATTCTCTTTCAATTTGACTTCAACAATGCACTCTTCAAACACAACATCAAGAAGGCAAGGCAATACTTCATTTAACAAACCATACTCATCAGCATTTCGTAGATTCGTTTGCCACTTCTTCCTTGAACTCGGGATAGCTTGCGAATGACGATTAGAGGCCAACAATGGAACTGTCACGGAGAGCGGGTGCAAGGGCTAGGAAGGTCTTGAAGCGGAGTAGGGCAGCAGCTCCAACGGCGGTGCGGGACTCGGCTGCTGCGGTTGGCGATCTGGTCGCGGCAGGGGTGGCGGCGGCTGTTGTGGCGGTGGGGCAGCAGCAGAGGCCATTGGTAATATTGCTGAGCGTGAGTGTCAGAGACTTGTTGAACTGAGCATCGGTTATAGCACAACAGTGGGCTGCTCGTGGCAGGAGCGGTTTTGAGTTGTGTCTACCGAGGAATTCGCCGAGACTATACATGTAGGGGCTGAATGCCGGTAGGAACGCGGTCGTGGCATCGGTGGATATAGCGTTCGGTCAGGGAGGGGGAGCTCCGGCTGCCACAGATGACACCTTGCAGATGAATTGTGTGGCTGCCCGTATGAGTCCGTATATGGCGGATGAGGGGGCAGGTAGTCAGACTGCCCCACCTGGTATTCGGCGTCAGAATTTTGCAGCGCTGCGTCTGATACCGTGCATGTGTACGACGATTGCACAAAGACCGGTTGGGAATCGCCAAACCGACAGATGAGGGGCTCCATATGTGCAGCAACAGGTTGTTGTTGCTGCCTATAGGCGTGTGTCTGCTGCTGCTTCCCGTAGGCAATGACGGACCCAGAAAATAGTACCCGTGGGGTCGGATACTAAGAAATTTAATAGATAAAAATGTAATATTTAAAAAACAGTAGCCACATTTTTTTGTCCGAGATTTTTTATGTGGGATAGTTGATTTATATGTATATAAAAACTGACTAATTTTTAGTACTCAATATTTTTTCGTTAATTTAAAAAAATCAGTAAAATAAAATAGAAATACTAATAAAACTAATAAAGAATTTTTTTTAAAAATAACTATGTTAGAACTAATCCAATACCCAAACTAACTAAAGCCCCGTAATAAAATAGGCCCAAAACTTTTGGCCTTTAACCTAACTAAAGCAACCTTCGTCTTCCTCATCTTTCCACTGTGGACTGTTGAATTTGTTGTTTTACTTCCCCAATCTCTCACCTCAATTCTTCCTACTACTGTTTCCCTCTCTTCTTATTTCCTAGAAAAGGTTGCAGGATTGGATGTAATTCAAGTTATCATGGGGTCAGAAGTGTATCTGTGATGGGTGGAAGATCGATTATGTCATTCTCCGGCGGTGCCCGGTGGACCGGCGGTGGGGTCGGTCGACTCCACTCGACCTCACCAGGGTCCGTCTCTGCCCGTAGGCATGCCGACACCGCTGTGTGGGCCAGCAAGTTGGGGGTGAGCGTTGCGGTGGCGGCCATCTGGGAGGTTGTTCGTGGTAGGGGCGAAAAATAGTAGGTTGCTTATAGGGGATCAGTGTCGTAGTTGGACGAGTTACGTCAATACGCTACTTTTGATGCCTGCAATTTTGTCACACGTCGATTGATTGTTTGCCAACATGATTCCAACCTGGAGATAGTTGTATCCAATTGATCGAACAGTTGTTCATAACGTCCCATTCCGGTGTAGTGGGGTGACATCATGTTGATGTTGAACTAATAATGGAAAAGGATGATGTTGGGGTGTGCCTTCGTTGCTATGGTTAATGGATGGAGGATGGAGGATTAGGTGTGGCTATGATGGTGGTGCTACGGCTGATTTTTTTTTTTTTATATTGGTGAATAATTTGGGGGATATAGATGAACGAATACGGAGGATGAGCACGGGATGAAAGCACTAGTTGTTATGGACGTTCTTCGTAACGAGGCCGGTTAACTAACTTCTCGGAGTGATAAGATGATCGAACCTTCGACAAGCTCGAAGGAAGGGTCACGATTTGCTGTTACACAGACGTTTTCCAATCAACAACAAAGAGAGAGCGAATATATTCAAATTGCACCCGTTAGATTTGGAAAAATAGTATATTCATTGATTGATTAAAAATGATAACAATCTCTCATATTTATACTACTGTAAGTCTACTACCCTAACTTATTGAACAAGAAACAAACATCTGAATAAATATGAGAAAGATATGATAAATCGAAATATAACTAAATAATTGGAAGATCCATGATATAGGATTCGTATCAAGTTGTCAATTTTATTTTAATAAACGAAATGAAATATAGATATTGAGCTCCTATATAAAACCTTTCTGACCGTCCCTAGCTTTCTAGGTTTTTCTTCGCCGTGTTATCTCAAATTGGTAATTTTCTTTTTTGTGAGTATTGTGATTTGCCTGGATTTTTAGTTGCTATTGTTCTAATCCAATCAATGGCATCTACATCAACCAAAGAGAGTGCAAATCTTGAAAGGGAGTATGTTAATCTGTCTATGGGTGATGATGAAGATGAAGTTTTCGAAGTTGATGCGAAGGATTTGGTTGATGATAGAAATTTCGAATTCTGTATGGTGGGAAGATTCATGGATGGGGCTTCGATTAAATTGGATGCTATTAAACAGTTCATGAAAATGCTATGGCGGTCATCCAAGAATGTAAGTATTACAGACTTGGGAAATTCTCTTTTTCAATTCCGTTTTCATTGTCGGAGGGACTTCGAAAGAGCAATTGAAGGGGGTGGTCCGTGGACTTTCAAAAACAGAGTGTTAGTATGGGCTCCCTTGAATCCAAAAGTTCTAGTTGTAAGCATGTCCCTCTTTCTAATGGATATATGGGTTCGAGTTTTTAATCTGTCTGCAGCCTTCAGATCGGATAAGATGTGTCGTCACATAGGGAAGTTTCTTGGTGGTTTTGTGTATGTGGATGAGCGTAGCTTCTCTGGGGAAAAGCAGGAATTCATCAGGTTGCGGGTTTCTTTGGATGTACGTAGGCCTATTAAAAAGACAATGAAGCTGAGATCCACAGGTGTGCAAACTTTCCAGATTGATTTCAGGTATGAGCGGCTTCCGTCGTTCTGCTTTCATTGTGGTCGCATCGGCCACTCGGATAGAGGCTGTGACATGTTAGCAGATATTGGCCTTCGGGACAAAAACATTGTGATGAACTATGGTCCCAGACTAAGAGTATCCTTTGGCCCCAAGAGCAACACCGAGGAAGATGAGTGGGTGAAGGACAGAGATGTTTATAAGGGGAGTGCTGATGAGGTGCATGAGACTGGTAGTCGAGTTATCGTTCTAAGAAGCGAGGAAGACACAACACGAAAGAATGGGGATGAGGGGCGAGTAAAATCAAACCAAATTACTAATCCGTTGTTTCTTGATTAGAATGAGATGTTGAGATGACTTCTGCTGTGGAAGCCAAGCGAAAGAGGATGGAAAAAGGTGTTGTCTTAAAGCCAATTGATCTGAATAGGAAGAACGATGAAAGTAACGGTGCAGTAGTTTCAAAAAGCAAATTATCGGCGGGTCCTAGGGTCCAGGCCCGCCGGTCCCAATGAGTACGTTGAGTTAGAATTGTCGGGGACTTGGCAACCCTGCGACAGTTCGTGAACTTAAGGACATTGTCCTTTCTAAGAAGCCAAATTTTGTTTTCTTAATGGAGACAAAAATTGATAAAGGTCGTGTGGAAATCATGAAATCACAAATTGGTTTTGAAGGTGGTCTGATCGTAGATAGAGTGAGTATTGGTGGAGGCTTAGCGATGTTTTGGAGAAAGAACGACACAGTCACGGTTCTAAGTTACTCGAGAAATTATATCGATATTATAGTGAAGCTTGAAGGTGAAGAGCCCTGGCTTCTTACTGGTTTTTATGGTTTTCTAGAGGCATCTCGACGTAGAGATTCTTGGAATCTGATTAGTGATGGGGTTTTGATGCCCCTTGCACAACGGAAGACTTGTACAAAACAAATAAATCAGACACGGATCTATTTGACCGATTATGGGATTAATCAACTCACATGTTAAACAGATAATTGCATGCTAGAACGCAAATAATTCATGCTTAGAAAATATAAATCCTAAACATGATTTCTACGGTTTAGGATTACTGATTTAGATTCTCCAAAGAATCGACGATTGCTCGCGTCTTCTCCACGATGATCTTCAATACTAGACCACGGATCTTCTAACTGGTTCCCGAACTGTATTCCAACATCAGTGTGGGCTGATCTTATCGAAACACTAGGACTCGAATAAAGAAGACAGAAATTTCTCACGGAGGAGGAGGTGAAATTCTCACGGAGGAGAAAATCAAATAAATAATTTCGTCCTCCTTTTGAGAAAAGGAACGAAAATTATATTATGAGAATAATAATCTTTCTGTCTCATTTATTCTCCTATTTATATTAAGTTCATATTGGGCCCAGTCAGGGATCTATGGAAGGTTTTGGATATGGGCTCCCCCAATTAGCTTTTACTAATTAAATTGAACCCACTATTTAATACAAGTTTATATTGGAATATTACGAGCAGCCACTACAGGAGTAATATTGAACTCTCCCCATCCAAATCCGAAATTACAAGTAATCCGGGTTTCCACTTTGTTTATTATTTATTTCCCGCGCTTAAGATATAAATGTCCATTAATTAATTAATGTCTGCTATGGACTTAATTAATTAACATCTTATTAATTCCAAGAGTAGACTTAGCAAGAAACATTTATTTATTATTCATAGAGTAATAAAACTCCAACTGGCCAGTTTTCCGAATAATAAAACCTTGTTCGAGCTCATCTTGAGGACATTATCAAACGAGACTCACCTCGCGCACGTGTCAACATAATAGCAATCCTAGCATCTCTAGATATTAATCACCACTACCCAATATATCAAGATTATTGGGTTGCGAAAAACCCGCACCATTTGATAAGTCAAAGTAGTGTATAATCAATACCGTATGCTCAATGAACATAGGTAGATTAAGAAATAGTATTTTATCAAGACCTAGTCTTTCAGTAGATAGCATAAAGACACGTCTTGCTATTAGATCCGTTCAGTGCTATACCACACCAATGTCATCTTATTTCAGTGCTATACCACACCAATGTCATCTTAGAAATATGCGGACTGACATTGCAACCTTTCGCGATAGGTAGCCAAAGCCTATCTAGGTTGTGAAATTCTTCTTTTTCTTTTGCAAAGCATTGCATAGATTTGACCGTGTTACCTTAAAGTGGACGACGCCCACAACCGGTCTACTAAGCAAAAGACTTAGACTTCTTATGCATTTAAATGTTTGTAAAACCAAGATACTTTTCTCTTTTTTGATTAAATTCAATAAAAAAAATGAAAGTATCTTTCTTTATAAGAGATAAGATTCAATAGAAAAAGATTCGAAGCGTCTTTTTGGCTTTGACTCGTGGGAAGATATACTCTGGAATCTTGGATTTATCTGAAGGAAGAAAGAAAAGAAGATATAACAAAGAAGACACTCAAAGAAAATGAAAAAAGAAATTAATACAATTATGTATATGCAATTGGCATAGTTTAGTATACAATAAATGCACAAGCAAACACAATGTAATAATAATAGTGATTCTATTCGTGCGAGACTGCTCGAATCATACTGAATCGGGTTAAAAGTGGATTGTAGAGTTTTACGTATACAAGCAAGATTCTATTCGCGCGAAACTTGCTCGAACATGCTTTTCAATATACTAAACCTAACAATTAGAAGGTTAAAGGATATGTCGATGTTTCCATGGGTGTGCCTAGGGGACTTTAATGATCTCCTGTCGCCGGTTGAGAAATGAGGAAGGAGGGAAATCTATTTGCCTAATTGTGAAAATTTTCGACAAGTGCTTGATTATGGTGAATTGAAAGGAATTGAGAGTCGGGGATATCCGTTACTTGGGAAAGAGGTCGAAGCACAAATATTTGGGTTGAGGAGAAACTCGACAGGGCATTGGCGTGTCCGAATCGGAGGAGGAAGCATTGCCTGGCTATTGTTGAACATTTAGCCACAGCTACATAAGATCATATTCCGATGCTCCTGCATCCAAGCTCGCAGGTATATGTGGTGAAGGTTAAACCTTTCCGCTTTGAGAACTTATGGATCTGTGAAAGAGAATGCAAGGAAATAGTGGAAAAGGCTTGGAACTCTTTGTCAAGCAACCAAATCATGCAGAAAATAAATATTTGTGGTCGTGCACTTCAAGTTTGGGAGGATTCCTTATCTAAGCAGTTTTATGAGAAGATCAAGGAGAGTAAGATACAAATGTCAACTCTAAGAGGGAGACGTGATGTGGAAGGGAGAAGACGGTTTATGGAGGCTCATCTATTATACTCGAACACTCTTGCAAGACAAGAAATCTTTTGGAGACAAAGGGAAAAACAACACTGGCTTCGGGATGGTGACTGCAATTCTAAGTTTTTTCATGCGAAGGCATCTGCTAGAAAAAGAAAAATACTATATCCCAGTTGAAAGACGACAATGGTGTGTAGAAATCTTGGAAAGATGGTTTGGGGGTAGTAATTTCTGTTTATTTCTCTGATTTATTTAGTGCCCGGCCGGTGGTATATGAGTCAGTGGTTGGGCGGGTGGCTCCATCAGATTATGCAGTGTTAATCGAGAAGGTAACTGAGGTAGAGATCAAGCAGACAGTTTTCTCTATGCACCCAGACAAGGCTCCAGGTCCCGATGGAATGAATCCTGTTTTTTTCCAAAGCTTTTGGCATATTATTGGTAGAGATGTTGTCGAATTGTGTGTTCAAATCCTTAACTCTGAATCATTACCCATAGATCTTAATGACACGTTTGTTACGTTGATTCCCAAAAAAGGAAGGCCAGAGACCATAGCAGATTTTAGGCTTATTGCATTATGTAATGTCCTATACAAGATCATTTCGAAGGTGCTTGCTAACAGGCTGAAAAAGATCCTTGACAAAGTGGTTTCAGAATCACAAAGCGCTTTCATTCCTGGAAGGTTGATTACAGATAATGCTCTTCTTGCTTTTGAATCAATGCACTAGATGCTTAGGAAATCAAAAGGTTAGACGGGTTGTGCAGCTCTTAAGCTTGATATGAGGAATGCATATGATCAGATTGAATGGAGGTTCTTACAACAGATGCTTTGTCGTATGGGCTTCAATGATCATTTTATTCGGTGGATTATGATGTGCGTATCATCTATGAAATATTTCGTGGTGAGTAACAACAACAAAGTGGATCCAATCACATCGAGTCGAGGCCTAAGGCAAGGGGACCCTTTATCTCCCTATCTCTTCATCCTTTGTGCGGAAGGCTTCTCGATTATATTAAGATGGCTCGCGCCTTCTCCACGTGAAGATCTTGATTACTAGACCACAGATCTTCTGACTGGTTCCCGGACAGTATGTTCATATCAGTGTGGGCTGATCTCACCGAAGAGCTGCTTTATGGTGCGTCTAGAAGCTAATTGTAACATCCCACTTTTTCGAACCCTAATTTTTGAGACGTGAAAATTTTTGCATTAAATGCTTTTAATGCTATAATATATGTGGATTAAATGATGAGTGATTTATTGCAATATTCTTTGTGACCTAATTGCGATATGGAGTTGAGTTTGAGTTGAATAGTCAAACTTGTTGAATATATGACGTGGCTATTGAATAGTCAATATTGTGGAAAATATGACGTGGCCGTGGAATGGTCAAAGTCGTTGGAAAATGTGAAGTGGAGGTGGAATTCGAATATGTGAATATTTTGATGCGGGGAAAATAATATTGTGGTGAATTATTTTCCTAAGGGATGAGTGAGAATTTAATAGGAGCATTATTTAATTAAGTGGAATTTTCGACCCCTCCTATTTATTGGAAAGAAATCCTATTTTTCTTGGATTTAATTATTGCTTGGGATAATTATCCAAATTAAATCCAAAGTCCGAATATTCCTATTTATTCCATGAAATTTTTGAAACCCCTATCATACTATGGAGATTTTCGAAATCTCCTAATTTTATGGGAGAAGGGATTTTATTGTTATATTATTTGATCCCTTATTTATTCTCTTCCATAAATAAATTCAAATATCCTAGCATATCTTGTCATATCTAAGAAGATCTTATCATATCCTAATTAAATTAGGATTTTAAATAATTCCTTCAGGAAGGAATCGAAAATCATGCCTATTTCATGTTGATTGGGGAGATTTATTATTTTTATTCTACTCCGTGATATTTTATCCTACTCCGTGAAATATCCAAATTAAATCATATGCTAATAAATAGCATAAAAATTCGAAATCCCCTTGAAAGGTACGGTTTGTTCGATGTGTGTTCAGAAGGAAATAACAGGTTCCCTAGGTCCAGCAAATCCACTAGATCACGCGGTCTAGGAACTCGTTGGTCGCAGGAAATCCTGGTCGTCGGACACACAGAGCACTTCTTTCAAACACCCTCAACCACTTTACTAAACCTAGTATAGGGAAGTAGGGATCGATCCCACAGAGAAGGATGCGTAATACTCATGTTCAAGGATTTGGATGTGTTTTTGGTGTTGGCTGCTGCCGCGCATTTTTTCTTGGGTTGAGGAAAACAAATTAAACTTGACTTGGGAATCTTAAAACTCCTAAGCTAATAGCTAGACCTAGGCGAAATAATAAGAAAACGTTGCGAGAAAATTAACTGCTCGATCACTAGATCTAAGAGAACTACTCTACTTACCTAGATCTAGGAAATAAACTGACTGTGGGGACCATGACTGAAAAAGCAGAGTACGGACGAAAAGCTGGCAGAATAACTAACTCTAGTACTAGCTAACAGCGACATCATCTTCTACAACCAAATTGCGTAAAAACTCATAAGAAAATCAACATGAACGAAATCAAAACAGAGCAAACTAGATCTAAGTCAAATTTATGCATAATCAACGAAGAACTGAACAGATCTGCAGACGCTAGACGAAGTAAAACAGAAAACAAGAAGAAAACTCAAATCCATCTAACAACTTCCTTTTCTCCCTTTGGATCCAACCTCAGAGGCTAAATCCACTCCGGATCCAAGCGTCCGACACAAACTCCAACCAACAGAAATACTTCATCACTTCCGATTCGAACAACAACCTCCAATCAGTCAATAAACCACAGATCTATCACCGAATTCCCATATCAAACACCACAACATCAAAATAAAACAAAGATCGACATAATACTTGTTAAAATAAACTTCCAGCAGCGAGATCTACGTCAATCAACTCAAAATATCAAAGCTAAACGCAATTCAACAAAGCGAAAAGATAACGAGTATCATCAACAGCCAAGTCGACTCCCAAAAGTGAAGTTCGACAGCAAAAAAGAGTAAAACAACTGAGATTAAGAGAGATTGTATCTTCGTCCACACTCGGACGGTGTTGCAACTGCGAAACTTCTAAAGAAAAGTAACCCTTCGTACCCGACTACCCCAGATCTCCCATTCCCAAGTGTGTGTAATGTGTGTGAGCTAAGAAGAGAGTGAAAAAGTGATATTATGTGCGTTGCATGCTCTTCTATATATAGGCGTTGGAGTGGGGCCCAGCGAGGTATAGATAGACTTTGTTGCCCTCAGCTATTGGCTCCCTCTGTCACGCCTTCTTTTCTTCTAAATTCTGCTCACTTCGCTTCATTCCTTTGCTAGACCATCTCCTTCAGCATTTCCTTTGTCTAGTGATTTTCTCACACACCTGGCTTAGGAAACGTGTTAGACCCAGCAAATTATAACGCTTTTCACCACATAACCGATGCATGAAATTAGCCTTATCACCCCTTTTTCCTCACCAGTTTTAACGCCACTACTATCCCATATCTCTACCAAATCTTTATTTATTTAATTATGGGATTATATTTTGCACTCTATAAATAAGAGTGAGAAACCTAACCCTAGATCACAACAAAAATCGCCCCACCTCTCTTCACGTCGCTCTCTTCCTCTCCCCACTCTCTCAAATTTTTCTTCTACTTTTCTCCATTTATTCATCATCTTTTGGAGAAGAATTGAAGTTGCAATTCAAGAAATCTTGAAGAACCAAGGCTACTACTTGTTTCCTACCGATTGTTCTATTGAAAAGGTATTTTTATTTTGATCTTTTCTTCTTCTACCGATCAATCGGTGTTCTTGAGTCCACATGCATTTAGATTGAGTGAAGGGGAAAACAATCGATGAATTTGGGATGCATATGTGTGTGTGTGTGTGTGACCGTGTGTGTGTGTGCATGCCTTGGTATGCATGCACATGTGTTGTGTGTGTGTAAGTGTGTTGTGTGTGGGAAACACTCATGCGTGACACGATTTGATGATAAATCTGGAGTTGTTGTGCGAATAAAAACGATATGATAATCGTACTTTGATTTTGGATGATGATATTGAAAATAATCGATGGGAAGAAGGGAAACGTTGGGAACATGCATGATTTTGATCAATGATTGAGACTTATTTGTGATATACATAAATTAAAGGTGATAGCTCGCGTTCTCGGTGTGATAACAAGAAGAAGAACGTGCTTGAAATCTAGGAATCGAGGTGGGCTTTATTCTTAACTCTCTCTTATGTTGCAAATTTATGAAAGTGGAGCAATAAGGGTGGATTAAACTATTATGTCATGCCTATGATTATTTTGGATATTGTGTGTGCCTGATGCCTAGTTTGCGAGTGCGCTCCATTAGGCTATAGGGCTATATAAACGAATTCGGGTCTGAGTAGGGCCGCAAACCCTATCAGGCTAGTGTATACGGGAGATCGGAAGCCGTCCTTGCTAGTCGGCCGGTCTCGTGGGCGAAAGTGTGGCCACACTTCGTCGCACCATGATATGTTGATTGATGAGAAAATGGGAGGTATTGTTTGACTGGCCAGTCCATGAAATATTTTGTGATACTCGATGCTATCTTTTAAATTAAATGCTAAACCTCGAGTTCACTATGGTAAGGGTGACATAACTATTAAAACGTTTTGGCATGAGTCCACTGAGTATGTTTAAAATACTCAGCCCTGCATGTGTTTTCCCTATGTGCAGGTTGAGCGGCGACGAGCGGTCGGTGGTGTTGAGACAGTTGAATCGAATAAAATGGATGTTTGGAACTTTAAGTGTAGTCGTGTCTTCATACATGGCTTCGCTTTCTCTTGGATTGCTTCCGCTGAATTTTTTTAAAAACTATTTATCTTTGGTTGATTTGAACTTATTTCTTTGAATTGGAATATTGTGAAATATTGCGTTTTGTTGGATTTACAACAAACCCTTGACTTTTGAGCTTATCCTATGTTATCTATTAAATCTTGATTTTCGTGATTAAGCCGTTGACTTATTACTTTGATAGTTCATTAAACACTTGGTCAAATCTCTTTAAATGAAACCCTAGTCTACATTCTTGTTGCCTTTAAGTTCGCCTAAGTAGCAGTTGTCGTATTTATTATACCCTAGAAATCCGGGCCGTTACACTAATGATGGTTAGTGAAAGCGTGTTCTTAAAAATACTGAAGAAAACCCTCGGTCCAAGAAATCCGCTAGACACTGGGTCTAGGAACTCAGAGAACCTTGTCGTCGGGCACACAATCACTTCCTAAACTTCCTCTTCAAAAACCCTTACCCGTTTAGCTAAAAGAAACTAGTACGTGGAAGTAGGGATCGATTCCACAGTGATGAATGCGCAAGTAAACATGTTCAAAGACTTGGGGACTATTTTTGTGTTGGCTGCTGCCACGCAATTTTAGGGTTAAGTTTTTTTTTTTTAATCCTAGACTTGGTAATTGAAATATGCTACTCTAACAACTAGATCTAGGCAGAAACTCAAAAACATGCATATAAACCGGAATAAGCTAAAAAATTACTAGATCGAAAGAAATATTTCCTAAATTAACCTAGGCCTGGGAAAACAACTGAAGGTGGGGACCATTTTCTGAAAAGGTAGAGTACGGTTGAAAAGCTGCAAAATAGCTAACTAAAGGACTAACTAACAGCGACATCATCTTCTCCAACATTTGGCATGAAACAACCAATAAAAACAGAGCGAAAACGTAAATCAAAATGAAGCAGACGGAATTAAAAGCAACAAAACCGACGAACAGTTAAAACTAAGGCAGATCTACGGCTACTAGACGAAGCAAAGTAAAAACGAAAACAGAAAATCAAAGATCCATGCACAACTCAGTTCCCCTGTTCAGATCCACACTTCGGATGCTAAATCCACTCCGGATCCAAGCATCCGAGACAAACTCCGATCAAAATCATCTCCATAACTGCAGATTCGCCGATTCACCACAGATTAACAACAAAAACAACATATCAACTAAGATTTCCCAGATCAAGTACACAAAACATCCAAAGCAGAGAATAACAATCAACCTCCGAAACAAAACCTCAAAACATAGAATCAACGTAAATCAACACAAAATCATCACCATCGTGACGTAAAATAAAATTCATAGATAAACGATAAGTAGCAAATGAGCAATCAACTTCGAAAATGGTGAAGTTCGACTGAAATCAAAACGCAAAAGCTGAAAAGTAAACAATTATATCTTCGCCCTCCTTGAGGACGGTGCTGCAACAGAATTTCCCGAAGATGGACCTCTAAACTACCCCAGAATCCCCATTTTTCCCAAGTGTGTGAGTTTGTGTGTGAGCTGAGAGCTAAATCATGTATATCTTGTGTAACACCCCGGAATTTAAAACCCTAATCTTTGAACCCTAGAATTTATTTGTTGATGACGTGGAATCGAAAATGCTTTAAATTTGTGAGATGAGTCTATGTTGAAAGTTGAAAAGTCAAACTTGTTGATTTGATGATGTGGCATGTGTTTTATTTATTGTTATGTGGCAAATTAATTGTTTAAGGGTGAGTGAGAATGTTGGAGAAAATTTCCATAAATACTTGTCACCCTAATTCTTGTGAATTTCGAACCCTAGCCCCTTTTGTGGAGGATTTCTATTTTTCCGGATTTAATTTAATCCTTGGGATATTTATTTAAATTAAGTTCTAAGAGCCAATTATTTCCTTATTTAGAACACAAAAATCGAGCCCCCCTTATTTTATAGTGATTTTCGAAAATCACTATAGTTGGGAAGGAAGGAATTTATTTTATTTTATTTGATCCCTTACTTGATTTCCTTCCATACCTAGAATATATTTATTCTACCAAATCTTTCCATATTTCAAGAGAACCTTACCATACCTTATTCTAATTAATAGTCAAAATCCATACCTTATTTAAATAGGCTAGAAATCGCCTACTACCTTGTTCCATGGAGGATTTTCCTTATTTTTATTTTGCTCCATAATATCTTATTCTATATGGAAAAATACCAAAACAAAACCATGGCTAATTAAACTAGCCTAATTTTCGAAAATAGGGAGATATTTCCATCTCCTATTTTTGTTAATTTTCCTTCTCTACTTCATCCTATTATTTTATTCTATTTATTTATAAGGCAAAAGATCTTACCAAATATTCTATTCTTATTACCTAAAGATCGCATTGGACTCTATAAATAAGAACCAACCCCAACCCTAGCCCCCATAATTTTCGAAAACTTCACCCCCATATGCTCTCTCAATTTTCTTCCACTTTACTCCATAAATCCTTCATCTTTTGAGAAGAAATCGAAGTCTAATCCGTGGATATTGAAGAACCAAGCCTATACTTCGCTTCTACCGATTGATTTTCTCTAAAAAGGTATTTTCGTTTGAGAGTTATGTTGTTCTTCTTCTACCTCTTCTTTTCTTTTTCTCCCAACCGATTTAATCGGTGTTCTTGAACCTTCATGCATATTATTGAGAGAAAACGGGATAAGAAGGGATATGGAACATGTGTGTGTGTGTGTGTATGCCGAGAGGGTGAGGTGTGTGTGTGCGGTGTGTATGTGTGTTATGCGTGTGGTGTGTGTTGTGTAGTATGTGCTTGATGGCTAAATACTTTGTATAATATATGATGATAGATCTAGGGTTGAGACGCTAAGAAATATATGTATGTTAAGCATGACTTGAAATTTATAATTTATGAAGGTTTAGGTGAATCGTTGGGAAAGAGAGAAGTAACGAGACATGCATAAGTTGAGAATTTTAATTGAACCTAATTTGTGAATATGTGCCTATGTGAATTTAAAGGTGAAACCTTGGTTGCGAAGCCAGATAGCGGAAAAGCAAAACTACTTGAAATCTAAGCAATCGAGGTGGGCTTTACTCTAAAAAAAAAAACTCTCTTTTATTTTGTCAAAGATAATTATCGGAGCTATAAGGGTGGTTTAACTGTTATGCCATGCCTATGTTTGTTTTATTGTGAGATTGTGTGCCTGATGCCTAGTTTGTGAGTTCGCTCCATTGGGCTATAGGGCTATGGATATGATATACGAATTCGGGTCTGAGTATGGGCCGCAAACCCTACCAGGCTGTGTACACGAGGGGATCGTGAGCCGTCCTAGCTAGTCGGCCGATCTCGTGGGCGAAAAGCGTGGCCACGCTTTCGTCGCACCATGGAAAGATTGTGATATGTGATTGTGGAATTTGATGAGAAAATGGGGAGTTATTTTGACTGGCCAGTCTATGGAAAATACTTTTGTGATACTCGTGATATTTCTCTTAACTGCTTAAAACTCGAGTTCACTTGGTAAGGGTGGCATGACTTATTAAATAAAATGTTTTGGCAATGAGCTCACTGAGTATTTCAAAATACTCAGCCCTGCATGTGTTTTCCTATGTGCAGGTTGAATGATGACGAGCGGTGGCGGGTGTTGAGCAGCTTAATTAATAAATATGGATGTGTTGAACTCTAAGTGTAGTTGTGTCACCATACATGGCTATGCTTTTCTCTTGGTCGTTTTCCGCTAAGTTTTGATACTCTGATTTTGGTTCGATTGAATGGCACTCTTCTTTTCGTTTTGAGGCCTTAGTATTTATCTTGTGATTTTGTCTGGGATACCATGTCGTACTTTTAAGGTTTTGACCATCATTTATGATATCTATCTTCCTTTGAATTTCTAGGTTAAGTTGTTGCATTAAATACTCTGATATTTCTTCCAAATCTTCTGGTCAGTACTCTTTAAATGAAACCCTAGCCTATGTTTACTTCTTTTGAGTCGGTTTCGGGTAGCAGCCGCCGCATTTATTGTACCCTAGGAGGGCGGGCTGTTACAGTTGGTATCAGAGCCTCAGTTCTTTCCGCTCTGGACCCAAGAGTCTTTTCGAACTTTAGGTTGTCCTTGTAGTCGTGTCGTTAATAAATTAAAATGTGGAAAAGCTCAACACCGCAACTCGTATCATTCAACCGCGAAGAAAGAGGTACTAAATATTTTGTGATTTATGTTTGAAACTTGATGCTTTTGGAAATGCTGTGAATGAGAAGTAACGTTTTCCTGATGAGGATATGTTGAATATGAGAACTTGTGAAAAGCATGCCTTATGTGTTAAGAATTTTATGAATGCGAAGCGATGCTTCTTGAATGTTTGATGAATGTTGTATGAGAACTTGAAATGCGAATGTCATTGTTGGAGACTATGTTGGCTTGTTGTGATGCCTAGACTTGGACTTTCGAACCTAGTATGCTTTAGCGAGACGATCACAGCGCTTGAACCAACTCTAGGAACGCGAAAGAACTAGCTTAAGGCCGTTTTTGTACATGAAGACTCGACGAAACGTGAACAGAAAACGCACGATTAGTTATCTAGGGACAAGAACCTTGGACGCGACGTTTTGAACTACCATCTTTTGACTCTTATCCAATTTCGCAGCACCATTTGAGATCACGCACTATCTATTCTTTTCCGCTTTGGTGATGGTGCTGACTTGTTCCTTTTTCCCTTTTGTAGATGGTCCAACCCTATCACGCCCTTATGCGCAACCGTTATGCCAAGAATAGGAACTTCCCCGTGGAGCGCTTTAGAGAGATGGAGTGGGACGGAGAGCAGTTCCTCCTGAACTTCGTCACCGACTTTTATGGTCATTGGCTAGACGCCTACGCGTATGGGACTACCCATCATGAGGGAATCATGCGACTTATCCACATACTACCTTCCCCTTGGAGCTAGTGGACCGCTCAGGCCTCAGTATCCTACGTCTGGTTTAGTCCGCCCAAGTATACGCCCCGAGGAGACTTCGTCGGCCTTATGGGAGTTTTGCTTCCGGCCATGTCGACCGCAGTTGACGGACCTCCGCTCCATCCGCCAACGCAAAAGTACTCGCCAGGAGCAGCACGCCGAATGAAGTATCGCGATGACGAGGAGCCGCACGTTGCTCGCGTACCCCGTAGAAGAACCCTTAGGATGCGCGTTTCGGCACCTCGAAGGATCATAAGAGAGGCCGAGGAGATGCTTACCTCGATTCCTTCGCCCCTTAGCGACGAGAAGGAAGACGAGGGGATGGGACAGTTCGAGAGAGGAGAGTGTTCGAGCGCCGAGAGTGTTGGAGAGTCGGAAGAACCCGAGGAGGACGAGAACAGAAGTGGCTAGCGCTCAAATAGCGATTTCGTTTTCCCTTTCTCCATGTTTATTTTTGAAATTCTAGAACCTTTAATTCCGTCGTTGTTTTCACAATTTCTTTGCACTTCTTATCTTATTCATTGTACCAAGACCTTTTGGGATCATTTTTGAAATTTTATGGGGAATTCGTACCTTTCATTCTATTACATGGCGATGAAGCCGTCTTCGCTCTTTTATCCTTATGGCATGAATATACTTACTCTCTATCATCTTCCGAGTGTTTTCCACCTTATGGTGCAATCTTATTATGTTCTCTCTTGCGCACTTGTGTACCTCACAAATGTCATTATATGGTCTTTCTTTAGACCCTACTTGAAAATGAGTACAAATGAAAATCTTTGCATATACACATCTTTGTCTCAAAGTACCCTATCGCTACCTTGAAAAAAAAAAAAAAAAAAAAAAAAATGTGCGCTAACAATTCAAGTGTGAAAATCAGGATGCCGCCAAGACGTAACGTGAGGAATGAGGGACGTACCTCCCAGGTTTCGGTAGAGGAAAGTGTGACGCAACCAAGACCGCCGTCACCACCACCACCACCACCCCCGCAAGTGGACAGGGAAGTTGTGAAGCTATTCCTTGACCAGAAGCCTCCTACCTTCGATGGGATGGGTGACCCTGCCCGAGCTGAAACTTGGATACGTGCCTTGGAACGCATCTTTAGGACCTTAGTGTGTAACGACGCGGAGAAGATGATCTGCGTGACGCATCAGCTGACCGGATCTGCCGACTTTTGGTGGGACACCAAGTTGAAGACCATGTCCCAGGATCGTATAGACGAGATGACGTGGGAAGAGTTCAAGACTGAGATCTACGACAAGTACGTACCCAAGAGTTACCGAAAGGCGAAAGCCGCCGAGTTTCACAATCTCACCCAAGGACGTCTGTCAGTAACCGAGTACGACCGTGCACTTTGTGACATGACCCGCTACGTGCCGGAACAGACCAATACTGACGAGAAACTGGCCGATAAGTTTCGTGAAGGTCTTAGGCACGAGATTAGGATGGCTTTGGCAGTTCGTGGAACCCTTACGTACGCCGAGGCGTTAGCCCTCGCTTTGGATGTAGAGGCAGCAATGCCAAAGGAGAAGAGCGTAGGGAACACCGTGACGACACTGCCCCCGCCGCGACCCAACCATGATAAGAGGAGATGGGAGGGGAGTAGGGTTCCCTACGACAACAAGCGATACCGCCCCACTCAGAACAGGCCACCGTACGAAGGAGGACAGTCTTCGTTCAACCCAAGGAGTGACCCCCGTGCCAGACCACCTCAGTGCAGCGTTTGCACAAGGTACCATTTCGTAGAGTGTAGAGGACCGAACCCGACGCGGTGTTTCAACTGTGGAGGAAGCGGTCATTTCTCGAGGAAATGTCCGAGCAAGGGAAACGGATCGAGACAGAACCACCAGGGTTTCCGTCAGCAGCAGAGAACGCCACCTACAGGCTCGGGAGTGAGCCGGAACCAGCCCCTGCGGCTGCAGCAACCCGACCGCCCAAGACTCCCTGCCCCGGCTAGAGCGTACGCAATAGAGCAGAAGCAGCCTAAAGGCGAGCAAGGAAAGCCCGAGAACGGAAATCTAGCAGGTATAGGCGAAATCCTTAATACCCCCGTCGTTGTTTTGTTTGACACAGGCGCATCTCATTCTTTCATATCCGAGTTGTGTGTTCAAACCCTAAGCTTGCCTACTAGGAAATCCGAACATAAGATGATGGTGTCCTCACCAGTAGGAGGAATGATAGAGATCTCTCGTTTTTGCTTGAACATAGAAATCGTACTAGGAGAACGTAGGTTAGTGGCTCGCGACCTGCAAGTTATGGCGATGAAAGACGTTGATGTAATCCTAGGAATGGATTGGTTGACTGCGAATTTTGCGACAATTCGCTGCAAGGAGAGGCTAATAACCCTGCAAACTCCGGGTGCGAAACCCATCGTTCACCACGGAATCTCGATGAACCGACGAATAGCTATAGTCTCCGCGTTACAAGCCACCGCAATGTTGAGAAAAGGACGACCGGCCTATCTTGTCTATCTCCACGGAGAAGAGAAGGAGGAAGCGAGGCTTGAAGACGTTGCTGTCGTACGAGATTTTCCCGATGTCTTTCCCGAGGAATTACCTGGACCGCCGCCCGATAGGCAGTTAGAGTTTGCGATCGATCTCGAACCTGGAGCCGTACCCGTATCAAAGGCGCCGTACCGCATGACACCTAAGGAGTTAGAGGAGTTAAAGATTCAGCTGCAAGAGCTCATGGACTTAGGTTTCGTTAGGCCCAGTGTTTCGCCATGGGGCGCACCGGTGCTCTTCGTTAAGAAGAAAGATGGGTCAATGAGAATGTGTATCGATTATAGAGAGTTGAACAAGTTGACCCTCAAGAATAAGTACCCGTTGCCAAGGGTAGATGACCTGTTCGATCAACTCCGAGGAGCCGGAGTGTTCTCTAAGATGGATCTGAAGTCCGGATACCACCAGCTGAAAGTGCGAAAAGAGGATATCCCTAAAACCGCTTTCCGTACCAGATATGGTCACTATGAGTTCGTCGTGATGCCGTTCGGTCTAACCAACGCCCCAGCCGTGTTTATGGACTTAATGAACCGCGTTTTCCACCCGTACCTAGATACGTTCGTCTTAGTGTTCATAGATGATATCCTAGTCTACTCGAAGAACGAGGAGGAGCACGCGGAGCACCTACGGATCGCGCTGGAGACGTTGAGGAAGGAGAAGTTGTACGCCAAATTCAGTAAGTGTGAATTTTGGCTGAAGGAAGTCAACTTCTTAGGGCACATCGTGTCAGCAGAAGGAATCCGAGTGGACCCCGCCAAAGTTGAGGCGGTGCAGCAATGGAAGTCGCCATCAACGCAGAACGAGATTCGGAGTTTCCTGGGTTTGGCAGGATACTACCGAAGGTTCATAGAAGGATTCTCTAAGATAGCAAGGCCCATGACCCAGCAGCTCAAGAAAGGAATCAAGGTGAGCTGGACGCCGGAGTGTGAAGCGAGTTTCCAGCTGTTGAAGGAAAAACTGACCACCGCACCAGTGTTAGCCATGCCAGAGCTTGGAGTCGACTATGTAGTTTATACCGACGCTTCGAAAGTCGGATTAGGATGCGTGTTGATGCAGAACAACAAGGTAATCGCTTACGCGTCGCGACAGTTGAAACCGCACGAGTTAAACTACCCTACCCACGATCTAGAGTTAGCCGCCGTAGTACATGCCCTAAATATTTGGAGGCACCATCTCTACGGAGTTAGGTGTGAAATCTTTACGGACCACAAGAGTTTGAAGTACTTCTTCGAGCAGAAGGACCTGAACATGCGACAACGGAGGTGGCTCGAGCTAGTGAAAGACTACGATTGTGGTATCAACTACCACCCCGGCAAGGCAAACGTAGTAGCAGACGCTCTAAGCCGTAGAAACCAATCGCAACTCGCCGCCTTTCTGGCAGTCGAGGAGAGCCTAGCGCGAGAGTTGAGTAAGTTGCAGATAGAGGTAGTTAGAACTCCCGAAACCGTGGAAGGCCGGATTACCGCGTTGATAGTGGAACCTGATCTACGAACGAGGATCGTTGCAGCTCAACGGCTAGATGAAAGATTAGAAGAGATTCGAGTCGAAGTGAGAACCGGTGAGTCCGGAAGTTTTAGTGAGGCTTCCGATAACGCTCTTACCTTCGAAGGGAGACTGTGTGTGCCGAACGACGAGAGTCTTAGGAACGAGATCTTAGGCGAAGCGCACGAAACCCCATACACTGCTCATCCCGGGAGCACGAAGATGTATCAGGATCTGAAGAAGTCCTTTTGGTGGAGCGGCATGAAGCGAGACGTCGCAGTTTTCGTGGAACGTTGCTTAGCCTGTCAACAGGTGAAAGCCCTGCACCAACGACCGTACGGGAAGTTACAACCGCTGGAGATACCCGAGTGGAAATGGGAGCACATCGCTATGGACTTCGTGACGGCGTTGCCAAAAGCCCTTAAAGGGAATACCGCGATCTGGGTGATAATCGATCGACTTACCAAGAGCGCGCATTTCATACCAATCCCCGTAACCCACGGATCGGATAAGCTGGCTCGGATCTACATTCGAGAGATCGTGCGACTACATGGAGTTCCAGTGACGATTACGTCTGATCGTGACCCGAAGTTTACCTCAAAGTTTTGGATTAGTTTACAACGCGAGCTTGGAACGCGTTTAAACTTTAGCACCGCTTTCCACCCCCAATCCGATGGACAATCCGAGAGGACGATACTAACTCTCGAGGATATGTTAAGAGCCGTGGTGCTCGACCGAGGCGGAAGTTGGGAGACCGCACTTCCATTGATCGAGTTCGCCTACAACAACAGTTTTCAAGCAACGATCGGCATGGCGCCATACGAGGCACTTTACGGGAAGAAGTGTAGATCACCGCTTTATTGGGACGAGGTTGGCGAACGAAGAGCGCTTGGACTCGATGCAGTCGAAGAGATGGTCGGAATCGTTCGACAAATCCGCACGCGAATGAAGGAAGCTCAGGACAGACAGAAGTCGTACGCCGACGTCCGACGAATTTATTGTGATTTTCGAAAATCACCATTGTTGGGAAGGAAGGAATTTATTTTATTTTATTTGATCCCTTACTTGATTTCCTTCCATACCTATAATATATTTATTCTACCAAATCTTTCCATATTTCAAGAGAACCTTACCATACCTTATTCTAATTAATAGTCAAAATCCATACCTTATTTAAATAGGCTAGAAATCGCCTACTACCTTGTTCCATGGAGGATTTTCCTTATTTTTATTTTGCTCCATAATATCTTATTCTATATGGAAAAATACCAAAACAAAACCATGGCTAATTAAACTAGCCTAATTTTCGAAAATAGGGAGATATTTCCATCTCCTATTTTTGTTAATTTTCCTTCTCTACTTCATCCTATTATTTTATTCTATTTATTTATAAGGCAAAAGATCTTACCAAATATTCTATTCTTATTACCTAAAGATCGCATTGGACTCTATAAATAAGAACCAACCCCAACCCTAGCCCCCATAATTTTCGAAAACTTCACCCCCATATGCTCTCTCAATTTTCTTCCACTTTACTCCATAAATC
Source organism: Salvia hispanica (assembly GCF_029641045.1). Taxonomy (NCBI): domain Eukaryota; kingdom Viridiplantae; phylum Streptophyta; class Magnoliopsida; order Lamiales; family Lamiaceae; genus Salvia; species Salvia hispanica. The sequence continues at coordinate 8,695,808 of NC_142696.1, read as the reverse complement.
CTTCATCTTTTGAGAAGAAATCGAAGTCTAATCCGTGGATATTGAAGAACCAAGCCTATACTTCGCTTCTACCGATTGATTTTCTCTAAAAAGGTATTTTCGTTTGAGAGTTATGTTGTTCTTCTTCTACCTCTTCTTTTCTTTTTCTCCCTACCGATTTAATCGGTGTTCTTGAACCTTCATGCATATTATTGAGAGAAAACGGGATAAGAAGGGATATGGAACATGTGTGTGTGTGTGTGTATGCCGAGAGGGTGAGGTGTGTGTGTGCGGTGTGTATGTGTGTTATGCGTGTGGTGTGTGTTGTGTAGTATGTGCTTGATGGCTAAATACTTTGTATAATATATGATGATAGATCTAGGGTTGAGACGCTAAGAAATATATGTATGTTAAGCATGACTTGAAATTTATAAGTTATGAAGGTTTAGGTGAATCGTTGGGAAAGAGAGAAGTAACGAGACATGCATAAGTTGAGAATTTTAATTGAACCTAATTTGTGAATATGTGCCTATGTGAATTTAAAGGTGAAACCTTGGTTGCGAAGCCAGATAGCGGAAAAGCAAAACTACTTGAAATCTAAGCAATCGAGGTGGGCTTTACTCTAAAAAAAAAAACTCTCTTTTATTTTGTCAAAGATAATTATCGGAGCTATAAGGGTGGTTTAACTGTTATGCCATGCCTATGTTTGTTTTATTGTGAGATTGTGTGCCTGATGCCTAGTTTGTGAGTTCGCTCCATTGGGCTATAGGGCTATGGATATGATATACGAATTCGGGTCTGAGTATGGGCCGCAAACCCTACCAGGCTGTGTACACGAGGGGATCGTGAGCCGTCCTAGCTAGTCGGCCGATCTCGTGGGCGAAAAGCGTGGCCACGCTTTCGTCGCACCATGGAAAGATTGTGATATGTTGTGGAATTTGATGAGAAAATGGGGAGTTATTTTGACTGGCCAGTCTATGGAAAATACTTTTGTGATACTCGTGATATTTCTCTTAACTGCTTAAAACTCGAGTTCACTTGGTAAGGGTGGCATGACTTATTAAATAAAATGTTTTGGCAATGAGCTCACTGAGTATTTCAAAATACTCAGCCCTGCATGTGTTTTCCTATGTGCAGGTTGAATGATGACGAGCGGTGGTGGGTGTTGAGCAGCTTAATTAATAAATATGGATGTGTTGAACTCTAAGTGTAGTTGTGTCACCATACATGGCTATGCTTTTCTCTTGGTCGTTTTCCGCTAAGTTTTGATACTCTGATTTTAGTTCGATTGAATGGCACTCTTCTTTTCGTTTTGAGGCCTTAGTATTTATCTTGTGATTTTGTCTGGGATACCATGTCGTACTTTTAAGGTTTTGACCATCATTTATGATATCTATCTTCCTTTGAATTTCTAGGTTAAGTTGTTGCATTAAATACTCTGATATTTTTTCCAAATCTTCTGGTCAGTACTCTTTAAATGAAACCCTAGCCTATGTTTACTTCTTTTGAGTCGGTTTCGGGTAGCAGCCGCCGCATTTATTGTACCCTAGGAGGGCGGGCTGTTACATCTTGTGTGTTGCATGCTCCTCTTTATATAGGCGTGGAAGTGGGTCCAACAGGGGCTCTTTTGTGTGAATAGTCTTCTTTGCCCTTAGCTTTGGACTCCCTTCGTCTAGCCATTTTCTTCCTTGATTCTGCTCACTTTTCGTCTCCTTCCTGGACCTAGCGAATTCCTTAACACACCTGGCTTAAAAATTGTGTTAGACCTAGTAATTGGTGATTTTTCATCACATAACCGATGCATGAAATTAGCCTTATCACTCACCAAAGTACTAGGACTCGAATAAAGGAGGACAGAAAAACTGCTCACGGAGGGAGCTGAAGGACGAAAATTTTGTCCTCTTCTACTGTTAGAGGGGGACGAATTTTTAGTCTCTAAAATTGTGTGTGTTCTATCTCATTTATTCTCTTATTTGTATTAAGTTACATATTGGGCCCAGTCAGGGATCTATGGAAGGCTTTGGATATGGGCTCCCCCAATTAGCTTTTCTCTAATTAAATAGAACACACAATTTAATACAAGCTTATATTGGAATATTACGAGCAACCACTACAGAAGTAATATTGCATTCCCCATCCAAATCCGAGATTACAAGTAATTCGAGTTTCCAATATTTATTATTATATATTTCTCGCGCTTAAGATAGAAACGTTCATTAATTAATTAGTGTCTGCTATGAACTTAATTAATTTAACATATTTACTCCAAGAGTGGACTCAGCAAGAAACACTTATTTATTATTCATAAAGTAATCAAACTCCAACTAACTAGGTTCCGAATAGTAAAGTCCTTGTTTCGAGCTCCTCTTGCGAACGTTATCAAACGAGACTCAGATCGCGCACGATTCAATATAATAGCAATCCTAGCACCTCTAGATATTAATCTACACTACCCAATATGCCATGATTCATGGGTTACGAAAAACCCGTACCTATTGGCAAGTCAAAGTAGTGCTCAATCAATACCGTATGCTCAATGCTAACGTACATTGATTAAGAAAAAAATGATCAAGACCTCATCTTTCAGTAGATAGCATAAAGACTCGTCTTGCGGTTAGATCCAATTCAATGCTATACCACATTGATACGCTTGGATTTTGCACTGTTTTAAGGCCATTATTTGGTCGGTTTTTAATGTCAAAGTCACTGTACATGTCCATTATTTGCATATTTTGTCTATTTTAGTATTTTGACGTGTTTTGTGAGAAATGTGCATAATTGAGCCGAAAAAGGGAGCCAAAACGCCAAGTTTGGAAATCTGGAGTCAGACGGCGACCGCCGCGGATGTGCGGCGACCACCGGCGCCCGGCGGGCAGATCAATGCAGCGGTCCGCCTCGGAAAAATGTGCTTGGAAGAGAAGTCTCGTCCGGCGACCGCCAGAAGACGTGCGGCGGTCCGCCGCCAAGGGAACAGACTCTCTGGACTCCAACGCGGCGACCGCCGGCCAAGGTGCAGTGGCCCGCCGGAGAAAGGCGACGAATTCGAGAAGCCTTAGATTTGCGCCCAGATTTACCATATTTTGGAGATCTTTTCCTTCACCAACAAGGAATGGCTTTCCCCTATAAATAAGATCTCAAGCTTCATCAAAAAGAGAGAACTTCTACTTGCAAAATACTTCATAGAGATCAAGGCCTAGAGTACTTCATTGGTGCAAGGAGTTGGAGAAGGATTTCAAGAATATCAAGAACGACGAGGATTCAACCTACGGGTTTTATTTGCTTTAGTTTTATGTTCAAATTGTCTTCCCTTCAATCTTTGTTTTTAGCTTATTCATTTATTGGAACTAAACTCATAAGATTCTAGGGATGTGTTAGTAACGACTTTGGTTATACAAATTCTTTTTTCTATTTAATATTCGTTTTGTTTTTACTTTGTTTCTTCCCTAAGTAATTTTGATGTTGCATGATTGAGTGACACAATTGTGTATGATTTAATATAGCTTGCTTCATAACTGTGACAGAGTTCTAGCGAGTTAGATCCACTTAGTAGACGCAACAGTTAGCTTCCCTTAAAACGGCACTGTTAATTGAGAGTGAAGACTTTTCAAGGGTCTTAGGAGCTTTTTGGAGTTACGTGTTAGGATTGACAACCCTAATCTTGTAATCAACATTTGTATCGCATAAGCATAAGCTAGGTGACTCGTTCTATCAAAGTAATAACTGTGCTAGGGTATTGTAGTTGGAATTTTGTATAACCATAACTGTGAACACACATCCCTGCACTTATCTCTATCGTCTTTCTCCGTGTTTTATTGGCTTTTAGTTGGTCTATGCTTTCTATTGTATTTAGTTTTCCAAAAGTTTTCAAAACCCACTTGTTTTTCCATATAGTATTTGAGTCTTAGTAGAGGATAGACACTTTGTGTTCGTCTTCCCCGTGTTCGATATCCGGTACTAACCTTTAGCTATACTATATATACTATGTATACTTGCAGGTTTATTTAGTGCTAATAAAAAGTGCATCAGCGAGACTTGCTCGAAACATGCTTTTCAGTATGATTCGAGCAGTCTCGCACGAATAGAATCACTAATATTATTACATTGTGTTTGTTTGTGCATTTATAAGATGTTTTATAAACATTTAAATGTATAAGAAGCAAACAAAGTCTAAGTCTTTTGCTTAGTAGACCGGTTGTGGGCGTCGTCCACTTTAAGGTAACACGGTCAGATCTATGCAATGCTTTGCAAAAGAAAAAGAAGAATTTCACAACCTAGATAGGCTTAGACTACCTATCGTGAAACGTTGCAATGTCAGTCCGCATATTTCTAAGCCTTACTGAAATAAGATGACAATGGTGTGGTATAGCACTGAACGGATCTAATAGCAATACGTGTCTTTATGCTATCTACTGAAAGACTAGGTCTTGATAAAATACTATTTCTTAATCTACATATGTTAGCATTGAGAATACGGTATTGATTATGCACTACTTTGACTTATCAAATGGTGCGGGTTTTTCGCAACCCAATAATCCTGATATATTGGGTAGTGGTGATTAATATCTAGCGGTGCTAAGCTTGCTATTATGTTGAAACGTGCACGAGGTGAGTCTCGTTTGATAATGTCCTCAAGAGGAGCTCGAACAAAAGTTTTATTATTCGGAAAACTGGCCAGTTGGAGTTTTATCGCTCTATAAATAATAAATAAATGTTTCTTGCTAAGTCCACTCTTGGAATTAATAAGATGTTAGTTAATTAAGTCCATAGCAAACATTAATTAATTAATGGACATTTATATCTTAAGCGCGGGAAATAAATAATAAACAAAGTGGAAACCGGATTAATTGTAATTTCGGATTTGGATGGGGAGAGTTCAATATTACTTATGTAGTGGCTGCTTGTAATATTCCAATATAAGCTTGTATTAAATTGTAGGTTCAATTTAATTAGTAAAAAGCTAATTGGGGGAGCCCATATCCAAAACCTTCCATAGATCCCTGTCTTGGCCCAAAAGGAACTTAATATAAATAGGAGAATAAATGAGACAGAATAATCATTATTTCATTCACATGAAATTTTCGTCCCTTCTCTCTAGGAAGGAGAACGAAATTTTTAGCTCCTCCTCCGTGAGGAATTTTCTGTCTTCTTTATTTGAGTCCTAGTATTTTGATAAGATCAGTCCACACTGATATCGAGATACAGCTTGGGAACCAGAGAGAAGATCTGTGGTCTAGTACTCAAGTTCATCATCATGGAGAAGGCGCGAGCAATCGACGATTCTTTAGAGAATCAAATCGGTAACTCTAAACTGTAGAAATCATGTTTAGGATTTACTTTCTATGAGCATGAATTATTTGCGTTCTAGCATGCAATTGTCTGTTTAACATGTGAATTGATTAATCGCATAATCGATCAAATAGATCCGTGTCTGATTTATTTGTTTTGTACAAGTCTTCAGCTGTGTAAGGGGCATCAAACCCCAACAATTGGTATCAGAGCCAATTTTTGGCTCTGATTATGTGGATTAATTTCATATTATGTGAATTGCTTGAATGCATGTTTTTCTTCGCTACGTGTCGTGTTGTTTGTTTTATCTGTTCGAACACAAAGACGGAAGATACGCGGAGGAATAGATTTCTTTAATTGCGACGTAAATCCATTGCGAGAATTTCTTTTTACGTGGACATGTCATGTGAGAATCAATTCTCTATGTTATGTAATCATTATCTAAATTATTTGATATATTTTATTAATTGTTTTGTGATTACCATATAATGCACGTAAATTGAAATCGCATTCCGATTTGCGGGTAAAACCGCATGAGTTCAATCGGCCAGCAGCCTTGGCGTGATCTTTGCAGCCTGGAGGGTTGCCGGAGACGTTGAATAGTAGTAGCCCAGCTCACTGGGCAGCGTGGCAGGCTGGGCAGTCTACGCAACGCATGGACTGCAGCACCGGCGGAGTTACAGCGACGCAGCAGCGGTGTCTCCGTGCAGCAGCAGCGTTGAGTGGCAGCAGCGACGGCGGGCTGGCCAAGCTGTGTCGGCAGCCTAAGCTCTCGAGCTGGGCAGTTTGCGCGACGCAGAACAGCAGCGGTTGTGGTGCGAGTGGGAGACCTTCGTGGGCAGTTCCTGGACTCGTGTTCCATCGCCTCGCATAGCTCAACGTGTAACCGCTTTCCAAATTTTAATTATGATTTCCAAATCCTTGATTCAATTTTGGAAATAATTCAAGATTAATTTGGAAATAAGATTTGAATATATCTTTTGTGGATTTTATATATTATATGAGATTTAATTATAAATTAAAATCAAGGATTAGTTAGATTCTTTCCTTATTTAATGGATTTATATGGATTTTATTCCTAGAAGAATCCTAGTTAAATTTGGATAATAACAATCTAATTTTTATTTATATCCTATGGATTAATGTGGATTCATCCCTAGACAAATCCTAGTTGGATTTAGATAATGATGATATTATTTTATTCTTATCTTATGAGTTCATATGAATTTATTCATAGATAAATTCTAGATGGATTTGGATAGTGATAATATAATATTTTATTCTTATCTTATAGATTTATATGGATTTGTTCCTAGATAAATCTTGGATAGATTTGAATAATTATAATATAATATTATCTTATTCTATGGATTTACATGGATGAATTAGGATAAACATTTATATTAATTTATTTTATCCTATGGATTTGAATAGATTTTATTCTATTAAGACAAATCTTAGATGGATTAAAATAAGTATTAATCCAAGTTATCCTTATTTTTTGGATTTATATCCTAGATAAATTAGGATATAGATGATACATAAGAAAAACCTTATTTGATTGGATTTAGATAAATTTATTTATCCAAGAAATCCTAAGTAATATTTGAAATATTCTGGATGTCTATTCTAAATTGAATTAAGATTTATATAAATCTTGGTTGATAGGATTTTATTTTTATCTCATGGATTATGATGGAATTGTTTCTATCTAGTAATATCCTAGTACGATTTAAATAATGATAATCCTAGATCAACGTTGTCTTGAATTGTAGGATTTGATTTTATCGAAATAAAATCTAGAACAATCCTAAATGGATTTAGATAGTTAACACTATCTTGATAAATCCCAAATGAATTTGGATAATCATTATCCAAGATAAAACTTAATTATTTAATTGATTCTCTCTTGACTAGATTAAATAATTGTCGATAATTATCCTATGTGTTTAAATGCCATGCATTAAATGAATTTATCTGTTTATTTGGTGTTTATCTATTTTAAGTGGATTATCTGTTTTATCTGCTTATGTGATAATTATGCAAAAACCATACAAAATATCTAAGTGATGATTACAACAAGTGCGTTGTATACGGTCTCCATCGGTTGGTCTGCCAAATTCTGTGAAGCTAGTTTCTAATATTATCGTCACCCACTTTGTTGGGACAATAATCCTACGAAATAGTAAGTTCATAAGGGCGGACTTCTCACACAATAAATAGAATAAACTAGAAAGTAGTTCCCAATATTATCGCCACCCACTTTGTGGGGACAATAATCCTAAAGAACTACGAGTTTCAGGGTTCAATCGGAATTTATGAGATAACTTGATTTTGTCATCAGCACATGAATATTGTCATGGGAGTGTGTTGTAGAGATAAAATTCTGTAATGCTAAATCTGATGGTCGTGCTTAGGCAACATGGAGTGTGTTGTAGAGATAAAATTCTGTAATGCTAAATCTGATGGCCGTGCTTAGGCAACATTAGGCGGCCATGCCATGTTTTGTGGTCTCTGGACTATTCGTCGGTGTTGTGACCAGTAAAATTGTCTAAATTTTAATGCGTATAAACCTCCTTCAGAGGGTACAATTTTATAATTTTGCTGTTGTAAGATACATAATTGTTTTGTGGTTATTTGTGATTATGTATTGAGCATGATTATGTGATAATAAGTTTATTTGCCAAATCTTCATTATGTCATTTAATATTTGTCTGCGATCCTTAAAGAAAAAAAACTCGAATGCCTAAATTATGCAGACCGGAAACGAAAATGGATAAGATTCTCATCGCTGAAAGCTTGGAGTTTATATTCAATGATTCATGTCCTCCATTTCCTCGACATAATTCCACGAAGAATGTTTGAGAATGCATTATGCATGTACTTGACAAGCTCTTTGAGGAATAAGGTCAAGCTATTTTCCTTTAAGTAGCTCGACAAGTCTTGGTTAATGACGATGAAAGATGGATATCAATAGAATCTGTCAAGATGATTCGATTGGAATATCCTAAAGTGACAGAATATTTTGAGGATATTTTGATCACTCAAATAGTTTCTGACACAAGTCATAGCCTAATGTAACAAGAAATGACTACAAGAAGGTTTAACTGAAAAGTAGAAAATCTTCAGAATAATAGTCGTTCTGTTACTGTTAGAGGAAAGTAACATGATAGATGACAAATTCATAAAGGCTGCATTTTTCTTAAGTCCTAGTTCATTTGAACAAAAGACTAGATATGGAAATAGGAGAGCCTGAATTGTCATCAAAGTTTGTTTAAAGCGAGAAAAGATGCTTTGTGAGTTGGATTGACCTATTTTATAGAAGGACAATGACTTACATGACGATGCAACTTCTAAGTAAGAGATCTTGATCCAGTTAGGTTTTTGTTGCAGTGGGAGCTATTAATGCTCAACTATTATTTTATGGTTGATGCTTAAGGCATCATAGTATTAAAATAATATGAGTGCGACAAGACTGAGTATTCAACAACACATCAACTTCTTAATCATTGAATGATAAAGTTTTATGGATCTTAGTCTTAAGGCCAAGAAAATACTTAGCGATTGTTCAAACTGATCTAGACTATCAAGATTTTAACAATTTGTTAAATAGCTTGAAAGTCGAGAATGTCTGTTTGATGCACTATAAGTTAGAATCAATTGAATATTCAAGAGATTCAGAATGCTTATAGAAGTGTGACATAGAAAGACTAGCAAATCTCAATGGTTTACACCATAAGGAGACGAGCAAAGGGTTATGATCAGTAGTGAGAGTCTAACCTCCATTGACAAATCCAAGCATTCTTCTAATGAATGGGATAGTTATGTAAGAAGGAATCGAAGTCTTTCAAAGACAAGTTTGATTAAGTGATGAGTTGTACTCATTAAAATCTTATCATTGATGGGAGAAGCGTTAAAGAAACTACCAACATCAGTACCTTCTACAAAACACGAGTTGTGGACTAGAGCGTCTCTAGTCTAGCACATCTCAAGGTGTAATGTTGTTCCAACACGTGTTGGAAAAGTGTCCAAGAAATTGGAGTTGAGTACTGAGGCATGTTTAAGGTTGTCCCAAATGATGTAAAGATATAGGTTCTGTAATCTTCAAAGATATAATTCTTGTATGAAGATCAAGAGATGAACTACAAGCCTAACAGCGTGATAACTCTCAAAATAAAGAGAGAGATATCAGATTTTCCACATTACCAAGAAACCATACCATTAGAAACTTTTGCACTAATAAAATCAACTTCAGTACCTAAGATTGTAAGAACCATATCGTAGTGGAAGCGTTCCACTGGAACACAACAAGTTCATGGGTCTAAGAGTGTCGTAAGACTCAGTCTTAGATTAACTTAAACATAATTCCTTTAACTACAATGTAATATTGGTTAATTTGGATAATCATCTATGAAAAGGTGATAGATTCCATATTACAATCTAAGATAGACAACATGTTTTACAAGACTTGCAATACTACCTACAGGCTGTGTCAGTCAGTGGGAGAAAGTATCTTTGCAAGTGTAAATGTGGATCTCAAATGGCTAGACAATGACAATGAGTTATGCCCAAAGAGAATTATCTTTTCGCTATCGTTGTGCCAGGATTTATTCGATCATATTGTCTATTAGAACTTACATAAATTAGAATGTATGTATTATGATTGTCAAGATAATCTTCTATAAATAGAAGTCTTGAGGAAATCATCTACTAAAACATTCTAATGGATATGTAATTAAGGGCAAGAAATGCATGATTGGAAGCTTATATAGACCTTCGTGGTCTTAGGCAAGCATCTAAATCAGAGTATATGTGTTTTATCAAAATTGTCAAATATTTGGAATTTGACTTTTGCCCATAGCAGTGTTGTAAGCACAAGGAAGTTGAAAGTGCATTACATATGGTATTATTGGTATTCTACGATGATGAAATCTACAAAGGTTGCAAACAACTAAGATTGGCATCTGGCGTAGGAAACTGGTTGTCTACCCAGTTTAAGATAAATGATTTAAGAGAAAATAATTACATTCTTAGCATCTAAGTCCTTTTACGATTGCTAGAAAGAATGTTGAGATTCTCTTAGGAATCCTATATCTACACATTGCTTGGAACATTTAAGCATTAGAAATTCCATGAAAAGGTTTATACCTTTCAAGATGAATTTGTCTTGTCTCTAGTCAAGTGTCGTTTGACGCTTAGTGAGATCAAGAATTATGAGACTAGTTTCAGATATAGTTGTCTCATGTATGCTATAATGTGTACTAAGTTTGATATTAGTTGTGCTTATGCATGAAAAACGTATATCATATTAACCATGGCAAAGGACTTTGATTGAGGTAAAGAGTATACCATAGTGCTTGAGAAAGACTAATTGCTATATTCTAGTTTACCAGTCATTTATGTAATGTCCTTGGGGTTACACTGACTTAGTTTTATGACTAATCAGTGATCGAGTAAGTCATCCTCTGAATATGTGTTTACCTTAGGAACATCTTCCTAATAGCTTTAATCGTATGTTTGATTATGCCTATGAGTATTACATTTGGTTGTGATTACTCGAGTGAAGGCTAACTCAAGGGACACACGAGTTTATTAAGCTAAGCAATCACATATGGGGATGAAATTAATTAAAGATCAAGTACGCAGCAAAGACATTATGGTAAAAAAGATATAATCAGAGAACAACCAAGCAGATTTTACTTTCACTTAGTAAAATGAATGGTAGTTCGATATATCTAGTACAAACACCTACTTTGAGTATAAGTGGGAGAGTTTTTGGCAGTGGGTATACTCGAAAGCATGTTTTGAGTATAAGTGGGAGATTGTTAGGTTTGGTATATTGAAAAGCATGTTTCGAGCAAGTCTCGCGCGAATAGAATCTTGTTTGTATACGAAAAACTCTACAATCCACTTTGAACTCGATTCAGTATTATTCTAGCATTTCCGCAAGAATAGAATCACTATTATTATTACATTGAGTTTGCTTGTGCATTTATAAGATTTTTTATAAACATTTAAATGTATAAGAAGCAAACAAAGTCTAAGTCTTTTGCTTAGTAGACCGGTTGTGGGCGTCGTCCACTTTAAGGTAACACGGTCAGATCTATACAATGCTTTGCAAAAGAAAAAGAAGAATTTCACAACTTAGATAGGCTTAGACTACCTATCGTGAAAGGTTGCAATGTCAGCATATTTCTAAGCCTTACTGAAATAAGATGACAATGGTGTGGTATAGCACTGAACGGATCTAACAGCAAGACGTGTCTTTATGCTATCTACTAAAAGACTAGGTCTTGATAAAATACTATTTCTTAATCTAAATATGTTAGCATTGAGCATACGGTATTGATTATGCACTACTTTGACTTATCAAATGGTGCGGGTTTTTCGCAACCCAATAATCCTGATATATTGGGTAGTGGTGATTAATATCTAGCGGTGCTAAGATTGCTATTATGTTGAAACATGCACGAGGTGAGTCTCGTTTGATAATGTCCTCAAGAGGAGCTCGAACAAAAGTTTTATTATTCGGAAAACTGGCCAGTTGGAGTTTTATCGCTCTATGAATAATAAATAAATATTTCTTGCTAAGTCCACTCTTGGAATTAATAAGATGTTAATTAATTAAGTCCATAGAAGACATTAATTAATTAATGGACATTTATATCTTAAGCGCGGGAAATAAATAATAAACAAAGTGGAAACCCGGATTACTTGTAATTTCAGATTTGGATGGGGAGAGTTCAATATTACTTCTGTAGTGGCTGCTTGTAATATTCCAATATAAGCTTGTATTAAATTGTAGGTCCAATTTAATTAGTAAAAAGCTAATTGGGGGAGCCCATATCCAAAACCTTCCATAGATCCCTGTCTTGGCCCAAAAGGAACTTAATATAAATAGGAGAATAAATGAGACAGAATAATCATTATTTCATTCACATGAAATTTTCGTCCCTTCTCTCTAGGAAGGAGAACGAAATTTTTAGCTCCTCCTCCGTGAGGAATTTTCTGTCTTCTTTATTCGAGTCCTAGTATTTTGATAAGATCAGCCCACACTGATATCGAGATACAGTTTGGGAACCGGAGAGAAGATCCGTGGTCTAGTACTCAAGTTCATCATCATGGAGAAGGCGCGAGCAATCGACGATTCTTTAGAGAATCAAATCGGTAACTCTAAACCGTAGAAATCATGTTTAGGATTTACTTTCTATGAGCATGAATTATTTGCGTTCTAGCATGCAATTGTCTGTTTAACATGTGAATTGATTAATCGCATAATCGATCAAATAGATCCGTGTCTGATTTATTTGTTTTGTACAAGTCTTCCGCTGTGTAAGGGGCATCAAACCCCAACATTTTCTTGGGTCTAACATAGTTTGTAAGCTAGGTGTGTAGAGAAAAATGTCAGATCCAGGAAGAAGGAAGAAGATTGCCTGGAGAAGGAGTCTGGTAGAGAAAGTGAGCAGAAGGAAGAAAAAAATCACCAGACGGAGGAGAATTCTAGACGAATGGCAGAATGGGGAATTCAAAAAAGGATCTAGAAGCTCAACTCCACTATTATAAATAAGAGCACGCAACACGCCTGAGGGCATCGTTCTATCATCCATTTTAGCTCTTAGCTCACTTCTCACACTCCACACACATTAGGGGTACCAATTTGGGATTCAGGTTCGGAGTTAGCATCATCGTCGTGTACCACCGTCTCTACGAGAGGCGAAGAAACAATTTACCGCTTTCTGTTTTTAATTTTCGTCGTGAATTCCCCGAGTCTTCGCTGTTCGAAGCTCGGCTTTATTTTGTTAAAATTCTATTGAATTCGAGCTCGTTTAGCTATGAAAGTTTCTGTTATGTTTGTTTTATGCCTACGTTGCTTTTTACTTTACCTTGGATGTTTTTCGCACTTGATCTGCTAGTTTGATTGTGTTGGATTGTAGTTGATCGGTTGATTTTGGTTAAATCGGTGTGATCGAAGATGGAAATTGTTGTGGTTTGTTGTGGATGGCTTGGATCCGGAACGGATGAAGCATCCTATGCTTAGATCTGTTAATTTCTGCATGGTTTTTTATGTTTAGTTTCTATTTTCTCACTTACCTCGTCTAGTGATAGTAGATCTGCTTTAATTTCTTAGTTAATCGTAGTTTGATGGTTTAATTCGGCTTGCTCTGTTTCGATTCGATGTTTACTCTGTTTTCTGCATTTTGTGATCGAGAATTGTTGTTGAAGATGAAGCTAGTTGTTAGTTAAATCCTTAGTTAGTTACTTGCAGCTTTTCATTCATATCTTTGCTATTTTAGGAAATGGTCCACATGGTCTGTTCTTCATCTGTCTAGGCATTTTAAGAAATTTAATTCACTAGGTCTGATAAAGTTTCTTCGCTGGAGTCTTATTCTGTTTGCATCTCTGTTTTCGTCATGCATGCTTTTGTTATGTTTTCCTAGATCTAGCTGGTAGAATAGATCATTTACATTTCCTGAGTCTAGTAGTTAAGTTCTCAACTCAAAAGTTGCGTGGCAGCAGCCAAAACCCTTGCCCAAAGTCTCTTGAATGCTTTCTTACGCTTCCATCTCTCTGAGAATCGATCCCTACTTCCTTATACTAGTTTTTAATATTGTGGGTTGAGGGTTTTGAAAGGCAGATAAGATTGTGTGCCCAACGACCGACGGTTTTGAAGGTTCTCTGTGTTCCTAGACCTTGTGATCTAGCGGATTCTCTGGATCTGAGAAAGCTGACCATTATTTCGAGTACATCACTATCTGCATATTCAGGCAGCTTGGGATAGACTCTGTATTCCAAAATGTAAAGGAGGTATGGGTTTCCAGAAATTAAAAGAATTTAATATCTCGATGTTGGGAAAGCAGCTATGGAGATTGTTGAGAATCCTGACTCGTTACTTGGATGGGTTCTTAAAGTTCGATATTTTCCTCGACATGGGATTCTTGATGCTCGAAAGGTTGGTAATCAAAGTTCGTTTTGGAGTGGGTTAGTGGCAGCCAAAGATCGTCTGAAGGCAGGCTTTAGGAAACACATTGGTGAGGGAAGAGAAACGCTCATTTATAGGGGAAATTGGTGGCCGAGTGTCGATAAACTCCATCCAATCTCGTGTAGAGATGATCGTTTTCGTGATGCTATGGTGTCAGAGTTGTTCTTTGAGGGGACACATGTGTGGAATGAAGCGGTTGTGAGAGTTGTGTTTAACGAAGAAGAAGCTGAGCAACTGTTGAGCATCCCGTTGGCGACACATGTGCGGAAAGGCTCTTTCTCTGTACTCTCAGCATATAAGTTTTTGTGCGAAGGCTTCTTTGAAGTGGCGACAAACTCGATGGTATGGAGTAGGCTGTGGAAACTAAAAGTGCAACCCAAAGTGAAGATCTTTTTATGGAAGGCATGTAGAAATTTCCTCCCAACGAAGGACCAATTGAGACAACGCCAGATGGAGGTTTCAGATATCTGCCCGGTGTGCAACTTTGAGCCAGAAACTGTTATCCATTGCCTTATTTCTTGTGGCCTTGCGCGTGACTGTTGGCGGAGGCTAGGGGTGCCATTAATCTTGCCAGGTGAGAGAGGGCTTATTGATTGGTTGGAAAAAATAGTGAGTGGTGATTTAGAGGTGGAAATTGAAGAAGCAATTGTTGTGCTATGACATATTTATGGTTTAATAGAAATAAAATTATATGGCGAAATAAGAACGGGTCAGCTGCAGGAATTATTGGTGCAGCCCGTAGCTGTCTGGCTGCTTGGAGAGAAGCTCAGGTTCAAAATGACATTGGTGTATGGGGGGAGAGACTTCATTTGGAGGAAAAATGGGTGAAGCCGTGAAATGGTGTGCTAAAATGCAATATAGATGTTGTTGTGTTCGAGAGCCAAAGAAAAGTTGGTTGTGGGGCAGTTGTTCGGGATTTTTAAGGGACGGTGGTAGCGGCGATGTGTGGATAGGTGGGAAGGGTGGCTGACCCATTTATGGCCGAGCTCCTTAGCCTGAGAGAGGTGCTGAGTTGGATCAAAAGAGAGGGATGGAAGGAGATAGAGTTTGAGATGGATGCCCAAACAGTAGTACTCGCGGTGAAAGGTTTACGAAAGGATGAATCTATCTTTGGAGCAGTAGTAGAAGATTGTCGTCAGCTCTTGAAAGAGGTCTCCGGATCATCTATGAGGTTCGTCAGCGAATCAAGTTGCCCACACGCTTGCTCAGGCATCTGGTTCTATAGCTAAGAGCAAGTTTTGGTTGAATTGCATTCCTATTTTTATTCGCGATGTAATTGTTATGGATTTGGTTGAATAATATTTTACATTTGGTATAAAAAAAATGAATTCTATTGAATACAATATCGTAGTTCGTGTATTAGTTGGAAACATCCAAACTTTATGGGATAGACCTGTAAAATGTAAATGATCCTAGTTTGTGTATTTAGTGTTTAGCCCTTGTTAATTAAAATATAATACTCCCTACGTTCAAAAAAATAGAGCATATTTACCATTTTTGGCCGTCCACAAAAAATAGAACACATTCATTTATGGATAGTGTTCAACAAATAATAACACTACATATCATTCCACTAACACTATTTCTCACTTATTTTTTCTCTTTCTCTATTACTTTTTTCCCTTCTCTCTTACTTTACCAATTATACATTAAAATCCGTGTCATACACCAAGTGCTCTATTTTTTATGGACGTAGGGAGTAGTTTACATAAATATGAGTGTATTTCAGAGGCAATACCTCATTATAGCCAAACATAAAATAGAAAATGAAAAATTTGAATATTGAAAAAACTACTACCATTCTGATGAGCAGATAATAAACTTGTAATCATTGATGGATCTACATAATATAAATCATTGAAAAATATACTTTCAAATAAAATTTCGAAAATGTGGCTCCTACTAATGCTTCTTTTTTTTTTTTTGTTATGGATTTTCCTTATGGTCATACTCTAATTTTGAACGCATTTGTGAAAAGAACAGTTAACGCATATGTTATTCGTACAACATGATCAGTCTCGAAGAGATTCATCGAAGCCAAAATAAAGAAAATCCTCCCAAGTTTAAAGAAAATGAAATTAAAGTAACAAGATTATAATCACCGTTTAGAATCAATCCACTCTATTTTAGTCTTCACCCAACTGCGTCTCCGCCGCATCTCCGCCGGCGGATTTGTTTTTGGAGCGCTTGTGTTCGTTTGCTTCGGACTTCTTCCGACGCGTTTTCTTGATGGCGTCGAGTGGATTGTTTTCTGTTGATCGACGCCGCGACGGTTTTGTACCTTGCTCCTTTCCTTGGGATTTCTTTCCCTTCTGTGATCTCTTTGAATCTGTCAAAACCACGAACCATATCATTTTGACAACTATGGTGGCGTTCGGTTGTCATGACTAATAATCATGAGACTATCCATCTAGGATTAAGTTGTGAGATTATTTTAGTTGGAGGGGAGAGGCTATGACTAATTATCATGAGACTATCCATCTAGGATTAAGTTGAGGGGGTTAATCTTATGAACCAAACATGATACATTTCTAATCATGAGATTTAGTCTTGCCAACCGAACATCGCCTATATGTATGTCGATAACATTTAGTTGACATATTAATGTTGTCGTGTTGACATCCATAAAGTATGTTGTTGACATAGTTGTCAGTTATCAATTGAAGATAATTATCAACTGATCATATCTCATCTTCTTAATCAATCCAATGGATATTATAAATTAGAAAAAAACAAATTATATTCTTTTTTTTTATGGATTAAATGAATTTAAATTTAAAGACCGCATCATGCAGGACTCGAACCTGACATTAACCTCTCTACTGCTTGACCAACTCACACATACGAAAAATTGAATTCCTTAATACAAGGAAAGTAGTTAGATTTAGATAGAATCTAACCTTCTGAGACATCAGCATTGTCTTTAGAATTAGATTCATCATACCCTACATGAGAAACATGCTTTACATCTGTGGGAAGCCCAATCTGCATGTCTTGTTCCTTTTCGTGCTCATCATCTGCACATACAAATTAAATTGCATTATTTTTTCCAATTATATATATTAAACACATTCTTATCTAATTGCAATTCTTACCAAATATTTGAGAAATGTATCTAAGCCCTTTGAAGAGGCCCTTCATCTTCGTTGACATCGTCCTTTATTTTGTGTTGTAGAAACACCAATCATGGCACCAACTTAACCTACCATTTCTATTTCCCTTTTTCTTTTCTCTACCTATATAAATATATAAACAAATTCCTAATTTCAGCACTAAAAACCACCCACGATTTGTCTTTTAACTTTTTTTCATGTTATGATCGAGAAGCAAATATTCAAGAATTTACAATTATGTTTGGAGTTTTAAGCATGGAATGCTATTCTTGGTTTTTAATGCACGTTTGAAAACCAAGGAATTTTTGGGTTGGAACATGTGTTGGTTTTTGACTAGGATGCCGCTGAACCTATTCTTCTTTCTCAACCTCTCACACCATTATTTCAATATTGAAGATACATTTTTAGTTTTTTTTTTTTTATTAATACTAGTGTCACACCCGTAGCATGCACGACCTGTTAATTTTCTGTTAGAACTAATTCAAATTTTGAGCTTGCATTTATGAAATGAAAATAATGGATATAATTATATCTAGTTATAAACTCACAAATGTACTGCTCCCTCCGTCCAGTAATAGAAGTCATATTTAGTTATAGCACGTGTTTTAAGAAATGTAAAGAAAAATGGATTGAATAAGTTAGTGAAATATGGGTTTCATTTATATATACTAGTGTTATCACATGTGCTATGCATATGACAAAAGATTTTTAAATAATAAAGATATATCAATTTAAAATAAAAAATATAAAATAAATAAGTAAAAAAATATATTTACAGATAAGAACTAATTAAAATAAGTATTGGTAATATTATAAACAATTAAAAATGTTATAAACAACAACAAAAACATATTTGTACTTCTCTCAACTCATTCTCAATGAAACATTTCATATTTTGGCAGATGAATGTATATTATTTTAATATTTGATATGAGTCTAGTAGTATAAAATAAAAGAAATAATAAAAGAGATGTGTGGATGAAATAGAGTAAGACATACAAATAAAGAAAAATGAATAGTACTACTTTTTACAAAAGAATAAAAAAGCAAACTATTTGAACGAATAAATAGTTCACTAGTTTCGATTAACAAAACAAAAGTATTCATAAATGCAAACAAAAACATAAGAAAAACAATAATAACCAGTAGTTCATAAGTTTTGAAATTGCAACATAATTGTTTATAACTAAAAACATATTTTTTTAGAATTATGTAGACATGATAAAAAGAATTAAAAATCACAATTAATAAATGCATTTTCATCAAAATTAAATTCAATAGTACATAATACTCCCTCCGTCCCATTGAAGATGACCCACTTTTCTTTTTGGTTTGTCCCAACTAAGATGACCCATTACTTAAAATGGAAACACCTTTATCTCTACTTTATTCCCTCTCTCTTACTTTAATCTCTCCTCTTAACACACAAAATATAATTGCATAAAATCCCATGCCGCCCAAGAAAGGGGTCATCTTCCTTTGCACGGAGGGAGTAATATTTTAAAAATTATAAAAAAGAAATAAAACTCAAAATCATAAACAAAATTATTATCTTATCTAGTAGTAGAATAAATCAAAATCATTTCAATTATAACTATGTGTACTTCTAGTAATTTAAATATAAATATATATATATAAATTATATATCTTGAATATAAATATATATTTATAAGTAATTTCAACATATTTAAATAAACTAATGTATTATATATAAAATTGCATATTATTATACCAAACAACAATTAATGTCATGCAATATTGTTCTTTATTTGATAATGATATTAATTTAGTTTCACTTTATATATTTATTTATTGGTGTTCCATAATTACTATTTGGTTCAGCCACGTTTGAATTCAATATTAACATATTTCGAAATTTTTTAGAAGTAAAAAAAATAGATATATGAGTAAATAAAAAACAATTCAAATTACTACAACACTTAAATTTAATTACTTAATTCAGAAAATGTAAAGTCCAATAAATTAAAATTTCAAATTAAAACTTAGCATAAATATAATAATATAGTACAACACTTAAATTAAAACTCTATTCTATTAATAATGATGTACTCCCACTATAAATTGTATAATATTATTATTTGAAATCAAAATTATAATCCAAAAAGGTCACTAAATTAGCATAATTCTAGTCTTGCTATTAAAGGCAAAGTAACAATATTTAAATTTAATTACAAAGAAGAATTTAAATTAGAATATATAAATAATAGTCCAAATTAAAATCCAATTTTAAAACATAAATATAATGATATATCCATAACACCCAATTTAGAATCTATATTTTTATAAATGTTTCCAAATCATAAAATCTAACACAAATAAAGCCCAAATAATACACTTCATAAACTAAAATTCCAACACAAATAAAGCCCAATTTCCATTCCATAACTAAAATTCCAACACAAATAAACTCAAATAATAGTAGTACTCCATAAATTAAAATTCCCTAGAAACCCTACATGAAAAGCGGCGCGCCTCTATCTCCCTCAACATACAAAATTAATTTGCATAAAATCTCATACCACACAAGTAAGGGGTCATCTTCCTGAGAGTAAATCACTAATAGACTAAATAATAGAGATATGGAGATATTATTGTAGATATGTTTGTATCAGGTAACTTTTCAGTTTCTTTGGGAGAGAAGGGTTTGAGTTCGTTCCGTTGTTATGAGAGAGAGAATGAATAGAGTATAAAACCAACCTATAAAAGTAAGATCTCTATTCAAATTATTTTTAAATTTTTTTTTATACTTCTTTAAATTGATATCAGGTAAAAGTATGACTTATTGATAGAGTAGTAGTATGTGTGTACTATATCATCGTCTTGACCCCAAAATGGTTGGTTTATTTACAATACATAGGTGAATTAGCAGTATTTAGGGATGTCAATCAGGCCAGCCCTATTTGGGTTGTGGGTCAATCGGGTGCGAGCTAATCAGGTTGTGATTTTTTCGGGTTATAAAAGTTCAGCCCTAAGTACCTAATCCTAAAAGCTCAGGTTTCGGGCTATCCCAGCGGGTTAATTGGGTTGCTACCGATAAAATTTAACATGCGATCAATCCAATAAATAATGATGAAAATTAGTTATATTTATAAAATGTAAAATATTTAATTATGATAAATTTGAGATATATGCTTAAACTCCAACATGAATATGATCAAATACTAATATTTGAGATTTATGCAAAATAAAACATAAATATCAAGAAATTGTAAAGCATGTTTTAGAAATTTAAATATATATATTTTTAGTGATTTTGAAGTTTCTAATTTTATTTATTTATGTTAAGAAAAATTTAATATATAATTTATATATTTAATATATAAAATTGAAAGTTATATTTTTAGTAATCTATATTATTAAATAATCAAGAAGTGTCGAATTAGAGTCAAACAAATATAACGATAGAAATTTTATCGGATTTTCGGGTCTGGTCCTAATGGGTTGCAGGCTAATCGGGGTATAATTTTATCGGGTTACAAATTTTAAACCCTAACCCTATAAATTTGGCGGGCTATCGGGCCAGCTACGGATTGCGGGCTACATCGTAAGAGCAACTCCAAGGAGAAAGGTAAATGAAAAAAAGGTATATCATGTTTATACCTTCTCAAAAAGTGCAATATACCTTTTTTAAAATCAATCAATTCCAAGGATAAAAGGTATATAGAAAGATATATCATTTTAAAAAAAATAAAATAATAGTATAAAAGCATTAAAAAAACATAAAGTGTAATACCTTCGCATATACCTTTCCCTTGTAGAATGATTTTTTATTAAAAGAAGGTAAATATGGTGGTTATATGATTTTACCTCTCCATTAAAGATACCTCTTCAAAATGGAAAAATGTATAATACTTTCTCAAATACCTCTTCCCTTGGAGAATAATTTTTCATGGAGAAAAGATAAATATAATAATTATATTAGTTTATATATATAATAATTATATTAGTTTATCTATCCATTTATCTCTTTCCTTGGAGAGGCTCTAAGTAAGGTCAGATAAAGGCCCAAAAAAAGAAAGGCAGAATTGATATTGGGCGAAAGCCCAACACTGTGAAAATGAAAAACCCTAGGCTTTGCTTTTTCTTTTCATCCGCCTCTTCTCCCAAATCACACATTCACTTGTTTGCAGCGGAAGAAGAAAATGGTAATCTTCTTCTCCCTCTCCCTCTATCTCGTTTCGTCTCTCCTCACAATCTTATTCGTTTCTATCCTCTCTAGGCGTTCAAAAGGTACGTCGAGATCGGCCGCGTCGCCCTCGTCAATTACGGAAAGGACTATGGCAAGCTCGTCGTCATCGTCGACGTCATCGACCAAAACAGGGTGCATTTCCCTATTTCACGTTTTGCATTTCAATTTTTTTTAATCAATACCTTGTTTCTGCTCATTTTTCTTCCTTAAGAAGAATCTGTATTGAATTTAGACTATTATTAGATTTGGGGCTTCTCTAATCATTAGATTATTCTTCCCCTTTAGTTTGCATTTGTATACGTATTTTAATTTATCTACGTCTCACTCGACTGATTAAGCAATACCAGTGTAGAATTTGTTGATAGATTCTTAGGTTTGTTTTTTGGCACCAGTTTGATCTCTCAACAATTGTGATTCGTTCTACTACTTCCCAACTTTATTGCAAATTATTACTCCTCTTAGTTTCTTTGCACTTGCGTTTTGTATTTATTTTATCCAGTTTTTAGAATGTTTTCTTGATTTATTATATACTTCTTCCTCCGTCCACCATTAAAGGAGTCATTTTGATTTTAAGAAATTATTTGACTTTGTGAAGAAAAGTAAAAGAAATGTTAACGAAAGTTGAATGTGGGACCCATTTTAATACTCTGTCGTTTCCCCTCACAGTTGTTGATTTAGTAGTCGAGCAACACAATATTTTCATTACCTTGTAATTCTTGTTGATTTACCTCAAATTAGTGATTTGTTCTATTTAATCTTATTAATTTCGATGAATACATATTTCATCTTACAATCCTTTTCGAGGTGCTACAGGCTCTTGTTGACTCCCCTGATATGGTCAGAAGCCAGATGAACTTCAAGAGGCTCTCTCTTACCGACATCAAGATTGACATCAAGAGGGTGCCAAAGAAGAAGACTCTTGTTGCGGCTATGGAGGCTGCTGATGTTAAGGGGAAATGGGAAAGCAGCTCGTGGGGAAGAAAGTTGATTGTTCAGAACAGAAGGGCTGCCCTCAATGATTTTGACCGATTTAAGCTTATGTTGGCCAAGATCAAGGTATCTATACCCTTACTGCAATTTATGCTTGTTACTCTGCTAGATCTTACTCTCGAGTACATTATTGCCCTGTCAATTTATACGTTGATGCTCGTTCATAGGCTGAACTCCTTTCTTCTTTGCTTTGCAGAAAGCCGGTGTTGTCCGACAAGAGCTTGCCAAGCTTAAGAAAGAGATTCCTGCATGAGTGTGATAGAATTTTGGTTTAGGATTTTGAAAACTGTATTCCTAGTTATTAAAATCCAGAGTGTTCAATTTGTATCTCATATTTTCTTTTTTACTTGGATCTACTCCAGTTTTTTGGCTGTTTTAACAAAATTTCATATTCCAGTATGTGATCCCTTTGTTTAGATCTGGCAGAAGTAATAGTCTTGCAATGTCAAAATTTTCTGGGAAATGAATATAATTTTGATATTCTTTTGCTCAATTTGGGCGTTAATTGTTGTGGACAGACATTGCTTGGCATATTTACGTTAAGCCAAACTTTTTTGGAGATTAGAATGATACATACGGGTAATGGTGAATTCATTATCTATGTTTGTGAAAATAAAAATACTCCGAAACGTAGAATGTAGCTTCTTAAATCGGAAAGTTAAAATTCAGATAGCAAAAAAAGGTACTATATCCCTTGTTCACCATTTAGGGCTCGTTTGTTTTCCATGTTAGTCTTAGAGCACTCCCAATGGTCCGGCTAAAAACTCCCTTATTTCTCCCTAACTCCTGCCACATCAGCGCCACATCAGCACCAAAATTTATCCCCAGTTTTTAGCCAACTTTTAGCCAACTGCTCCAATGGTTTCTCCCTTATTTCTCCCTTATTTCTCCCTAACTCAACATTTCATTTTTACATCATCATTTTTAATATTGTTTAATTTTCCCTATAAATGTGTTTAATAAATAGATTTATAATGAACAATTCATCGTTGTATTAATCATTGGAAAATATAATACAACGAGAAAAAAAAAATTACAAATAAAAACCATAAAAAACAAAGATTTAAAAAAACAAAGATTTAAAAAAAACTACAAATAAAAATCATAAAAAATAAAGATTTTAAAAACAAAGATTTAAAAAAAACTACAAATAAAAACCATAAAAACAAAGATTTAAAAAACAAAGATTTAAAAAAAAAAAAAAAAAATTATCGCCGATTTATCGCCGAATCGCGCCCACAGTGGGCGGCGATGATTCGGCGATAAATCGGCGATAATAAGGGAGTTGGCGATAATAAGGGAGTTTTATCGCCGAAATCCTCCCAATGGCCGGCGATAAGTCGGCGATATCCGGCGAAAAATCGCCGGATTTTCGCCGTCGCCATTGGGAGTGCTCTTAGATAGCCCTCCTTATCTACCCTTATTTCCATGTTTGTTTGCCATGTTAGCAATCAAAGCGACCCGGACTTGAATACCAAAACCCGACACTTTAGGCGATAGTTATTGCCAAAATGTAGCTAACTCTGACTACATCCAAAGCTGCGATAGTCCAATATCAACAATTTATTAAAATGGACTTCAACAACCAAAGACTTTAATACCTCCTTCATTTACTCCTCCTTCCCCTATCGACAGACGACCAAATCTCCTTCCACCGCCAATTTTCCCCTACTATATAAATCAGATCGGCGGTAAGATTTTTGACAATCAATCCGAAAATTTTGGTGGGCATACTTTCTTGTTGGATTTTACTCAAAAATTGAGAGGGTTGAATCCAATTACAGATCTTATCGCCATTGCCGTTGCTTGAAGGTTGAATCCAACTGACCGGCAAAAGCGAACGCCAGGGACCCATGTCTGACCAAGATGCGATTCAGAAGGTAAAGTTTTTCAAACCTCTCACAGAAGATTATATTGCGATTCATGTAGGCGTGTGGTTTTGTAAATAAGATATGGAATTTTTCGCCGTTGAGCATTCATCGCCTTCCGAATTGGTACCTAATGGCCGATTGCAGGTTTTAATGTGTATGGGGCGTGACTATTTGTATTTTTTTCACCTAGTTGAATTGATTTGCTATTGTATTTTCAATTTATGGAATTGAAATCAGTGTGGTATGAATTCCTCGTTTACGTTTGCCGTCGGACAATGTGTTCATAATGGGAGCTTGAATTAACTTATGGATTAGTTTAGCTTCAATAGGAATGACTATTCCAGATTACAGAAATTTGTATGCATTAGAGCTTGTGTGCAGGGTATATGTAAACACACCCCACATTATTTAGTCAAATTTTGTTTGTCTTTTCTGTATTTGTCATTACATTCTACAGAGGTGATTCTATGGGTGAAGTTGTGCTGTGATATTGTCTGGACTTGTTATGATGCTATGTCTGTTGATGTAATCTGAGTAAAATTGTGGTTGCATCTGGATGTAGGATAACCAAAGGGAACCCACCACGGTATTGGTTTTGCTTGAGGAAATGCTACGAAACCAACGGACAAACCTGCTCCTCGCAAGCATGCTAATCAATTTGGCAGGACCCAAAGCGCATAAAATGAAACAGGGTGGATTGAATTTTCAAGCGAAGATACTCGGTCATATCGTCAAATACATATGAGTTATATATACACACATCTACGAGTTTAGATTACGAGGTGGATTG
Organism: Salvia hispanica; assembly: GCF_029641045.1. Lineage (NCBI taxonomy): Eukaryota > Viridiplantae > Streptophyta > Magnoliopsida > Lamiales > Lamiaceae > Salvia > Salvia hispanica. Next base: position 8,670,589 of record NC_142696.1, on the reverse strand, counting down.
AATTTTCAAGCAAAGATCGTTAGCTCAGTTGATAGCGTTCATCGTTGTGAGTTTCGCCGTATGATAAGAGAGGGTTGTCTATATTTGGAAGAGGCGTTGAAATGGGGGGAGGGAATTAGGAAATAGGGTTGATGCTTCAATTTGGATTCACCGCCAAAATTTGGTGTATGAGGACAATATCGGAAATTTTACAATTTAATGAGGATAAATTTAGGAATATATTTTTATATCTAGAGTTTGGGTACCTCATACCAAACAGAAAAATTACAAACGTATGATATATATCTATACAAACAAACAAATTAATAAGATTGCTAACTCTAACCTATAACATGATGTTTGAGTTTACTATATCTAAATATATATTGGGCCAACATGGAAAACAAAAGAGCCCTTATAGTTCTGTTTTGATCCGGCATAAGTTTTAAGAAATTGTTTGACTTTTTAAAAGAAAAATGTGAAAATGAGTTACTACCACTTATCTAAAATGAAATAAAGTAAATGAGACTTTAAATCAAATGCAACCCAAAATAGAATGAGACTATAAATTGCACACGGTGAGTGTACTTGGTAAGATAGAAATTATGATATTCCTATATTAAAACAAGAAAAAAAGTGTTTGGTATGATGAAATTCAGTGACAATGGAATGATCATTTTTAATTTTCATTATTTCTTTATTCCGTAATTTTTATTTTTCATTTGAAATTATGATTTTGGAATTCAGGTGACAATGGAATGATGATTTTTATTTTCATTTTATTTTATTTCGTGATTCTTAATTTCATGTGAAATTATGATTTTCACTAGGACAGGAATAGATCTTCAACCCATGTGAATAGCCTAGTCATTCATCTCTCTATTTCGTGCAAACCTTCATTTAATTTTATTCCATTTGATTATGCCTATAGATTCATATAGTATGGTCCAAACATACTATATTTATTTATTTATTATGAATAATTGCGGCTAAATTAGTTCCAATTCTGATATGTCTCTTAACTATAAAAATTTAAATGTTAAACATGAAGTTTGATTCTTCTTAATGCCCCGTGAAAAGTTTACGACAAATACAAAGCTGAGGTGGTGCAGACGTATATTATTATTAATAGTGTGATAACTAATGTGGATGACTAATATGATTCATTTGTCAACATATCCAAAATGACATTGTTTCTTCTCGTGTAAAATCAACATGAGAAGAATCAAAATCAGAGTTTCACTCGTGATTAAATGACTATTAATTCTTATAAAAACAAAAAAATGATTATATGCCCACTTAATACCACAATTAGTTATGGTAACAATGCCTTGATCATAGTGAGATTTGTCGTAAGCAATTGGACTTATAATGATGCACATTTATTTCGATACTACTTCATCCGACTCCATCCACCATTTAAAGAGTCAAATGTCCACCATTTAAAGAGTTATTTTGATTCGACATAGGTTTTAAGAAATTATTTGATTTTGTGAAGAAAAGTAAATGGAGAAAGTGAGTGAAATGTGTGACTAATTTAAAGTATTAGTTTTATATTGGATTGTGAGTGTAAAAGTTGGTGGAATATAGAGTCCGCATGATAAAAGTGGAATAAAGTAAATGATTATCGTTGACAAACCAAAATAGCAAAAAGGTTCTTTAACCCTTTTGGTGGGTGGGTGGAGTATAATATTGTACATGCTGTAGATGTTTGAACATGTAATGACCCGCCCAATCCATCTATTTACAATGACACTATTAACTTTTCCCATCTCAAAAACTAAAATTCTTATAATGTTCTTGATTTTTTTTTTCTGATAAATTGTATATTTAGTTAAAAGATAATTTTCTAAGAATTTTATTAAAATCATAATTGCATACACATATAATAAAATTTGCACAAAAACTTATATTCCTTATCCCAAAAAATAGAGATTTTTTTTTTTTTTTTCCATTTTGATCAGTCTAATAAGAATAATATATATATATTTTTGGTAATTTCCTTCTCTCTAATGAATTGGGTCCAATTTTCCAATAACATACTCCAATAATTTTTTTTTTATCTATCTCTAACTTTATCAATTATGCATAAAAATTGTATCGTCCCAAATATCTATTTATATGGGAGAGAGGGAGTAATATGGCCAACTTGCATTACAATGACAGTTGTTATAGAAATAACCAATTCCCGTAATTTGTGTATTATGAGATACATTCAATGAAGTAGATTGAATATTATAAATGTACATTTCTAAATTTTTAATGGTGTAAATGAAAATTATCAACCACTCTTAATTATCGTGGAGTAATATAATGATGTTCAACTATAGACATTTTAAATTAAATCTAAATATCCCGGAATGTGATCATATAGATGAAATTTTGTCTTGACTCTTCACTATTTAGTAATAATCTAATTTCAACCCTAGCTAGTACTATATCATAAAACTATATACTTTAGCAGACAAAACGGATATTGATGACTCATTCTTCCTCGAGAGAACTGATATCCCGAAGAAATGGGTATTTTGATTAATCCTTCTTACATGAATACAAAAGAAAAAGCAGTTTCCTTTGACGTTTCTAGGATATGGCTAGCTAGTGTCTATTCAACCATAATCAATTAGGCAAAATAATGAAGTAGCTTGATTAGGGGCATGAAAATAATTAAATGTTAACATTGATGTTAACTGAAGAATATTATATCCAATTATTTATGGGTATGGCTCAGATGTATAATGATAATTTGTCAGTTTGATCACGATATATTCATTATAACTTGGAAAACTCCATATAAGAAACATTCGGAGGCCCACAATCAGATGTGGATTGGGATTAGCTTAAATGGATCCATGATTGGCGTTGTACATATCATCCTCAATTATTCAGTACAAGGAATAATACCAATGATTTATCTCATAATTCATCAAGAAAATACTTGTGGACAATATTAAGTTCGTAGCTCGATAATCTTGTGGAGTATAAAATTGGATAAGAATATTCATGCAACGATTTTCTTTTGCTCTTTTATTCTTACAAAATCTTCCAATTTTCAATATTTGTGTGATTCATTGGCGTAAAATTTGTTCATTAGTTTATTCAAGAATAATATGAGATTCGTCCATCAATAATCAAATTATCACGGGTTCGATTTGAGATGCCTGTAAATTAATGAAATTAGTGTTATTCCGTTTAATTATTGATAAACATGGCTTTTGCATGTTTTAAGGCCTTGATTTGGCTCGTTTTAAATGTCAATCATGCAAATTATTCTTAAATTACATATGTTGTACATTTTGGTATTTTGACTTGTTTGTTCATAAATGATAGAAAAGGACAAAAAAGGTGCAAAAAAGCCAAGGTGCAGCAGTCTCTGTTCGATCCCATTCTTACAGAGAGGTTGAAGTCCAATCAGTTCTTACTACATATCATTCTCTTCGTCTTCGAAAGAGCTTCGCGTGGGTACCTTGAACATCAAAATCGAAGTTACGTGGAGAAAGTTATGGTCATTTTACTCATGTTGCACATTGCAGTCAAAAGCAGACGCAAATTAGGCGAAAATTCAAGGAATAAAAGAAATTGTTGCCTTGTGATACCAAATCTTTCCTATTATTTGAAGGACTCGAAATTACCACTTGGAGGACACTTTTTACCAATTCTAAATCCTTTTCAAGTCTATATATACCCCATAACCTAATTAATAATATTCATCTCAAAGCCTCCAATCATCTCCCTCTCTATACTTCTTCCATTCCATATTCCACACATTATTCTTTCATCTCACATTATTCTCTAGTACTTTAATTGTTATTTTTACTTGTCCATGAGTAGTAAACATCTTTTGTGGAATTTTTGGTAAACATGCTATGATTTTGAGTTACTTATCCAATTGTTTTTCCTTGTTAGCTCTGGTAGTTATTTCAATTTCTCTTGTGCTTATACGTTTGTTTAATTGACCATCTTATAAATGCATGTGAATTCTACTACAATAATCGGGAGATGAGTAGCTTAATTTGAAAAAAGAGAAATTGACGTCTTTGCCATAATCGAGATATTGAGTCTTTGAATGAAGCAAATTTATCTTAGGAGCTTTTAGGAGTTGTTGTCTTAGTTATAGGAAGGAGGCTTCGGTTCTAGGTAGCAATCTACAAATTGTATGCTTCAGGAGAAGATATAGTTTTACATCTGTGATAACTTAACTCTAGAGACCGTAATTCAAGAAAGTCGATTGGATATTAGCTTTTGATTGTGGTTTCTAAAACTCTACATTCCTTAGCCTGCTTTGTATTATTTGTTTTTATGTTTTCTGTTATTTGTTTATTTATATATGTCTAATTTATAATTACAAATCCAAAAATCTCGTGTCTCTAGACAGTTAGATCTAGTATAGCTAAAAGTCAGTATTAGGATATCGAACACAGGAATAAGATTGCAACTGTCTATTATATACTAAGCGTCATGTACTATCTAGAGACACGAGATTTTTTAATTTGTATTTATAAACAAGGCATAAATAAATAAACAAATAATAGAAAACATAAAAACAAATAATACAAAGCAGGCTAAGGAATGTAGAGTTTTAGGAACCACAATCAAAAGCTAATATCCAATCGACTTCCTTGAATTACGATCTCTAGAGTTATTAAGCTATCACAGATGTAAAACTATATCTTCTTCCGAAGCACACAATTTGTAGATTGCTACCTAGAATCGAAGCCTTCTTCCTAGAACTAAGGCAACTCCTAAAAGCTTCTAAGATAAATTTGTTTCATTCAAAGGCTCAAATCTCACTATTATAATGGCAAAGACGTTAATTTCTCATCTTTCAAATTAAACTACTCATCTCCGATTATTGAAGTAGAATCCACATGCATTTATAAGATGCTCAATCAAATAAACGTATACGCACAAGAGAAATTGAAATAACTACAAGAGCTAACAAGAAAAAACAATTGAATAAATAACTCAAAATCATAGCATGTTTACCAAAAATTCCATAAAAGATGTTTGATGCACTACTTATTAGCACTAAAAATACCTGCAAGTATACATGGTAGATCTAGTATAGCTAAAGGTCAGTACCGGATTGTCGAACACGGGGAATAAGATCACCAATTGGCTATCTTCTACTAAGCTTCTTTTACTATTTGGAGAACTAGAGAATTTTGTGAAAACGATTGAATTGAAAACAGAAAGCGGATGAATGCGGCACAAACTAGAGATCAAATAAATGAGATAAGAGAATTCCAGGGATGTGCGTTCACAACTATGGTTATACAAATTCCTCCTACAATACCCTAGCACAGTCTATACTTCGATAGGACTAGTCACATAAGTTCTGCCCATGCGATACAAGCGTAGATTATGAATGAACGATTGAGACCGCCTCCTTGCTGCACGTAGTTGACATCCTCAACGGGAGCGGCTTCAGCGTCGGGTTTAGTGATTGCAATTATGGAAGTCGGTGGAACCAGATCTTCTCTCCTCGATGTATCCATTTTAACCCTCAGCTCTGCCACTTCTTTCGCAAGAGAGTTTGCCTCGTCTGTCTTTACTACTGCAACTCTCCTTGATTGATGCCTCTCCTTCGACCACCCGCGGCTGTTAGTGGCAAATTCCCCAATCACTGCCATAGCATCTGCCCCGCTTTTCCTTAGGAATCCTCCATTGGCCCCTAAATCCAACATGGCACAAATTTGCTCGTTAAAGCCATTATACAATATGCCTACTTGATGATCCACGGTAAAACCATGATTAGGGCATTTGCGGAGGAGCCCCTTGAAACGAGCAACGGCCTCAAAAAGAGGCTCGTCTGGACGCTGAATGAATTGGAAGATCTCGCTCTTCAGCTTCAATATGGTGCCCGGCGGGTAGTACTTGTCGAGGAAAGCCGTCACTATGTCTTTCCACGTGGATACTTGCTCTGTAGGTAGACACTCGAACCATTCCTTAGCAGAATCTATAAGGGAAACGGGAAAGAGGCATACCCTAATGGCATCGTCGTTGACACCATTTAATTTGAGCGTATTGGAAATATCCACGAATCTCAATAGGTGGCGTTTGCATCTTCCGTGGCCCTTCCTGAAATAGGATGCCGTTCAACCCTTTGAATGAGGGGTATGCGCAACTCAAAGTTGCTAGCGTCGACCCGAGGACCCTCGGTGGAAACGTAAGAACGTTCCCATGGTTGAACATGTGCATAACAGGGAGTATCTCCTTGTTTTTCTTCTCCTGTGCCTCTCAAGCGAGCTTTTCGTCCATCAAAAGTTTGACTTGGATCTGCAACCTCTCCAACTCGGTCATGTTGTCTTCCTCTGCCATTGCTAGTCGTCCCCTTCTTATTATCCTACGTGTTCTTTCAAGTTCGTGATCGATCGGCTCTAAGCTGTCCTTCCCAGAGCGCGTTCGCATAAACTACCTGAAAGAGAGAAAAAAAAATTAAAACTAAAAATCAAAATTTGAAAGCAAGAAAATCCAAAGTAGTAAAATCGTCCTTTGGAAGATATCAATCACAAAGTGATATTTAGATTCCGGCAACGGCGCCAAAAACTTGATGCACTATTTATTAGCACTAAAAATACCTGCAAGTATACATGGTATGTCACACCCCAACCCTTATGACTTATGCACTTACTATAAATAAATTCAAATTTTCAAAAGCACACATATTATATCATTTCAAAAACCAACATTTATCAGGTACATATTTCAAAACACTCTGAACAGTAGGGGGACCCTCGCACCACTCTATATATTATACATTTATCTATATGCAAAAATGATGAGGAGGAGAAGGTTGTCAAAAATGCGCCAACCGCCGACCCTTATAATAACTGTAACTCACATCAACCCACGCATCATTGATATCTTATTCCTGAAAAATATTACTGGTTTATATGAGCCACAACTCAGTGTCTATAAACCTTACCTTTAATTCCACAACTCAAAAATCAAACATATTCTTTAACCAATATATATAACAATTATCAACAAATATTAAAAATAATTCCATACACATATGCACATGCCACTTTGTTCGGTTTATTATTCTGTGATAGTTCAAGCCTTGTATCTGCCCGGGATTTCCAATATGCCAATATGATTTGACCCGAAGGTCCCACTATGATTGATCCGAAGGTCCCAATATGTCCACTATGATTTCAGATCCAAGACATGACTATCACAGATCTTCTTTAATCAAATGATTCAGCTAATTCCAATATCATATGCAAAACATATCTATTGCACCAATCACATATCCATATCATATTCCACTAAATAATTTCAATTTAATATACTATTAATATATTTATTGCACCAAGCATATATCCCCATCATCACAATTAAACACATATCATATCAGTATCACACCATATAATCCAATTATTCACTTTAACTTAACACAAAACAATCAACCATATAACACATGTAAAATTAAAAGTGTGATTTATACACACCTGATTATTGTAAGTGTTCTACCTGAACTCCTAACTCCTCTTCCTGTTCAACCTTGATCCTATATAATATACCAAAATTAAAAATACTAAATATCATAACTCTCTTCTATATTATAACATGCCCAGAAAGAAATAATTTAAGAAATATAACTATTCCTACTACCCTTCTACCTTCGGACTTTTTTTTTCTCTTCCTCTCAGACTCTAGGTTCTCGCTTCCCTTGTTTTTTTTAAATAAAAAAGTATACTTCAAAGGCCTATATATGGTAAGTTTTAGTCGGTTATCAGAATAGGTTTTACACATATTCATTTTACTATCTCTAAAATCCTTACACGTATCAAACAAAAATAAAATATTATAATTGATGCAGGTAGATAAAACTCTACGTAACTAAAATAAAAAAAGAAATGTACATTTAGTTGATTGGAACTACATCCTTTTACGTAGGCACAATAAATAAATATTATGTGCATGACTTAGTAATTAAAAAAATACTCCTAATCTCACACGTACATATACATATATGCCTAATACATAATTCAATTACTTATAGTTTTAAGCTCAATTCCATGTAATTATGTAATACATAATTGCTAATATCAAAAAAGTATATTTCTAAACACCATATTATATAGAAACCCACACGATCTCTATAATTCTAATAAAAATGTATATCATGTAATAATAATAAAATATGTAATTATGCAATATGATGTATGAATTGGGTCACGGATGTCACAGGGTAGATCTAGTATAGCTAAAGGTCAGTACCGGATTGTCGAACACGGGAAATAAGATCACCAATTGGCTATCTTCTACTAAGCTTCTTTTACTGTTTGGAGAACCAGAGAATTTTGTGAAAACGATTAAATTGAAAACAGAAAGCGGATGAATGTAGCACAAACTAGAGATCAAATAAATGAGATAAGAGAATTTCAGGGATGTGCGTTGATAAGGCTAATTTCATGCATCGGTTATGTGATGAAAAATCACCATTTACTGGGTCTAACACATTGTTTAAGCCATGTGTGTGAAGGAATTCGCCAGGTCCAGGAAGAACTGAAGGTAGTAGACCAGCGAAGGAAGGAGGCGAAAAGTTAGCAGAATCAAGGAAGAAAATGGCTAGACGAAGGGAGTCCGAAGCTGAGGGCAAAGAAGACTATTCACACAAAAGAGCCCCTGCTGGACCCACTTCCACGCCTATATAAGGAGGAGCATGCAACACACATGAGATACACGATTTAGCTCTCAGCTCACACACACACACACTTGGGAAATGGGAATTCTGGGGTAGAGTAGTGGTTTCATCTTCGGAAAATTTGTGCAACACCGTCCTCAAGGAGGGCGAAGATACAATCGTTTACGTTTTAGCACTTGTGTTTTGATTTCTGTCGAACTTCGCCGTTCGAAGTCGATTTACTCGTTTGCTACTTACCGTTTATCTATGAATTTTATTTTACGTCATGATGGTGTTGATTTATGTTGATTTTATGTTTTGAGGAGTTTTGTTTCGGAGGTTGATTGTTATTCTCTGTGTTGGATGTTTTATGTACTTGATCTGGGAAATCTGAGTTGATCTGTTTTGTCGTTGTTGATCTGTGGAGAATCGGCGAATCTGTAGTTATGGAGATGATTTTGATCGGAGTTTGTTTTGGATGCTTGGATCCGGAGTGGATTTGGCATCCGAAGTGTGAATCTGAACATGGGAACTGAATTGTGCATGGATTTTGAATTTCTGCTTTCGTTTTTTCTTTACTTCATCTAGGATAGAGATCTGAGTTTCTGTTGGGTTTCTCGGCGTTTTTCTGACGCCCGATTTGTTGGTCGCCGTTGAGTTGCTAGCGTTGTTCTGTTTTCATCATGTTTCAATTAAATTCCGATGATGCTTTGCGTTTTGTAGGTAGTTAGGCTTAGAGTTGATTATTTTGCAGCTTTTTGGTCGTACGTTTCTATTTTTGGAAAAATGGTCCCCACTGCATGCATCGAGTCTGTCTAGTTAGATTAGGTAGTGATATTACTAGATCTAGGAAGTTTGTTTGAAATAGTGATGATATAATGCCAATCTGTGTTACGTGGTTATTTTCCTGCTCTTAGATCTAGATATAGTTAAATTTCTTTTCCTTTGTCTCGTATAAGTTCCTCAACCCCAAGTTGCGTGGCAGCAGCCATACCACCCAAAAGCCCTTTAAATGCATGATTTCGCATCTGTCCTCGTGGGATCAATCCCTACTTCCCTATACTAGTTCTAGTATACGCAGGTTGAGGGTTTTGAAGTGATATTCTCTGTGTCCAAAGACCGAAATCTTTCAGCGTTCCGTGAGTTCCTAGACCTTGTGATCTAGTGGATTCTCTCGACCCGGGAAGCTTGATATACCTTATTGTGCACGCAGTTAAAAATATCTTAGTATCAAATGGCGCCGTTGCCGGGGATGGATGGTGTTTGTTTCAATTGTGTTTACATGGTTTTTGGTGTATTTAGTTTAATTTATTTTTGTTTCGTTGTCGTTGTTTCCAGTTTATGAACGCGGGCTCCCATTTCAGAAGTTGGGCTAGTTCATCTGGGTCAGGAAATGCCCGATATAAGTGGCAGGTCAAGGAATCTACATCCACTGTCACCACCAGATCAGGGTTAAGGACAGTAGATCCATTCTCATTCGAATCAGAAAGTGAGAAGGAGTGGAACTCATCGGGAGGAGAGGACCTGAAGTCGTCTACAGAAACAGAGCATTCCAAGACTGAGGGAGAGGAAGACGTAGATATGGCACACTTGGAAGATCCCAATCCGGAGATAGGTTCACTCACCGCGCATCTGGACGGTGAGCCCGCCCATGCCATAGTCTCGAACCAGCGCAAGAGGTGTATTGATATCAAGACAAATGTGCTAGGAGTTTTACCCACATTCTCTGGGCGAAGGAATGAATGTCCTTACGAATTCCTAAACGAGTTTAGTAAGCTGTGCAGCATCCAAAAGCGACCCAACGAGGCGACTGAGGAGGACTACCGTTTGCGTGCAATCCCGTTTGCCCTTAAAGGGGAGGCTAATACTTGGCTGCTGAGGCTCCCACCAGACTCGATCAACACATGGAAGGATTTCAAGCTGGAATTCTTGGATTATTTTTTCCCTTCCAACAAGACGGATGCCTTGAAGAAGGAGATTCAGGAGTGCAAGCAGGAATATGATGAGTCTCTGAGTTCTTATTAGTCCCGGTTCAAGGGATTGCTGGATGCTTGTCCGAACCACAGGATGATAGAAGCGGAGACCTACTATCTGTTTTACGAAGGTGCAAATCCTGAATCAAAGGACTTGATGAATTCCTCGAGCGGGGGAAACTTTACCAAGAATAAAGCAAGTGAAGCCAGAGAGAATAACCTGCACTCCAACAATGACGTGGTGCACAAGCTACAAGACGCCCAATCGGAGCACAAAGTAGCCATGGACATGATGGCAAAGCAGCTGTCTCAGATTGCGGTTTCTTTGAATGAGATGCGGGGAAATGAAGGAAAACTTCCTACCACAGTCAAGCCACCTGACTGAGCAAACATTAGTCAGATCACCTTGAGATCCGGGCGGGGCTATGAAGGACCGACGCTGGAGATCGATGAAGATGCATCCGCACAGGCAAGTAAGGGGAAGGAGAGCCAAGTGTTTCACAAGGACAGCTCTAGACCCAGAGAAGTTCATATTCAGGATGACCTCCAGAAGGGAGATTTAGATGGATCTTTACCTCGAGCAGCTGATCCATTTTTCCTAGATCCAGAGCCTGAGTTAGAAAGTAAGGGAGTGTGTAGGGAAACTGGCGAAACCCCAGCTGGGAGTTCCACACATGCGGTGAAGCGAGCGGAGCCGTTTCCATACCAAGGGGAAGCCAAGAAAAAGAAGGATGATACAGAGGAGCTCATGGAAATTTTTAGCAAGCTGGAAATCAACCTGATTTTCTTGCAAGCCCTGAAGATGCCTGCCTTTAGCAAGTTCATCAAGGAATTCATAGCTGGGAAGACAAAGCCGGACGGAAAGATTGTGATCGGGGAAAATATATCTGCTGTGATACAAAAGAGAAGGATGCCTTCAAAATGCACAGACCCAGGTATGTTCACATTACCCATTTCTCCAGGGGACATTAGAGTCGAGCATGCCATGTGTGATCTAGGGGCGTCTATAAATGTTTTACCACTTTCAATCTACAAGAAACTGACAGGAGTTAGGATGGTCGATACCAAGGTGGTAATCCAGTTAGCGGATAGGACTTGCATCTGTCCTGAAGGTGTGTTAGAAAATGTCATGATAATGAGTCTGCTGATTTCTATGTTATCAAATGAATGATAATGAGTCTGCTGAGTCTAGTGATGTGCTCTTAGGGAGACCGTTCTTACGCACCGCTAAGACCATTATCAATGTCTTTGATGGAACGATTTGACTGGACTATAATGGGGGAAAATATACATTTAGCATAGATGAGGGAATGAAAAGGTCATTAGATGTTGAAAATTTGTATGCTATAGATGTTATTAACCCCTTGGTCCAAGAATATCTTGAGACTGAATTGATACAAGAACAAATTGACAACTCGGAGTTGAGCCATTTAATCGACCAAGAAGTTGTAGGGTAGTGTGCAGCAATGAACAAAATGGAATTGACAGATGAGGAACTAGCAGAAGCCATCATGGAGTTTTGCAAAAATCCCCAAGTCAGCTAGATCAAGGGGATCAGCCCATGTGGCCAGTTTGGAAAATTCTCCTAGGACTAGGAAGAAGACATTACCTGATGTTGCAGAAAAAAATCCCTTGCCCCAGGAGACGAATGACACCAAGAAGGAACTGAAGACACTCCCACCAGGTCTCAAGTATGCTTACTTGGAAGAGAATGAGACATTCCCAGTGATAGTCAACAGTAACCTGACCGAGGAGCAGAAGAAGGAATTATTGGAAGTAATCAAGCGGAACAAGAAAGCAATAGGATGGACCCTCTCCGATTTATTAGGAATCAGCCCTGATCTCTGCATGCACCACATCCGGTTAGAGGAAGGAAGGTGTGAAGGCTCACCGAGACGCACAACCGAAGCTGAATCCGAACATGCGGGAGGAAGTTCTGAAGGAGGTGTTGAAAATGCTCTCTCTAGGGATCATCTACTCCATCCCGGATAGTGAGTTGGTCAGTCCTGTATGCCCAAAAAGTCAGGAATACAGGTTGTCAAGAATGAAAAGAACGAATTGGTTCCCACTAGACTGGTGACTGGGTGGAGGATGTGCATTGACTATAGGAAGCTGAATGAAGCCACGATGAAGGATCATTTTCCTTTACCCTTCATTGACCAGATGTTAGAAAGGTTAGCTGGAAAACCGTATTTTTGTTTCCTTGACGGATACAACGGTTATTTCCAGATTTACGTAGACCTAGAGGATCAAGGGAAGACCACATTCATGTGCCCTTTTGGTACGTATGCATACCGAAGAATGCCGTTTGGGTTGTGTAACGCACCAGGAACGTTCCAGCAGTGTATGATGAGTATCTTTTCAGATTTGCTTGAGGTATGCATTGAGATATTTATGGATGATTTTACCGTATATGGGAATTCATTCAGCACTTGTTTGGCCAGCCTTGACCTAGTATTGAAAAGATGCCAGGATAAGCACCTGGTCCTGAATTTCGAAAAATGCCACTTCATGGTGACTGAAGGTATTGTCCTGGGTCACGTGGTCTCTGAAAGAGGGATACAGGTGGACGAAAAAAGGTGGATGTGATATCGAAGTTACCTTACCCCACAAACCAAAAAGAAGTTAGAGGCTTCCTGGGTCACGCGGGATTTTATAGGAGGTTTATTAGGGATTTCGCAAAAATCGCGCAACCGCTCACCCATCTATTGCACAAAGATGTGGAATTCGTCTTTGATGAAGGATGCAAGCAGGCTTTTCAACTGCTTAAGGACAAACTCGTGTCAGCACCAATAATCAGGGCGCTAGACTGGAATAACCCTTTTGAGATAATGTGCGACGCTAGTGACTTTGCTGTAGGAGCTGTCCTAGGTCAAAGATAGATGGGAAAAGTTATGTGATCTTCTATGCATCCAAGACTCTAAATCAAGCTCAGAAGAACTATGATACCACGGAGAAGGAAATGTTGGCTGTCGTGTACTCATTCGAGAAGTTCCGACCCTATTTGCTTGGGTCGAGGGTTATTGTTTTCACAGATCACGCAGCGATAAAGTACTTACTGGAAAAGAAGGAGTCTAAGCCAAGGTTAATCCGTTGGGTGTTGCTTTTGCAAGAGTTTGATTGGGAAGTGAGAGACAAAAAAGGAACTGAGAATAGAGTAACCGATCACTTGAGCAGAATTTTTCAAGGGGAAATGGAAGAGGCCATACCCGATGCTTTTCCTGAAGAGCATTTGTATTATCTAGGGGAATTCCCTAGACCGATCAGTTGGGAGGCAGTTTTGGCATTAAACGGTGTAGGAGAATCAGACAATGGGAAGCGAACACTAAACGCAGAACCATGGTTCGATGATTTGGCAAACTACTTGGTCACGGGAGAGGTGCCAAGTTCAGAAGAAATTTCCCAGGCCCAGAAAGATGAAAATTAAAAGTGAAGCCAAATATTACTTTTGGGATGATCCTTACTTATAGAAGATGTGCTCAGATCAAGTGATCAGAAGCTGCATTCCAGAATGGGAACAAAGAGATGTCCTGAATCATTGCCACACCTTGGCGTGTGGAGGTCACTTTGGACCAAAGAAAACAGCGAGGAAAGTATTGGATAGTGGGTTCTACTGGCCGACGCTTAATAGATGCGTTCAAGTTTTGTCAGTGTTGCGAAAGGTGCCAACAGACAGGGGGAATTTCAAGCTGGGACGAGATACCCCAGGTCCCGGTGATTGTCTGCGAAATCTTCGACGTGTGGGGGATGGACTTCATGGGACCGTTTCCATCATCCTATGGGAACACATATATATTGGTCGCAGTGGACTATGTGTCTAAATGGATAGAAGCCAAGGCCACCACGACATGTGAATCGAAGGAGGTAGCAAAGTTTCTGAAGGCCAATATCTTCAACAGATACAGAGTTCCTCGAGCCATCGTCTCGGATCAGGGAATACATTTTTGTAATCGCACCATCGAGGCTCTGATGAGGAAATATGGTGTGCACCATAGGGTATCCACCCCCTACCACCCGCAGTCTAACGGCCAAGCAGAAATTTCTAATCGAGAGATCAAGGCAATACTGGAGAAGACAGTCAATCCCTCGAGGAAAGACTGGAGTAAGAGGCTCGGTGATGCATTATGGGCCTACAGAACTGCTTTCAAGACTCCTATCGGAATGTCGCCTTATAGGCTGGTGTATGGCCAAATGTGCCACCTGCCCATGGGTATAGAGCACAAGGCGTACTGGGCAGTCAAAGAGATGAGTATGAAGCCTTCAGCTTGTGAAGAGGAAAGGAAGTTACAGTTACAAGAGCTGGAGGAACTAAGGATGGAGTCTTATGAGTCTGCTATATGGTATAAGGAAAGGACAAAGTTATGGCATGACAAGAATCTCCGAGTCAAGGAACTCCATGTGGGACAGAAGGTGCTCCTTTTCCAATCCCGGCTCAAACTTATGCCAGGAAAGTTGATGTCTAAGTGGATCGGTCCATATACCATTGTCGGCCTCCACGCGAATGGAGCTATAGAGATCCAGGGAAGTGCCTCTAACTCTATCCCTTTCCTTGTTAATGATCATAGAGTAAAGGTCTATAGGGATAATTCTGAGTTGTGTGTAGTGGAGGAAGTGCCACTACGTGCACTCCCTATTATCACCTAGTAAGACAAAGAAGTATTCTCGATGAACTCCTGGGTCAGGTAAATTGGTTTACGTTTTTTAACATATACACTGAACTAGGGGATCTCGGGAATACTCAAACGGATTGCGTAAACAGTTTAATTGCGTTGTGAAAATAAGTAAAAATCCAAAAAAAAGAGAGAAAATCTAAATCTTCCAAAAATATTTTCGAAGCACCAGACTACTTAGGAAAATCGTTGTCTTGTATTTTATCCTCGACCTAGGAGTCTAGCGTTTTCATTTTTTTTATATAAGTGTAAAGTCGTGGTCAGGGAAATTAGCTACGGGAAGGAAGTCTAGAGAAGGAATTTTAGGGGGGGGGGGGGGATGAAAAAATTTTTGAATTTCAAATTGGCCGATATTTATGGGAGGTGTACGGTTGCTTACATCACGCCCGCAACCGCACCATCCTTTCACCAAAAAGACTAACTGCCATTTTCTCTCTCCAATAATCTCAAACGACGAACACAGATTCTCTCCTTTCTCTCTACTTTGTTTATCTATCAAGAATTGCAAACCCTAACCCGATTTCTTCCAAGTTACCTTTTGATTTCAGATTACAGTGATGGATCCAACTCATACCACAAGGAGGCGTCAGCCACGAGATCGGAAACCGTCCAGAACCCATACGACGCGGTTCTTCTGGCAGAGTTGACGCAAAAATTAGGAAGCATCGAGAAGGCGAAAGAGATCTACGCCTTATTCTCGGCTAGCATGATGACATCCGCGGCTGCCGCACCACCGCCGATGATCCCTGTTGTTTCGACGGCTCAAACTGCAGTTCCCCACGACGAGAGGCCTCAAGCTTCAACCAGAGTACCGGACTCTGGTCTTCAACAGGCGGAAATCGCTCCAAGCACAAGTCCACTGGAAGCGGACAAGGAGGAGGCGACGGGTAAACTGGCGGCAGACGGTGGGCTAAATGATGGTGATGAGAATGTAGAGTTCGAGGGACGAGAAAGTGAAAACCCTAACTCTGAGGGTGAGAAAAAGGGGGAAACCCCTGTACTAGAGGAAGTTGTCGAGGGGGAAACCCTTATTCTGGAAGAGTTTGCTAAGGGGGAAACTCCTGTGTTTGAGGAAGTTGTCGAGGGGGAAACCCCTGTTCTGGAGAAGTTTACTGAGGGGGAAACCCCAATGGAGACCGGGGATGAGACCCCGAAGGATTTTAGGGGGACAACCCCTGCGCCAATGGAGGAGGGGGCGACCCCGAGTGATGTCAGGGGGGAAACCCCTGTTTAAATTGAGAGGGGGACCCCAATGGTGGATGATATGGGGGAAACCCCGAAGGAGCCTTTAGAGGAGACGAACCCCGACGATACTGGAGTACCAGAGCCCGTCGAAGAAGGGTAAGATCTGATTGTGGACCTAGTGGATGACCAGGATGAAGACGAACCAATGATTGATGAGAGAGCAGAGAGGCGGAGGGCCAGGAGGAGTCTACTAGACGAGGTGGACAACTTGGTCTATTATGAGAAAGAAGAGTTCCCTGCCCGAGGGACAACAGTTGATGAGGCGGAGGATAGTCGCCTGGCCAAGAAAAGGACAAGGAAAAGCAAACAGGCAGCTGAGACCCAGTCGAAGCGGTCAAGGGAAACTCCCTTCGTCAAGGAGGTTGAGTAGCCACTTTCCCCACTGACCGAAGTTCCCTCCACCGAGGAACGAGCCGAACCTACTCTTGGGTCCGATTCCGAACCCGGAGAATCTGATGAGGAGTTTAACTATGAGCGCCCGGAGGTTTGGCTAACTAGAGAATTGCTGGAGTCAATGAGGCGCTTTGATGATCAGAAAAGAGCCGCAACATACAAGGAGAGATGCAGCGCAGGAAAGATGGCAAAATCAGGCAAGCAGTACAGCTTCGAGGAGCTTAAGATGATTGAATGCGATGAGGAGTTCCGCGCGTGTATCTACGCGATCGAATTTTAGTGGTTATTGAAACACAGCCAGGCAAAGGTGCCGGTGGACTTAGCTCGAGAGTTTTCCTCAACGTTCCGACTCAAGAACACTTCTGACCTAGATGCAGACTCCATCACATTCAGGCTTTTCAACGAAGAACATGAGATGAGCATCAGGGAGTGGTCCTTGAGGATGGGGTTGTTTTCCAGGGCTGACGATGAAGAAGGCATCTGGAATGAGAGAATGGTCGGCGTACCAAAGAACACACCGGGGTTTAAGATACATGCAGCATGGGAGCAGGTCACCCACTCTAATGCGGGGGCGTTCAAATCCAGCTACTCCAAAGCCTCCCACATTGAAGACCGCATCCTCCGATTCGCCCAGACATTTATTAGCTACAATCTGATGGGAACGGCGAACTCAGCTCTGACAACCACTCACCTCTACTTCACCTGGTGTATGGCGAAAGGTGTGAAGATACATCTCGGCTACTGGTTGGCCCAAGCCTGCCATCAAATGACAAGCAATCCCGCGCGACATATGTACACATGCCATCTCCTCGGCGCTTATCTCCAACGGAACATCAACATGAAGATAGCCAAGACCGCTCCTCTAGTCGTGATGTGTGAGCCCCCAGAGACCTTCAGCGTTGAATATTTCTTCAACAAAGGGCTGCTCCAGGCACACGGCAAGGAAACCTTCTTCTACGAGGTGGGAGATAAGATGAAGACGGAGTCGGAGGCTGTGGAGGCTGTGCCCAGTGAGGAGGTTGAGGAGTTGAAGAATTGAGCGGGGCCCGGGAGGAGATAAAGGCGCTGCGGGGGAACAATGCAGACTTGGCAATGAAGTCCTCCAAGCAGAATGAGCGGATAGCAGAAGCCGTGGAGCGGATGATGACAATGTCAAAATGGGTGGAGAAGACACTCTCCCTGACCCAGCAGAAGGTGCTTCCTGGATCCAGCAGTGAGGTCAAGCAGCCTGGCCAGGGCAGTTCCTCCATCCAGCGACCCCCACACCCGCTCAAGCCAGTGGTCACCCCATCCGCGCTCAAGCCAGTGTTAAACCCCATCTACGTCGAAGTCTCTATTGATAAAGAAACCAGTGTCCAAGCAGCAAGAGAAGGAAGAAGAGGAGCCGGAATTGCCGGCGAAGAAGAAGGTGAAGATGACCCGACCCGGAATCCCATCCTAGTCTGGCTCTCGAGGGGGCCAGACCCAGAAATGAATTGCCCCCCCATGACCAAGTAACTTTTATTTTCTGTATTGTCTTAATTTTTGTTTTTTTATGTCTTTGTTATTGTCTGATAATTGCTATATGTGTTTACCTTCTCCCACTTAGCCCAATGCTTGGTCTAAGTGTGAGAAGTTTGTGTTTTCTTTTAATGTTGTCTTCTCCCACTTAGCCCGATGCTCGGTCTAAGTGTGAGAAGTTTTATTTGATTATATTGTTCGTTGTATGTTTGATTGACTGCCCTTTTTCCCCCCTTCACGACGATGGCTTGGGGACAAACTTGAGTGAAGTGGGAGGGGGAGGGTAGTCAATGCTTGTATGTGTTTAAAATGTTAAGAGTCGTTAAGTCTAGGTTTTGTTTGTGTCGCATGAGCTGGTGAATATAATACGGCATGATCTCCTTAGTGAGAGCAATTGAAAGCAAGATGTATTTCAACTTATGAGCCTTTTCTTTTAATAAGCCGAGGTCAGTCTGGATGAAGTAAGAACGATAGAAGATGCCATAGCTGACTTAGTTGTGAAGCCCACTATAAGAGCGAGTTATAAGCTTAAAACAATTTTGAGCTAACATATGTAAAATGGGGCCGCCACAGAATGCTTAGGGAGAAGAGTCCTGAAGGAGAAAAAATAGGGGGAATTGGGTTATGAAGGTATAAGCTGGAAAAAGTCCAGGGTAAGGAGTTATAAGCTGGACGAAGTCCAAAGAAAAAAAAAAGAGAAAAAAAAGGGAAAAAAAATGGAGGTATAAGCTGGACGAAGTCTAGAAAAATAGGAGGTATAAGCTGGACGAAGTCCTGGGGAAATATGTCTAAGGGTAGGAAGCAATAGTAACCTAACCCAGGAATAAAAGGGGGAACGAAGTGTAGAAAGGAGAAAACTCTCATAACCCGACGCTTCAGTGGAATGACGATAACTTATGAGAGATTCGGTCCTAACATCCCTGTGAGGAATGAGTGATCGAGTGAATCCAACAATTTGGGAAGTAAAAGGCTATCTTGAAGAACTGACAGATTGATTAGGCGGAAGAAGGGAAGGCGTCAATTTGGAAAAGTGCAGCCTGTTGGATTGACCTTAATCTTGTGGGGACGGTTGCCTAAAAGTTGAAGCTAGTTCATGCGTACGTGCTTATGTATTTTTCTTTAAGTTTTTGTCATTTTGTGTGTCAGTTTGTGTCTAGGTTTAGGAGTCTGTGTTAAGTTAGAGTCTAGAGAGTCGGTCAGGGGATAACCATGCATTGAAATTCGCCTTATTTCTTTTTCTTGTCTTTATACTTGAGGACAAGTATGGTTTAAGTGTGAGCAGTTTGATAAGGCTAATTTCATGCATCGGTTATGTGATGAAAAATCTCCATTTACTGGGTCTAACACATTGTTTAAAATATGTAATTATGCAATATGATGTATGAATTGGGTCACGGATGTCACAGGGTAGATCTAGTATAGCTAAAGGTCAGTACCGGGTTGTCGAACACGGGGAATAAGATCACCAATTGGCTATCTTCTACTAAGCTTCTTTTACTATTTGGAAAACCAGAGAATTTTGTGAAAACGATTAAATTGAAAACAGAAAGTGGATGAATGCAGCACAAACTAGTGATCAATGAGATAAGAGAATTCCAGGGATGTGCGTTGATAAGGCTAATTTCATGCATCGGTTATGTGATGAAAAATCACCATTTACTGGGTCTAACACATTGTTTAAGCCAGGTGTGTGAAGGAATTCGCCAGGTCCAGGAAGAACTGAAGGCAGTGGACCAGTGAAGGAAGGAGGCGAAAAGTGAGCAGAATCAAGGAAGAAAATGGCTAGACGAAGGGAGTCCGAAGCTGAGGGCAAAGAAGACTATTCACACAAAAGAGCCCCTGCTGGACCCACTTCCACGCCTATATAAGGAGGAGCATGCAACACACATGAGATACACGATTTAGCTCTCAGCTCACACACACCCACACACTTGGGAAATGAGAATTCTGGGGTAGAGTAGTGGTTTCATCTTGGAAAATTTGTGCAACACCGTCCTCAAGGAGGGCGAAGATACAATCGTTTACGTTTTAGCACTTGTGTTTTGATTTCCGTCGAACTTCGCCGTTCGAAGTCGATTTACTCGTTTGCTACTTACCGTTTATCTATGAATTTTATTTTACGTCATGATGGTGTTGATTCTGTGTTGATTTATGTTGATTTTATGTTTTGAGGAGTTTTGTTTCGGAGGTTGATTGTTATTCTCTGTGTTGGATGTTTTATGTACTTGATCTGGGAAATCTGAGTTGATCTGTTTTGTCGTTGTTGATCTGTGGAGAATCGGCGAATCTGTAGTTATGGAGATGATTTTGATCGGAGTTTGTTTTGGATGCTTGGATCCGTTGTGGATTTGGCATCCGAAGTGTGGATCTGAACAGGGGAATTGAATTGTGCATGGATTTTGAATTTCTGCTTTCGTTTTTGCTTTACTTCATCTAGGAGATAGAGATCTGAGTTTCTGTTGGGTTTCTCGGCATTTTTCTGATGCCCGATTTGTTGGTCGCCGTTGAGTTGCTAGCGTTGTTCTGTTTTCATCATGTTTCTGTTAAATTCCGATGATGCTTTGCGTTTTGTAGGTAGTTAGGCTTAGAGTTGGTAATTTTGCAGCTTTTTGGTCGTACGCTTCTATTTTTGTAAAAATGGTTCCCACTGCATGCATCGAGTCTGTCTAGCTAGATTAGGTAGTGATATTACTAGATCTAGGAAGTTTGTTTGAAATAGTGATGATATAATGCCAATCTGTGTTACGTGGTTATTTTCCTGCTCTTAGATCTAGATATAGTTAAATTTCTTTTCCTTTGTCTAGTATAAGTTCCTCAACCCCAAGTTGCATGGCAGCAGCCATACCACCCAAAAGCCCTTTAAATGCATGATTTCATATCTGTCCTCGTGGATTCGATCCCTACTTCCCTATACTAATTCTAGTGTACGCGGGTTGAGGGTGTTAAAGTAATATTCTGTGTGTCCAACGACCGAGATCTTTCAGCATTCCGTGAGTTCCTAGACCTTGTGATCCAGTGGATTCTCTGGACCCGGGAAGCTTGATATTCCTTATTGTGCACGCAGTTAAAAATATCTCAGTATCATGCGTTCACAACTATGGTTATAAAAATTCCTCCTACAATACCATAGCACAGTCTATACTTCGATAGGACAAGTCACATAAGTTTTTCCCATGCGGTACAAGCGTAGATTACTAACACTGGGGTTGTTAAGCCTAGATTCGTAACTCTTAGAAGTTCCTAAGACCCTTGTAAAGTCCTCATTCTCAATTAACAGTGTCGTTTTAAGGGAAGCTAATTGTAGTGTCTTTTAAGTGGATCTAACTCACCAACCTCCTCTCACGATTATGTAGCAAGTTATAGCTGATCAGCATCGAATGTGTCACTCAAACATGCAGTATTACGGAATAACTTAAGGAAGAAACGAAGTATAAACAAAACGGATATTAAATAGAAAACAGAATTGTATAAACCAAAAGAATGTTACTAACACATCCCTAGAACCCTACAAATTTAGTTACACATGATAGAGTAATCTAAAAACATAGTTTGAAGGAAAAACAATGTAAATATAAGAACTAAAGTGATAAAACCCAAAGTTAGAATCCTGTAGCCTTGATCTTCACTTGACTTCGTCTTCAACCTCTTGCACAGTGATGAACTCTCAAATATTTTCGCTCTAGAATTATGAAGCAAAGAGTGTAAAAAGTCGTATCTGAATGAAGAGGTTTAAGGGGGTATATACAGGGAGTAAGTCGAATCCTATGGAGGAAAGGAAAAGATTGGCTAATCTCGGTAAAATCTGAAGAAAATCTGATTAAATTCGTGCACCGCCTTCTCGCAGCGGACCGCTGCACCTTGGCCAACGGTGTGCATTGTCTGATGCCTCTGCGGATTTGGGTAGCGGTCGCTGCATGTCCTACAGCGGTCGCTGCAACACACGCAGCGGGCAGCTGGGCATCTTTGAACGCACCAAAATTCCTTCTTTGACTTTTTCCTATCTTTTTGGCTCAAATATGCACAATTCTCACAAGACATGTTGATAAGTCGTATTCTAAGCCTTGGTTACTGGTCAGTATGTCGTGAAATACATGTATTATCTGCAAAACAGTTGCTTAAGTGTGCAGGATTGAAGGATCCAAGTCAGTAGGTGACGATTCGTGTGATGCAAGTGAAAAGGGCACTAGAAGGGTGCGACACTGACCAGAATGCACGCCAGAGAAAAGGCTCGAGATGGAGAAGGACGATAGCTGGGATGATTATTTTACAAGGGCAAAAAGGTCAAAATGCGGGAGAAGTCTACCCTAAAAGCAAGGGCAAGCCTCCCTATAAAAGGAGCCATTTGGAGAGAGAGAAGGAGTTCGGTTCGGAGTTTGACAATCACACTTAGTAGAATTCTCTCTAGAAGATCCATCCTTCAGCATTATCTTACCTCTCGTTCCTCGCCACAACCATGGTCACTTGACGTCCAAGAGTCTGCCGGAGAAGTCATCAGTTCGCCTTTCCAGCCAGTCATCGCAGTAGTATAGTAGTATCATCGCCCGGAGTGGCACAAACAATCTTAATCGCTTTCTTAGTTAAAGTTTACTTGTTTTCATCGCTAGTTATTCTGCAAACACTCATCGTTGGTGCTCCTTTGAAGTACTTTGTTAACTTCCAGCTTTTACGTTATGAAGTTTCTATTTCGCATGTCACTTTGGTTTGAGTTTGCTTCATTCTGCCTAGGGAAGTTAGATTTAGTTATTGCTTTCAATTTCTAAGTGTTTTCTCATCGGAAGTTGTTGATTCGAAGTGTAGCTATGTTTTGTGAAGTTCTCGTGCATGAGTTTCTTTTCTGCGTAGTGATTACCACCTTGCATGTCAGTCAGTAGAAGCAAAAGTTGCAGTTACCGTTTAACTTAAGTTTAAGCATTTTAATCGATGGATCTTAAGTTCGAATTTGTGAATCTGAAGTTCAGTCATGGTGTTTGTGTTTATCTGAATTCTGTTAATGCTTGGTGAAGAAGAAAACATCAAAATCAACTTTATTTCCTGTCTAGGTAAAATCTCAACCCAAGCGTGGTAGCTAACCAAACACCCAGGAAAGTCACCACAGTTATCTAAACGTGTCCATCCTCGTGGGATTCGACCCTTACCTCCGCTATACTAATCAGTAGAAGTGGGTTGAGGAAATTTGTTTGAAGTCAGGTCTCGGTCGTCGTATCAACGACTCAGCTGGGTCGGGAATCTCTTCCTGATCAGTTGGATACACTCCAATTTCACATGCGAAACCATCAAGGACCAAGACCAGGTGACTCCAAAATGGCGCCGTTGCCGGGGATGGATGGCGTTCATACCTGTTATTGTGTGTGATCTTTTTGGTGTACATACTGTTTATAATTTGTCTTTTCTTTTTGTTTTCAGTTTATGAGAAGTGGCTCGGCACCTGGCCAGTGGAGACCAAGGATACTTCCACGAGGAACAATACTCGTTACCACTCGTTCTGGCCTGTCGACAGCACTGTCCGACCTAGGCACGAGTAGCGACGAAGAAAAAGAGGAGCTAGAGTACCAGCTCCCGGAGCTTCCACCCCAACCAGTAAGGACACTAGTGAGGATGGCTGACCATGGTGAGGACGATCCCGAGCTCGCGACACTTACCGCACATGCCGACGGAGATCCCCCACAAGCCATAGTGGTCACCCCAGGCCAGACCGCCTGTGATGTGAAACCCCACGTGATTGCAATCCTACCGACTTACTGTGGGAAGAGTTATGAAGGACCCTACGAATTCTTAAATGAGTTCTGCAAAATCTGTAAGGCACAGAGGTGGCCAGCAGGAGCGAGCGAGGACGATTACAGACCGAAGGCCCTGCCCTTTGTCCTAAAAGGAGTGGCCAACACTTGGTTCATGCGCCTGCCAGCCGACTCCATCAATACATGGGCCGACTTCAAGTCAGCATTCCTAGCCGAATTTTTCCCATCTTCGAAGACAAGTGCATTGAAGAGGAAAATATCGTGCATAAGGCAAGAATATGATGAAACCCTGAGCGAGTACTGGGAGAAGTACATGAGCCTTCTGGAGGCATGCCCCAACCATCGCATGAAGGAGATAGAGGTGCACCACACCTTCTATGAGGGGATGAACAAAGAAACCAAGGATCTGGAAAATTCATCGTCTGGAGGTGATTTCACCCAGTTGAGAGTGAGTGAAGCCAAAAAGGTGCTACGCAAGCTATTGAATGCGAAGAAGACGTACGACAACGCGAGAGATGGGTACAGCAGAGAAAGGGTAGCGAGTGCTTCGGCTACTGACCAGGAGGAACGGATGGACTTGA
Source organism: Salvia hispanica (assembly GCF_029641045.1). Lineage (NCBI taxonomy): Eukaryota > Viridiplantae > Streptophyta > Magnoliopsida > Lamiales > Lamiaceae > Salvia > Salvia hispanica. The sequence goes on along the minus strand of NC_142696.1, from coordinate 8,645,878 downwards.
AGATGGAGGAATTAAAGAAGGAACTGCTGACTGCAATCAAACAGAACACTCCACCACCTTCTCCAACTGGAGGCCAAGAAGCCCCAGCACTACCGTATGATCAGCCGGACAACTCGCCGGATGTGGAGCAAGCGAATGCCGCACACTACAATTCCAACGGCAATGGAAACAAAGAGATGCACCGTGGAGGGACCACCAAAATTTCTGATGGGGAGATGGGAATCAGAATCAGAATCAAAATCAGGCTCCAAATCAACCCAACCCCCAGCCGAACCAATATCCCAACCGCGGACCAACAAACCCTGACTACCAGTCTAACTGGGTAGGAAGAAACCAGCATCCTCAGAACCAAAACTCTCAAAACCAGAACCCGAACCCTACCTATGTGCCACCCCATCAGCGAAACTACCAAAACCAAAACCACAATCAAAACCAGAACCAGCACCAATTTAACCCAGGGCCTCAGCATAACAACCACCACCAAAACTAAAGTCAATACCAGCACAACCACGATCAGTATAACCCTCCTGCCCATTATAACCAGTACCCATCGAACCAAAACCAACAAAATTTCCCAGGCTACCAGTCAAACCCACCACCTCAATATAACCAGCATCAGAGCTCGAGCCAATTCCATCACCCAAACAGGTCGAGGAGGTCCGTGGAGGACATGATGAGAAATGCTTGCCTCGCAGCAAAGCATTAAAAATGACTTGCAGTCCAGTAATGAAACAATGCAAGGAATGCAAAGTGTCCAGAAGGAGCATAGGGCAAATATGGATATGATGAACAGGCAGTTAGCCCAGCTCGCTAACTCAGTGGGCGAAATGAAGGAGAACTCAGGGAAACTCCCATCTACAGTCCATGTACCTGAGAAGGAAAATGTGAGCAAGATTACACTGCGGTCCGGGACAGCCTATAATGGACCTCAGCTCAAGAACCCTATTGGGGAGTCTAATGGAGAAAGGGTGCTGAGCGACGTCATTCCAGCGGAAGAGCTCAAGAGGCCTCTGTCTCAGATGGAGGATCCGTTTTTTCTAAGCGAGAAGCCTACCGTGGAACGAAAGGAGGAAGAAACACAACCTGTGAATGAGCAACCGGGAGGAGTAATGCCCACATCGAAACCTCAATCCCAGGAGGAGCCAAAGGGAATTCCACAAGGACTGACTGGAGAGGCTAAGGGAGAAAAACCGTTCCCATATCGGTTTGTGACGAAGAGGAAGAAAGAAAACCCGGTGGATTTCATGTCGATCTTTGGGAAGCTGGATGTCACTATACCATTCCTCCAAGCCGTGAGACTGCCCCCTCTGGGGAAGTTTATAAAGGAGTTCATAGCCGGGAAGGCCCAGGAAGATGGAAAGATCACGGTGGAGGGAATAGCATCGGCCATTGTATAGGAGAAGCTACCACCCAAGAGAGCCGACCCAGGTATGTTTACCCTACCCATAACAATTGGAGATGTGAAAATAGAGCATGCAATGTGTGATTTAGGAGCATCTATCAATGTTATGCCGTTATCCATTTATAATCGGTTAAAGGGGGTAAAATTGTCGAATACTAGGGTGTTAATCCAATTGGCTGATAGGTCATGTATTAACCCTGAGGGTGTGTTAGAAAATGTGCTGGTCAGGATACAGAACTTTACTTATCCCGCTGATTTTTATGTCATTAAAATGAGTGAACCAGAAGCTAGGGAGTCTAGCAGGATACTGTTAGGAAGACCATTTTTAAGAACAGCTAAGACAATTGTAGATATGGCCGAAGGGACAATATGCATTGACTTTAATGGTGAGAAATTTGTCTTTGACATCAACGAAGCCATGAAGAGACCAATAGATTCTGAAAATCTATGTTATGTTCATGTAATTGACCCCCTAGTCCAAGAATTTCTTGAGACCGAATTATTGCAGGAAAAGCTCCAAGCCTTGGATGTGTATGCCCAGGCTGATGTGGAAGCAGCCGCATGGTGTGATCTGATCAGTAGCCGAGGGTTGACTGACGAAGAGATCGAGGAAGCAATTATGGAATTCTGTCAGAAGTCAGAACTAGCAGGATCCGTAGGGGCCGTGGTACCGGCCAGTAGGGAGGAAAAATCAGATGCTGAACAGGAACAAGAGGAGGATTCAGAGAAGAACCCTTTACCTACAGACACACTACCCCCGCAAGTGGAGTTGAAAAAACTGCCAGCAAACACAACCGCCTCCACACGAAGCGTCTCAATCGGACGACCGACTGCTACCGGTCAAAACCCTCAACTTCCCACCACCCTATAAAACACCCCACCGCCTACTCCCCTTCACTTTACAAACTCTCACCTGCACTCTCTTTTCCACAACCGCAACCCCCACTCCACAAAATCCAGATCCACCCACTTCAACAATTCCATGCTACGGTTGGTGCAGCTCTACTTAGGCTACAACCTGCTGGGGCAGAGTAACTCAGCCGCCAGAACGTCCATGACAGAATTGTACCTAGTGTGGTGTGCTAAGCGTGGAAGAAAACTACACTTGGGATTCTGGACAGCCTACCAATGCCATCTAATAGCCACCTACCCAGCCAGAAACTTGTCCCTCTGCAACATCCTAGGAGCTTTCGTGCGCAACAACATCATCATAACAGAGGCAGAGGACCTGTCTCCAATGTACATGGTCGACGCTCCTGGCCTATTTAATGTACCCTTCTTTGTCCGCACCAACTTGGTATATTATAGAGAAGGAGTACCCCAGTTCTACCCAATGGGAGAAGCCCCTGGGGAAAGGGCACAACAAGGCCAGGAGGTGCAAGCTGCCCCGATCGACCAAGCGCAGAGGCTGAGGCAAGAGAATCTGGAGCGGGCAGTGACTGAGCTGGCTGAGGAGAATAGACAATCGCGGGCAGAGATGGCGAAATTGACAGCCCTAATGGAGAGCGTACTAAAGGAGTTGGCAAGAGGAAAAACAAGCAATGAAGCTGGACCAAGCGGACATGGAGCCACCGGACCTGAGGAAGAGGAAGATGATGAGCAAGAGAAGGATGATGACAACCAAACCGGACCTGCTGAGGAAGAACCAACGGACCCACCTGCACAAAACCCTGCACCACGAAGGAGCAGGAGGAACATCTGATTGAACCACCCCAACTGACCAGTTAGTTTTTCTTTTTAATTTTTTTTAGTGTTTCTTTTATTATGTTATTATGTTTTTCTTTGGTGCATATGATATTATGTTTTCCTTTGTGTTTAGTCGTGAGCATGTTACCTCACACTTAGCCTACTGCGTAGTCTAAGTGTGAGGAGTTTATATGTTTATATATCATGTTTGTAAATATTTTGTTCTGTTTTGTACATCTATGTTTATATCTGAAACTCTCCCACTTAGCCTATTGCATAGTCTAAGTGTGAGAAGTTTTTAGATATAATATGTGTTTGTTATAAGTGTGTGTCCGTCATACTAGCCATTCCCACTTTTCACTTCACAGCCCGTATCTGGGGCAGACACTTGTGAAGTAAGAGGGGGGAGCTAATGGCCAGTATGACATGTATATATGTGTTAATTGAGTCAGTACATGTTAGTTTTTTTTAGGGTTTGTTAGGTCTAGGAATTATGTGTTATGTTTTATTGAATGGGCTTAAAACTCAACTGCCTCGAACTGACGGTGAGGGGAATTGAGGGAGATAAGACATGCCGGAAAACGGAAACCACCCCCTCCAGTAACCCCTAGTCAGTATAGATGATGCGAGTATGAAGGAAAAACCCAACCCTTAGGTCAGACACGAAAGCCCTCTTAAAAGGTGAGTTAAAGGCCTAAGGTGGAACCACTTTCCACTAAATACTGAAAAAAAGAAGAGAGGCTACCACATGATGTCTAGGGTGAAGTGACCGCGTGTAGCAAACCCTGAAGGCAGTAGGAAACCCCTCGCAAAAAAAAAAAAAAAAAAAAAACCCTACCCTTAGAACCCCACTTTCTAGCCTGACTTATACCCCGAAATAAACCATCAGCCACTGGAACTGTGTGCGTGCAAGGCATGAGGCAAGGAGGCAACTGCCCAGGAGGACATACAAAAGGAACCAGCTGAAGAAAAGAAAAGCAAAGAAAGAAGCAGAAAATCGATCTGGAATTTCTAGGTCCAAAAAATAAAGAAGGAATAAGGGTGGCAAAGCCACAAAGAAGAAAATTGAAGAAAATGGTCACAGATACTTGACCACAAAAGACGAAGGAGGAAGAAGGAATAAGGGTGGCGAAGCCACAAGGAAGCTACTGACCAGTTGGAGGCCAATGTCAGAAATTGTCCGTCCGAAAAAGAAGCCCTAGCCAGAAGCCCGAATGCACACAGTTCTCCCTCATCAAAGTAAATAATTAGTTTTTGAACTTAGAGCCTTAGGGACAACTACCCCAAACCCTACAAGCCACTAGCCCCATTACAAGCCTTAAAAGACCTTCGGGAGCTGCATGTGAGATCTGAGTCCGAAACATCTGTGGTTTAGCATTGAGAGAAAATAGTCCTAACATCCCCTGTGAGGAATGAGTGACTGAGTGAACCCAATGTTTGGCCTAGGATTGGGTGATCTTGACAAGCAGATATACTGACTGGGGAAGAAAAGGGGGGCGGCGGAAGTTCAAGGCTGCCTAAGGCCGGATTGCACCTGATCTCGAGGGGAAGGGTGGTTGAAAATATAGCCTGTTCTGTGTGTTTAAGTTAACTATATGTGTAGGTGTTTGTGTCGGTCAGGGGGAGTAACCAGGCTCGAATTCGACTTATTTCTTTTTGTTTGTCTTCACGCTTGAGGACAAGCATGTGGTAAGTGTGAGCAGTTTGATAAGTCGTATTCTAAGCCTTGGTTACTAGTCAGTATGTCGTGAAATACATGTATTATCTGCAAAACAGTTGCTTAAGTGTGCAGGATTGAAGGATCCAAGTCAGTAGGTGACGATTCGTGTGACGCAAGTGAAAAGGGCACTAGAAGGGTGCGACACTGACCAGAATGCACGCCAGAGAAAAGGCTCGAGACGGAGAAGGAGGATAGCTGGGATGATTATTTTACAAGGGCAAAAAGGTCAAAATGCGGGAGAAGTCTACCCTAAAAGCAAGGGCAAGCCTCCCTATAAAAGGAGCCATTTGGAGAGAGAGAAGGAGTTCGGTTCGGAGTTTGACAATCACACTTAGTAGAATTCTCTCTAGAAGATCCATCCTTCAGCATTATCTTACCTCTCGTTCCTCGCCACAGCCATGGTCACTTGACGTCCAAGAGTCTGCCGGAGAAGTCATCAGTTCGCCTTTCCAGCCAGTCATCGCAGTAGTATAGTAGTATCATCGCCCGGAGTGGCACAAACAATCTTAATCGCTTTCTTAGTTAAAGTTTACTTGTTTTCATCGCTAGTTATTCTGCAAACACTCATCGTTGGTGCTCCTTTGAAGTACTTTGTTAAATTCCAGCTTTTACGTTATGAAGTTTCTATTTCGCATGTCACTTTGGTTTGAGTTTGCTTCATTCTGCCTAGGGAAGTTAGATTTAGTTATTGCTTTCAATTTCTAAGTGTTTTCTCATCGGAAGTTGTTGATTCGAAGTGTAGCTATGTTTTGTGAAGTTCTCGTGCATGAGTTTCTTTTCTGCGTAGTGATTACCACCTTGCATGTCAGTCAGTAGAAGCAAAAGTTGCAGTTACCGTTTAATTTAAGTTTAAGCATTTTAATCGATGGATCTTAAGTTCGAATTTGTGAATCTGAAGTTCAGTCATGGTGTTTGTGTTTATCTGAATTCTGTTAATGCTTGGTGAAGAAGAAAACGTCAAAATCAACTTTAGTTTGAGCCACTTTTACTTTTAAGTTACTTTTTACTTTTGTTCCCTACTTTTCAGATGTACTGCCCAGATCTGTCAGAAAGCCCCAGCCATTAGATACACCTTGTTACCTAATTTTCCTCTTTTAGTAACTGTCTACTTTCCATATGTCTCTGATACGCCTTGTCCCCTATTTTCTCGAACACTCCCACGTGTCTGTTCTTTTCCCGCCTACTAGTCAGTAGAGTACTACCTTATTTCCTGTCTAGGTAAAATCTCAACCCAAGCGTGGTAGCTAACCAAACACCCAGGAAAGTCACCACAGTTATCTAAACGTGTCCATCCTCGTGGGATTCGACCCTTACCTCCGCTATACTAATCAGTAGAAGTGGGTTGAGGAAATTTGTTTGAAGTCAGGTCTCGGTCGTCGTATCAACGACTCAGCTGGGTCGGGAATCTCTTCCTGATCAGTTGGATACACTCCAATTTCACATGCGAAACCATCGAGGACCAAGACCAGGCGACTCCAAAATGGCGAAATATACGAAATATAGAAATATACGAAATATAGACATGAATCATGGTTTAGACACTAAAAACAGACCACATAAGGATCCTAAAATAGTGCAAAATCCGAGCGTATCAATGTTTACTACTCATGGACAAGTAAAAACAACATTTAAAGTACTAGGCATGAAGCAAAACAAAACAAAACCCAATGTTGAAATTATGCATTCTAGTCTTCCCTTGCCTGCATCTGCAAAGCTCCGCTCCATTGGAAGATGAAAGAATAATATGTGGAATATGGAATGAAAGAAGTATAAAGAGGGAGACGATTGGAGGCTATGAGATGAATATTATGAATTAGGTTATGAGGTATATATAGGCTTGAAAAAGATTTAGAATTGGTAAAAAAATGTCCTCCAAGTAATGGGAAAGATGGTAATTTCGAGTCCTTCAATAAATAGGAGAGATTTGATATCACAAGGCAACAATTCCTTTCTTTCCTTGAATTTCTGCTTACTTTTGACTGTATGCACAACGTTCGTAAAATGGTCATAACTTTCTCCACAAAACTCTAATTTAGATTTTCAAGGTACCCACGCGAAACTCTTTCGAAAACAAAGAGAATGGTATGAAGCAGTCACTAATTGGACTTCAAGCTTGCTCGAAGAATGGGCTCAAACAGAGGCTGCTGCACCTTGGTTTTTTTGCACCTTTTTCTGTCTTTTTCTATCATTTATCAACAAACACGTCAAAATACTAAAATGTACAACATATGCAATTTAAAAACATAATTTGCATGATTGACATTTAAAATGAGCCAAATCTAAGCCTTAAAAACATGGAAAACCTGTGTTTATCAAGTCCTCAAACTTAATTATTTGTTTATCCTCAAACAAAACATGAAAAAAAAACACGGATTTTAAGGACTAGACTTCATAGTTGCCTAAATATTTATAACAAAAAAATTAAGAGTTTGACAATAATACAAATCAAATCAAGCAAAGTTTATTAGTGCACTTTCATTACTAGCTCGTTGATCACCTTGAAGTACATGCGCTCATAAGTGTTTAGAAGTGTGTTTATCACTCACTCTCAAAGTGTATAAGGTTTAGAATATATGCTTTCAGATCATTTAATACGCAAAGTTTGCCATAGGCTTGCTCAAAGTCTAATCTCTCCTTTATTTTTTATTAATAAATAGTGCATTAATTATAGTCTATAATTTAATTTAATTTATTTAATTAAGTTAATTGTGATAAGAAAGCAACTATTACACGAAGTTTTTATTTGATTTATTATTTTATAATTTAAATTTTGAGTGAAGTTTTAATTATACTAGCCAGCAAAGCAATAATGTCAAGTTCACTACTTTTCATTGGTTGTTATATAACAAGATCCATTAAATTTGTCGATCATGTCATACACAGATTTTGATGTGTTATTCTAGAGGTGCCCACGGTTCAGGAACCGACGGATACGGTTCGGAACCACCGATTTCAGTTTTAGAAATTGTTGAACTAGAACTGAACTGCGAGGGTGTCTCGCGGTTACGGTTCCGGTTTCAAAACCACCGGTTTCGGTTTAGGTTCCGAACCGACGGTTTTTCGGCAATTTTTTACGATTTTTCACGGTTCTGAACCGGCGGTTTTTAACGGTACGGACTTGGTTTCATGGTTTTCTGGCGTTTTTTCACGGTTCTGATTTGGAACCGCTCGGAACCGGCGTTTCGGCACGGTTTCGGTTCGAAAAATTTTGAACATGAACCGAACCACGGTTCAAAAATCGACGGCTTCGGTTCGGGTAAATTCTCACGCTTTCGGTTTTAACCGCCGGTTCGGTAAACCTTGGGCAGCTTTATGGTATTCCATAATTTTGGTTTAAGTATTGTAAAAAAATTTGTACCAGCGTTGTAATAATAGTTATTCTTTGTGTTTATTTAATTAAATGGAGTTATATTTCAAGAAAAAAGTAGAAGAGAGAAATGAAAATAAAGTATGGAAAGAATAAAATTGTAAGTAATATTAAATGTTTTATTTTTAATTATAATAAAAAGAAATTATTTCACTTAGGTAACTCAAAATGAAATACAACTAGAAATAATTTAGGTAACTCAAAATGAAATACAACTAAAATTACTTGAGAGAGTGAGAGAGTATTCCACTACTTATAGACAAAGAGAATAATTTTGTTTAATTTATTAAATGGTGTCAGAGCATTTCATGTGATAAAAATTATAGTTACTTTTTTTTAGAGCAAATGGTATTATAGTTTATTAAATCTAATATGGTTGTGGTATATCCTAAATCACTGCATGATTCATTTATTAATCTATATTGATTGAGTATTTTACCATACAGAGTTTTGAATATGTGCCAATTCAATTTTGATTGTATGCTAATTTAGTTGTTGTATTGATTTTACGAGATTCTGTATGAATCAGTATACAAATCACTAAGAACTGATCATCATGTTTACATGCTTATTTGATGAGAATCGGAATGTATTGATACGCTCAGGTTTTGCATTATTTTAAGGCTATTTTTTTGGTCCGTTTTAAGTGTCAAAGTTGCATTACATGTCCATTATTTGCATTTTTTATCCATTTTCGTATTTTGACGTGTTTTATGAGAAATGTGCAAAATAGAGCTAAAAAAGGGCATAAAAACGTCAGAGTTCGGAATATGGAGCAGATGGCAACCATCGCTAAAAATCACTCCAGAAGATTCTGACTCTCTCCAGCGCCCGCTGGGCATGTTCGCGCACGACAGCCTCTGTTCAAATTTAATTTTCCAGCGATTCTGAAGTCCGATCAGAGCGTGCCACATACGATTCTCTTCGTCTTTGAAAGAGCTTCACTTTGGTACCTTGATCATCTCAATCGGAGTTCTGTGGGGAAAGTTATGGCCGTTATAAGAATCGCGCAAAACTGTCAAGTGCGGAATTTTAGGCGGAAATTCAAGGAAGGAAAGAAGACATTACCTTGTGAAGCCAAATCTTTTCCTTAACATAGGGCACGAAAATTCCTTAATTACTATTACTTGGAGAAATATTTTTGCCAAGTTTAAATCATTTGCAAGCCTATATATATCCCATAACCTAATTCATAATATTCATCAATTCATAGCCCCTAAAAGAGGAGCCTTCATAACTCCTCCTCCAATCCTAATCCTTCATCTAAATATTCTCTTTGCCAAATATTTACAGAGCTTAAAAGTTAGAGTACACCATTGTGCAAGGGGTTGAAAAAGGATTCAAGTTTACGTCAAGGCTACAAGGATTCAACCTTTAGGTTGTATTTGTTTTAGTTCTTATGTTTTCATTATCTTCCCTACAATATATGTGTTTAGATTATTTTATAATGTGTAACTAAATTCATAGAATTCTAGGGATGTGTTAGTAACAACTTTGGTTATACAATTCCTTTTTCTATTTAACTTTTGTTTTGTTCTTACTTTATTTCTTTCTTAAGTTAATGGATAATGCTTCACGTTTGAGTGACACATTCTGTGATGATTTAATATAACTTGCTACATAATCGTGAGAGGAGGTTGGCGAGTTAGATCCACTTAATAGACACTATAATTAGCTTCCTCTAAAACGACACTCTTAATTGAGGGTGAGGAATTTACAAGGGTCTTAGGAACTTTTAGGAGTTACGTATATAGGATTGACAACCCTAATGTTTGTAACCAACGTTTGCATCGCATGAGCATGAGCTAGGTGACTCGTTCTATCAAATTAAGAACTGTGCTAGGGTGTTGTAGTTGGAATTTGTATAACCGTAACTGTGAACGCATATCCCTGGAATTCCCTTATCTCTATACTTTTATCTTCGTGATTCATTTGCAATTAGTTGTTTATTGCTCTCAAATTGTTCTTTGTTTTCAAAATTTCCAAAAACTTTCGGGTTTTCAAATAGTAATTGAGTTTTAGTAGAGGATAGATAGTCGGGGCTTGTTTTCCTCGTGATCGATATCTGGTACTAGCCTTTAGCTATACTATTCCTATTTTGTATATTTGCAAGTATTTATAATGCTAATAAAAAGTGCATCATATCTTTATATATATATATAGGGTTTTGATCTATGCAAACCCATTTTTAATACAAAAATACAGAACCAAGCATATGGAGGTCATTTTTAGGTCATCGTAAGCTTATTTTTATGTCATTATTATAAGGATGACATAAAAGGATCTTAACATGACCTCAACCCCAAAATTTATAATATGACCTAAAACTGCTTTATAATGACCCTCCGTGTTTTTATTTAATTATTGACCATTAGATTGTCAAATCTCATGGTCATGATTTGGTCTGGATTTTGTATTGGGATCAATTTTTGTATTGATCATTTTCCTATATATATGGTTTTGATCTATGCAAACCCATTTTTAATACAAAAATACAGAATCAAGCATATGAAGGTCATTTTTAGGTCATCGTAAGCTTATTTTTACGTCATTATAATAAGGATGACATAAATGGATCTTAACATGACATCAACCCCAAAGTTTATAATATGACCTAAAACTGCTTTATAATGATCCTCCGTGTTTTTCTTTAATTATTGACCATTAGATGGTCAAATCTCATGGTCAGGATTTGGTCTGGATTTTGTATTGGGATCAATTTTTGTATTGATCATTTTCCTATATATATATATATATATATATATATATATATATATAGGGGAGTGATCAATTGCTAACTAATTAGTAATCCCAAAATAAGACTAAATTTTAGTCATTAGATTAGAAGATCTAATGGCTGAAATAATGCCACATGGATTATATTTTTAATTAAGAAAATTAATAAATAAAATTAGAGGGTGCTATAAGCATTAGAATATGACCATATATATATATATATATATATATATAGGATCATGATTAATTGAGATTATTTAGGCTAATAGAGAAATGAGATGCAATATCAGCCACTCATTTTTATTAAATGAGTGGTCCAGATTTTACCACACAAAAAATATTTTTAGATTAATTTATTTTGAAAGGGCAGAATGGTAATTGCAAGGGCTTATTCTTGATCCTTCCGTCAAAACTCTCACTCTAAACAGCATGAATCGTCTTCCACCGCCGCTGACTTCAGATCCTGTGCGCGAGCTCTGGTCGTCTTCCACGGCGGATGTGTCGGAGCGCATCGCCGGCATCGGTGTGAAGGAGCATGTATCCAGTATTTGATGCTATTCGACAGAGAGAGCTATTTGATGCTTTGCGAGCGACGTGATTCGATTGCTGGTCCAGAATTTGCTAGAAGCCTCGATTACTAGGTTTAATTACTTCCTAGTCTAATTCGCTTGTAATTCTTCCTCTGTAAAACTTGTTGTTGCCGATTTTATGAATTTTAATTAAGGTGAAATTTTACTGATTTCTGTAAAATAGAGGCATTTTGATACGTCTCTGTTTTTTTTTTTGCCTTGTAGTGCTTGTTGTGATGACTGTAGACTAAGTAGTTGTTTTTCCTTGATCATGATTTGATGAGTTGCTATTAACTTGTGTTTTTGCTATCAACATTTTTATGAGATTTTTGCTTCTGTTGCAACCATATTACCATATTTTTGCAGTAGATGATTCAATTGTATTGGATGTGAACTCATTTGAGATATTGATTTTCCAATATTTGCTTTTGTTATAGGATTTGAACTTTTCGCAAGCTTAATTGTTGATTTGTTTATGGAATTGGAAGTATTATCAGGAATTGGATGTCAACAAAACTTGGATTTGGGTTGCAGAATTTACCCCAAGAGAAGATGCCTTAACTTGTATAGATAATCAGGAAGAGGGATGAGCATTTGGCACAGGATGGCGATGAAATTGAGCTTGATATTGAGGCTCTTGATACGGAAACATTGTGGGAATTTGATCAGTTTGTGACCAATTGGAAGAAGATGGTGAGCAAGACAAAGCGGCAAGAGTTGATGATGAACAACAATCCAGCTGCTGGAGTTTCTATTCCCTCCAGTCTTGTTACTGATGCTGATGTGGTAAGTTAAATTTGCATCAAGATTTTTGTCTTTTTTGTGGTATTTTCACTGTTTTTCATGTTGCTGGTAATGTTGTGTAGGGCGCATTGAGCGACAAGAATGATGATTGTGGCAAGATGATGAAAGAAAATGATGAAGAAGATGTAGATATTGATGACGATATGCCAGCATCGAGCTTTCCTGCTGTGGTGGAGATTGAGATTGAGAGAGAAGGTGTTGTTGGGCAGGAGAATGATGGTGTTGTTGGACAAGAGAATGATGGTAGAGGCAATGCCAGCAGTAGCTCAAGCAGTTCTGGCAGCTCAAGTAGCGATTCGTCATCCTCGAGTGGTATTGATACTGATTCTTCTTGCGTTTCTACATTGTGTTGGGGGTGAAAGTATGGAAAACGGAAACAGAAACAGATGTTCATTCGTTTGAGCTTGCTTTTTACAGATTCTGATTCAGGGAGTTCCTCTGGTAGTGAGTTCGACGCAGATGATTGACCAATTTGATGATTAAACTTTTATTTGATGATTGAATTGGATGTCTGGCAGTTTTGTTGCTCTTTCTTGCCTGTTAACTGTGATATCTCAACTTTGTTTTAGTTCATTTGATATTTTGGCTATTGATATGTGAATTATAAGTGTTATTTTTTAGTTGTTGACATTCGATATTTTCGGTATTGATATGTCAATTGTAAGTGTTATTTTTTAGTTGTTGACATTTTAATACGAGTTGTTGACATTCAATATTTTCGGTATTGATATGTCAATTATAAGTGTTATTTGTTAGTTGTTGACATTTTAATACGAGTTGTTGATATTCGATATTCTCGATATTGAAGAAATGTTAAATGTACAAATTTTTTATTGTTGTTGGATGATTTATCAAGTATGAATGGAACGGAAAATACGTAAAGAATTCTGCTTTTGAGGCAAATGTTACGTGTCTCTCTCTTTTATTTCTCCAAATTAAAGCATGAAATATTTTGCACTCTGGTTGTTTGGTAATATTTCTCATTTGAAAATTAGTTGCTAAGATTTAGTTATCTCCCTTTTTTAATATCAACTATGCATGTCAACTACCTATATAATCTATGTCAACTACGTATACAATTAATAACATTTGTTGTTGACATCGTGGTTCCCATAAATAACATTTGTTGTTGACATCGTAGTTGACATATTGTCTCCGTAGTTGACATCGCGAAAATGACAATTATGCCCCCTAGTTGACATAATGTTTGAGTAGTTGAAATAATGTTTGAGTAGTTGACATTGCGCGAAAATTGTGAATGAGTGGCTGAAAATGCATCTCATTTCTCAATTAAGCTAAAAAATCTCAACCTAACAAGACCCGTTGTTGATATTTGATTTTGCTCTCTATTGACATCTATTGTATGATTTTGTTTTTTTTTTTAATTTTAAGATTTGTTTTCTGAGTTGTACACACTTTATACAAGCTGTTAACATTTGGTTATAAGTTGTTGACATTTGAATACAAGTTGGAGTCAGACTTGCCTCCGTGCTACTCGCTGATGAGGGCTTCCAAGCTGCCCCAGTCCTGCCTGGAGGGGTAATTACAATTACAATTCATGTTTTTAAGGTTAATTACAATTAAAAATCATGTCAACTATATATACTAGCCATATCAACAACTAATATAATTATGTCAACTATGGTGCATATCGCGTCAACGGTACATACAAGTCATGTCAACTACGGTGCATATTGTGTCTACTACACGTACAAACCATGTCAACTATGTTACATACTATGTCAACTACACGTACAAGTCATGTCAACTATACATAGAAACGATGTCAACAACAATTATAAGTCATGTCATCTACACGTACAAGCCATGTCAACAACAATCAGAGTTGTTTTTTAGTTGTTAACATATACTAAAAGTTATTGACATTATTTTATTAGTTGTTGATATTTGATTCTGCTCTCTAATGACATCTATCTTATAATTTTCTTTATTAATTATAATATTTGTTTTCTGAGTTGTTGACACTTTATACAAGCTGTTGACATTTGGTTATAGGTTGTTGACATTTCAATACAATTTGTTGAACTGATCAACATTTGATATAACTGCTAAGTTCAAACATCAGAATCCACAATAATAGTTTTAAAACCCATCCAACTATATAATTTAAGATTACTTACACATGGAGATGTAGTCATATAATTTAAGATTACTTAAACATATAATGTAATTATGCTCAATTATAATTCATGTTTTTAAGGTTAGTTACAATTAAAAATCATGTCAACTATATATACTAGTCATGTCAACAACTAATATAATTATGTCAGTTATGGTGCATATCATGTCAACGGTACATACAAGTCATGTCAACTACGGTACATATCGTGTCAACTACACGTACAAGCCATGTCAACTATGTTACATACTATGTCAACTACACATAGAACCATGTTAACAACAATTATAAGTCATGTTAACAACAATTATAAGCCGTGTCAACTACACATAGAACCACAACAATTATAAGCCATGTCAACTACATATAGAAACCATGTCAACAACAATTATAAGTCATGTCAACAACACATACAAATCATGTCAACAACAATTATAACCAAATGTCAACTACACTTTCAAGTCATGTCAACAACAATTCAGTCATTTTATAAAAACAATATACTATTTAATCTTAGTTTTAGTTATTTTATTTTAACAATATTCTCTACTTTCTCTTTCCTTTTCTCCTGTTGCTTTTCTTTGTTCGTTTCAACTTGTGCGTCATCCATTGGGCTTGCAGCTGGTGGTGAGATAGGAGAGGCTGATTCATTGGCTAACCCCTTTAGGATCATAACCTGGCGATGTAGGGATATTTTCTCTGTTTCTTTCTTCTGCATACTGCTTGTAAATTAGTTCTACAATGTTAGTATATAAACTGTAGAGTAATCTAATGTCAACTCATAGAAACATATGTAAACAAAATGATGTACTTACTTCATCAAAGAAATGTCCAAATTTAAAAGTTGGAAATTCGGTCAAATCTTCAAGACATCCTTTTCTTTTTCAGCAATAACTGTTGATTCAGATATTGTTTTCCAGTGATCAAAAGTATCAGGCTTGTCTTGAAGGAACGTCTTGGACAAATGAAGAAACTTGTCGACCACAGATTCAAGTGAAGTCGTTTGGCTTCCAAGTGCATATCAACTCAAGCAGTTGCATCAATAAGCAAAACACATATGATGACTGGTGGGAGAGGGTATTGATTGACAAGAGAAACCTCATATACTTATTCAGAGACAATAAAATTACAAAATCCACTGGATAAAAAACAGGCATAAAACACCAAAATATGATTACACATCATCCCTAAGACCCTAACTGTTGGGAACATCCATGAATTAACACTTGAGGAGATTCTAGTAGAGATTGAAAAGACTTACAGCTATACCACATGCAATGAGTCCAGGCTTCTCCCTGTCATCCATACAGACACATAGCAGTAGAAAAGCTCTTATATACCAGGGGATTGCACCCAGAAAGAAACTAGTAATAAACCTAGCAAAAAAGCAGCAAAATCAGAGAAGTTCCTATTTCATTGAACAAGATGGTAAATCATTCAACTATCATGAAACTATCAGCTGCACCGCATACATTATCTCTTAAGAAAAGCATTTTTGAAATAATTAAGTAGACAATGACTGCTAGATAAACTTACAAGAGTCGTCCAAGACCAACACCAAAACAGGGGAGCCGTTCCTCCCTAAAAGGTCCATGAGCAACAACATGACCTAGAAACATTTATATGTTTTCTACAGTCATCCTAACAGCCATTCAAACAAGCATACACTATGTCAATATAATTATGTCAACACCTATTCAAACAACCATACACTACTACTATCAACAGTATATTATTATAGCTATGTCAATAGCTAGTATATAAAATGTCAATAATCTTAAAATTTTTAAAATCAAACAGAATAAATCAATATCAATTATACACGATATCATGTCAATAAGAAGTATACCCTGTTGACAACAAGTGCATGCATGTTATTACGATTATGTCAATAGATAAAGTACATAATAAATCTATGTCAATAACAAGTATACCCTATCGACAACAAGTGCATGTATATTCTTAAAATTATGTCAATAGATAAAGTACATAATAAATCAATGTCAATAACAAGTATATCTCATATATAGCAAACACAATTATTTGGTTACTATTATGTCAATTTGACTATGTCAACAACGATTCTAATAAGTATACACTATGTCAATAACAAGTATATCATGTTTAAAGCAAACATAATTATCTTATTACTTTTATATCAATTGTTAAAGTTTATAATGTCAACAACAATCCAAACAAGCATACACTATGTCAACAGTATACAATATCATCTCAATGACAAGTATATGCTGTTTATAGAAAACACAAGTCTATTATCATAACTATGTTAATAGCTATTGTATGAAATGTCAATAATCTTAAAAATTAAAACAAATCCTTAACTGGAAGCAGATGCATGTTCTCTTTCGTTTTTTCCAGCAACCTTGTTGATTTCCCCCTCTTCCGAATCTACCATCGCTAATCAACAATAAAAAATCAGCAGAAATCGAATTAAGAAGAAAACAAATCCAGATCTGTTTTAATACACTAAAATCGAAGCAATATATTTAAAATTTGAATCAATTTCTTAACCTGAAGAATTCGCTTCCACGACCGCCGATTTGGAATGCCTTTTTCCGGCTACAATCGGTGCTTCAACTTCAACTACTTCTTCGATCCTCATTTTTGGAAATTAATTGATGTAGAAAACTGAACGAAGTCTAAGATTAGGAGATTAATAGCGACGAAGGGAAGAGAAGATGCAGAAATTTGGGAGAGAACTCAGAGAAATGTTTGCGAGTTTTACGGCGTGTTTTGAATACAGCTGAAACATTTTAGAACTAAAATGACAAAAATACCCCCCCTGTTGACATAAACCAGGCGCTGTTGACATCGCGCGAAGATTGTGAATGGGTGGCTGAGATTGCATCTCAATTCTCAATTAGGCCAAAAAATCTCAACCTAACAGGACCCTATATATATATAGGGTGCGATCATATCATAAGTCATATTTATGTGATAACCTAATAGGAATGTGATCAAATGAAAACTCTAAATATTGTACAAACTCAAAACTATGATCTGGACCATTAAAAAATGTCAACAGATCACAAAAAGACATCAACAGAAAAATGTCAATAGAATTTCAACGGTGGTCAATGATTGATGCTGTGTTGATATTGTGTTGATACTGTGTTGACATTAAAATCTTGAAATTTTACACTGTGTTGATATTGTATTGAAACTGTGTTGAAGCTGTGTTGAGGAGTTTTGAGTTTGTACAATATATAAGTTTGCATTTTATCACTACCCTAACCTAATAACCTTATCATTTTATGGGTCAAAAGTATCATTTTTACTAAAAATGATATTTATACACGATAAAACGATATTTTTTCAGCATGCATAAAGTGATACTTTTATTCCATAAAATGATATTCAGTTCCATAAAATGATATTTTACGTCCATAAAATGAGGGTTATTAGGTTATCACCATAAATATGGGTTATGATATGATCACATCCCTATATATATATATATAGGGATGTGATCATATCATAACCCCTAAATCACATAATAACTCTATAACCAAATCTGGACTACACATATTTGATAATCTTGTGGTTGAGATTCAAACTTAGATTAACTTCATAAAAAAGGCGCAGGGGGGTAAAGATGTAATTTCCTCATTTAATTTCTGAATTTTTCTCCAAACTCGTTTCAAACTTTCATTCTGTTGGAACTCAATTCTCTCACCTTCTAACAGATCGATTCTCTCATATTTATCTTCCATATTTCTCGCCTATTTTATTTCTACATCTCCAGATTTTCTTTGATTTGGTTCATTATTCCATAGTCTCCAGATTTTGTTTCCATATTTCTCGCATAATTGTGATCGCGGAAGATGTTTTCAATTTTGCGTTCTTATTTTCATTGATTACCTCTTCAATTGCTGTCAAAATTTGTTTCGATGGAGTCTGTAGCAAATAACGAAGGTAACAATCATTATCTATGTACATTCATGTTTGTGATGATGCTTTGAAGCCAATGATTGGTATGAAATTCAGTACATTAGTAGAAGCAGTTGATTTCTATGAACATTATGCTCGTTCAGTTGGTTTTTGGCATTCCTCACGTATTGAATTTGATTTTAGATTAATATTAGTTGTCGATTGGTTTTTGTTTCTGATGTATTGAAATTCTTATTTGATTATATTACGTATTGCCGATTATGTGTTAAGATGATACTTTTGGCTTATAAATGTTAGGTTTACTGCATAACATGATAGTTTTGTCGGATAAAATGATACTATGATAAAATGATACTCTGATAAAATGATACTATTACTGATTTGTAGGTATGTACATTCCTGTTTGTGATGATAGGTTTACTGCATAACATGATAGTTTTGTCAGATAAAATGATACTATGATAAAATGATACTCTGATAAAATGATACTTTTACTGATTTGTAGGTATGTACATTCCTGTTTGTGATGATAGGTTTACTACATAACATGATAGTTTTTCCGGATAAAATGATACTATGATAAAATGATACTCTGATAAAATGATACTTTTACTGATTTGTAGGTATGTACATTCCTGTTTGTGATGATTCTTTGAAGCCAATGATTGGTATGAAATTCAATACATTAGTAGAAGCAGTTGGTTTCTATGAACATTATGCTCGTTCAGTTGGTTTTGGCATTCGTAAAATGGGCAACAAATCAGTTCAAGGTATTACTAAGTGGCAGTATTTGGCTTGTAGCAGACAAGGCTCTAAGAATTTTATACCTGGTCATGCATCCCAATCAACTGAAGTGTCTGTTAAGAAGCGTAGGTGTCGGACATTTAGGTGTGAATGTCTTGCTAAGCTCAACTTGAGATATTTTTCAGATGGCATGAGCAGAGGATATGAGGTCTATCAGTTTGTTGAGTATCATAATCACTTAATGGTTGCAGATGAGCATAGGCATTTTATGATGGCCAATCGCAATCTGGATCCTATCCATCGGAGGTTTATGGAGGATTGTGGCAGGTGTAATATTGGTCCCACTCTCACATTCAAACTTTTGAAGGAGATAATGGGTGGACCTGAAAATGTTGGATGTGATATTATTGATATTAGAAATGGTTATCGTGATATTATGTCCAATATTGATGGTTGATGGTTCAGATGCTCAAATGATTTTTGATTATATGCGTTCTCGAAAGAAATCATCTGATGCCTTCTATTATGAAATTGAGATAGGATCTCATGGAAAGTTAACTAGACTCTTCTGGGGTGATGCTATTTCAAGACGAAATTATCATATGTTTGGAGATGTAATTTCATTTGACTCAACATACAACACTAACAGGTATATTACTTTTGTTGCTAATAGACATAAAATTATACTTTTTGTTGATTAAATTACTTTTATGTTATAAAATGATACTTCTGAATTATATAATGACAAAATGATACTTGCAACAGATAAAATGATACTTTTGGCTGATAAAATGATACTCATAGCTGATAAAATGATACTTTTCAGACGTGTCATAGCTGATAAAATGATAGTCATAGGTGATAAAATGATACTTCTGAATTATATAATGACAAAATGATACTTGCAACAGATAAAATGATACTTCTTACTAATAAAATGATACTTTTGGCTGATAAAATGATAGTCATAGCTGATAAAATGATACTTTTGGCTGATAAAATGATACTCATAGCTGATAAATATAATTCATTTTTATGTTATATTCTGAAGGTATTGCATGATTTTTGCTCCATTCACTGGAAAAGATAACCATTCTAGACCAGTTACATTTGGAGCTGGCTTGTTATCAAGTGAAGGTAGAGACTCCTATTCTTGGTTGTTTGGCTGTTTTGTTCGATGCATGGGGGTAGCACCCAAATTGATTATCACTGATCAAGATTGGGGGATCAAACTTGCTATTCAACAAGTACTTTTACAAACAAGGCACCGATGGTGTATGTGGCATATCATGGTTAAGGTGTCAGATAAGTTGCCCAAATCTTTACTTGGTAATGAAGATTTCAAAAAAGAGTTGAATGCATGTGTTTGGTCTGATTTGTTAGAGCCTGATGAGTTTGATATAATATGGAATGATATAATGGAACGGTATGGATTAGAAGACGTGCACTGGTTTGGATCAATGTTTGAAGATAGAGAATTCTGGGTTCCTGCTTATTTTCGAGATTTTCCCATGGGGTCGCTTCTTAGGACTACATCGATGTTTGAATCGGAGAATAGCTTTTTTAAAAACTACACAAAGCCACGTGCAAATCTTGTACAGTTCATCAATTTCTTTAATTATGCTGTGGGAGATCAAAAGAATGCCAATTCACGATTGAACTACTTGGATTACTCAACTATTCCTGATTTGTCAACCCAATTGCCTATTGAGAAGCATGCATCTACAATCTACACTGATAAGGATAATTTCATGCATCGGTTATATGTGAAAAACGTTATAATTTGCGGGGTCTAACACGTTTCCTAGATCGAGGAAGTGCTGAAGGAGATGGTCTAGCGAAGGAAAGGAACGAAGTGAGCAGGATTTAAAAGAAAAGAAGGCGTGACAGAGGGAGTCAATAGCTGAGGGCAACAAAGTCTTATCTATACCTCGCTGGGCCCCACTCCAACGCCTATATATAGAAGAGCATGCAACGCACATAGATCACTTTTTCACTCTCTTCTTAGCTCAAACACATTACACACACTTGGGAATGGGAGATCTGGGGTAGTCGGGTACGAAGGGTTACTTTTCTTTAGAAGTTTCGCAGTTGCAACACCGTCCGAGTGTGGACGAAGATACAATTTCTCTTAATTTCAGTTGTTTGCTCGTTTTGCTGTCGAACTTCACTTTTGGGAGTCGACTTTGTTGTTGATGATACTTATTATCTTTTCGCTTTGGTTGATTTGCGTTTAGTAGTTGAATTTCAAGTTGATTTACGTAGATCTCTCTACTGGAAGTTTATTTTTACAAGTATTATGTCGATCTCTGTTTTATTTTGATATTGTGGTGTTTGATATGGGAATTTGGTGATAGATCTGTAGTTTATTGACTGTTTGGAGGTTGTTGTTCGAATCTGAAGTGATGAAGTGTTTCTGTTGGTTGGAATTCGTGTTGGACGCTTGGATCCGGAGTGGATTTAGCGTCTGAGGTTGGATTCGAAGTGAGAAAAGAGAGTTGTTAGATGGATTTGAGTTTTCTTCTTGTTTTCTGTTTTGCTTCGTCTAGCGTCTGCAGATCTGTTCAGTTCTTCGTTGATTATGCATTGATTTGACTTAAAATTAGTTTGCTCTGTTTTGATTTCGTTCATGTTGATTTTCTTATGAGTTTTACGCAATTTGGTTGTAAAAGATGATGTCGCTGTTAGTTAGTACTAGAGTTAGTTATTCTGCCAGCTTTTCGTACGTACTCTGCTTTTTCAGTCATGGTCCCCACAGTCAGTTTGTTTCCTAGGTCTAGTAAGTAAAGTAGTTTTCTTAGATCAAGTGTTGAGCAGTTAATTTCCTTTGCAACGTTCTCTTATAATTTCACCTAGGTCTAGCTGTTAGCTTAGGAGTTTTAAAGATTCCCAAGTCAAGTATAATTTGTTTTCCTCAACCCAAAAAATGCGTGGCAGCAGCCAACACCAAAAACACACCCAAATCCTTGAACATGAGTATTACGCATCCTTCTCTGTGGGATCGATCCCTACTTCCCTATATTAGGTTTAGTAAAGTGGTTGAGGGTTTTTGAAAGAAGTGCTCTGTGTGTCCGACGACCGGGATTTCCTGCGACCAACGAGTTCCTAGACCGCGTGATCTAGTGGATTTGCTGGACCTAGGGAACCTGTTATTTCCTTTTGAACACACTGTAAACACAAACTAGTAACCTTTCAAATGGCGCCGTTGCCGGGGATGGATGGCGTTTGTTGTTATTTCGTTTAAGGATTTGGAGTAAATATTTTAATTTATGTTATTTTCTTTCTCCTTGACTGTTTATGAAAGCAGGCTTCCAATCTGGAAGTTGGGCAAGCTCATCTGGATCAGGGAGTGGCCAATACAAGTGGCGAGTCAAGGAATCTACATTTACCATCACCACCAGATCGGGATTGAGGACGGAGGATCCATTCCCGTTCGAGTCAGAAAGTGAAAAGGAGTGGAACTCGTCGATAGAGGAGAACCCAGGGTCATCAACAGAACCAGAGCATTCCGAGACCGAGGAGGAAGAGGACCTAGATATGGCTCATCTGCTAGATCCCGATCCGGAAATAGGGTCACTCACCGCACATCTTGATGGTGAACCCGCTCATGCTATAGTCTTGAACCCACGACGGAGGTCGATCGATATCAAGAAGAATGTACTTGGAGTTCTACCTACTTTCTCTGGGCGTAGGAACGAATGCCCCTATGAATTTTTGAACGAGTTCAGTAAACTATGCAGCATTCAAAAGCGACCCAACGAGGCAACAGAGGAGGACTACCGTCTTTGAGCAATTCCATTTGCTCTCGAAGGGGAGGCGAACACTTGGATGCTAAGGCTTCCACCGGACTCGATCAACACGTGGAAGTATTTTAAACTAGAATTTCTGGATTACTTTTTTCCATCCAACAAGACGAATGCCTTGAAGAAGGAGATTCAAGAGTGCAAACAAGAATACGATGAGTCTCTGAGTTCTTATTGGTCCCGTTTCAAGGGGCTGTTGGATGCTTGTCTGAACCACAGGATGATAGAAGCGGAGACTTACTATCTGTTCTACGAAGGTGCAAACCCTGAATCAAAGGACTTGATGAACTCCTCGAGCGGGGAATATTTTACCAAGAATAAGGCAAGTGAAGCTGGGGAAACCTTGGGAAGGCTGATCGAGGCGAAGAAGGCCTATGATAACCCGCGAAGCATACTGAGGAGAGGATCAGCTAATGCAGTAATGGAACAAGAAGACAAGAAGGTGGAAGATAGGATCGATAAACTGGAAAAGGCCTTGCTAAATGCAATTGAGAAATACAATCCGCGTGCTCCAGTGGAAATGGAGAAACCCCCTGGCCAGGAGGAAAGGCAACTTCAACCGTACTACAGTCAGTCCTGCGAAGGGGAGTGTCAAGCTCAAGCAAATTCGATGGGAAGTTGGAATCCCGATGGAAGTTGGAATCAAGGAAGAAGAGAGACGCTCCATGGAGGACTCACCCAAACTTCAGATGGACTTACCATGATCAAGGCCAGCCACCTCCACTTCAGCTCACGAATTATGCACACCCTCCGGAGAGGCAGTCCAACTGGTCAGGGAAAGGTCAAGAGGGACAATTGCAGCTGGGGTACAGGAATCAGGACCAGACTAATTGGGGAAACAGAAATCAAAACAATCCAGGGAGTTCCTATGTGCCACCTCATCAGAGAAACAACCAAGGAAACTACCAGAATTCCCAACCAAATCATCAAGGGAATCAAGGGTCTGGTAGCCAGTACAATAACCATCAGGGAAATCAAGGGTCGAACAACCAATACAACAATCATCAAGGCAACTATCGTCAGAACCAAGGTCAAGGACCAAATTCTGGTCAATTCAACTCTAGACCACAGCGGAGTTTGGATGACATGGTCCATGATCTAGTGAATTCACAGCAGTTCATGCAAGGTAACCTACACTCCAACAATGACATGGTGCACAAGTTACAAGATGCTCAGTCTGAACATAAAGCCGCCATGGACATGATGGCAAAACAACTTTCTCAGATCGCAGTTTCCTTGAATGAGATGCGAGGGAATGAAGGAAAACTTCCTGCTACCGTCAAACCGCCGGACCGAGCAAACATTAGTCAAATCACCTTGAGGTCTGGGCGGGGTTATGAAGGGCCGACGTTGGAAATTGATGAGGAAGTGCCTATGCAAGCTAGTGAAGGGAAACAGAGTCAGCAACATCAAGAGGGAGGCGCTAGACCGAAGGGAGATTTAGGGGGATCCCTACCTCGATCGAGGGACCCGTTCTTCCTAGACCCCGAACCTGAGGAAGTGAGTAAGGAAGGAAACAAGGGAGCTGATGAAACCCAGGCTGGGACTTCCACAAACGCAGTAAAGCGAGCAAAACCATTTCCATATCGTGGAGAGGGCGAAGAAGAAAAAGGATGATACAGAGGATCTCTTGGAGATTTTCAGCAAGTTGGAAATCAACCTGCCATTCTTGCAAGCCTTGAAAATGCCCGCCTTCAGTAAGTTTATCAAGGAGTTTATTGCAGGGAAGACCAAGCCAGATGGGAAGATTGAGATCGGGGACACTGTGTCTGCTGTGATACAAAAGAGAAGGATGCCCTCAAAATGCACCGACCCAGGTATGTTCACATTACCCATCTCTCTAGGGGATATCCAGGTTGAGCATGCTATGTGTGATCTAGGGGCATCAATAAATGTTTTACCACATTCGATCTATTAGAAGTTGACTGGGGTAAGAATGGTTGCTACCAAGGTAGTGATCCAATTAGCAGATAGAACTTGCATTTGCCCTGAAGGAGTGTTGGAAAATGTTATAGTCAAGGTGTATGATTTTCTATATCCTACTGATTTTTATGTGATCAAGATGAATGATAATGAGTCCACTGAGTCCAGTGGGGTACTTTTAGGGAGACCTTTTTTGCGTACTGCTAAGACCATTATCGATGTTTTTGATGGAACAATTTGCTTGGACTATAATGGGGAAAAGTATACCTTTAGCATAGATGAGGGGATGAAAAGGCCTTTAGATGTTGAGAATCTCTATGCTATTGATGTTATTAACCCTTTAGTCCAAGAATATCTTGAGACGGAATTGATACAGGAACAAATCGACAACTCGGAGTTGAGCCATTCAATTGACAGAGAAGTTGTGGGATGGTGTGCAGCAATGAACACAACAGAATTAACAGATGAAGAACTCACAGAGGCCATTATGGAATTCTGCAGAAGCCCTGAGTCAGCTAGATCTAAGGGATCAGCTTATGTGGCTAGTCTGGAAAAATATCCTGGGTCTGGGAAGGAGACATTACCAGAAATAACAGACAAAAATCTCTTGCCCCAGGAGACGAATGGAACAAAAAAGGAGCTGAAGACACTTCCACCGGGCCTCAAGTACGCTTACTTGGAGGAGGATGAGACAATTCCAGTAATAGTCAACAGTAACTTGACCAAGGAGCAAGAGAAGGAGTTATTGGAAGTCATCAAAAGAAACAAGAAAGCAATAGGATGGACTCTCTCAGATTTGGTGGGAATAAGTCCGGATCTTTGTATGCACCACATTCGTTTAGAAGAAAGTGCGAAGGCTCATCGTGATGCACAACGGAAGCTGAACCCGAACATGCGAGAGGAGGTCCTAAAGGAGGTGTTAAAATTGCTTGCTCTAGGGATTATCTACTCCATTCCTGACAGCGAGTGAGTTAGTCCTGTCCATATGGCGCCCAAAAAATCTGGAATACAGGTTGTTAAGAATGAAAAAAATGAGTTGGTACCCACCAGATTAGTGACAGGATGGAGGATGTGCATCGACTACAGGAAGTTGAACGAAGCCACAAAGAAGGATCATTTTCCTTTACCTTTCATTGATCAGATGCTGGAAAGACTGGCAGGCAAACAGTACTTTTGTTTCCTTGATGGATACAACGGCTACTTCCAAATCTACGTTTATCCAGAGGACCAAGGGAAAACCACGTTCACGTGCTCCTTTGGTACATATGCATACTGAAGAATGCCATTTGGATTGTGTAATGCACCGGGAACTTTCCAACGGTGTATGATGAGTATTTTCTCGGATCTGTTGGAAGTATGCATTGAGATATTCATGGACGATTTCACTGTATATGTGAACTCATTTGATACTTGTTTAGCCAGCCTTGATCTAGTGTTACAGAGATGCCAAGAAAAGCATTTAGTGTTGAATTTCGAGAAGTGCCACTTCATGGTGACTGAAGGCATTGTCCTGGGTCATGTGGTCTCTGAGAGGGGTATTCAGGTAGACAAAGCAAAGGTGGATGTGATATCAAAATTACCATACCCTACGAATCAAAAAGAGGTGAGAAGTTTCCTAGGCTATGCAGGGTTCTATAGGAGGTTTATCAAGGATTTTGCAAAAATCGCGCAACCACTCACTCGGTTGTTACATAATGATGTGGAGTTTGTCATTGACGAAGGATGCGAAAGGGCGTTCCAGTTGCTTAAAGATAGGTTAATATCAGCACCAATTATCAGGGCACCAGACTGGAGCCATCCTTTCGAGATAATGTGTGATTCGAGCGATTTCGCTGTGGGAGCTGTCCTAGGACATAAAATTGATGGAAAAAGTTATGTGATCTTCTATGCTTCCAAGACGCTGAATCAGGCTCAGAAAAATTATGACACCACGGAGAAGGAAATGTTGGCTGTCGTATACGCGTTTGAAAAATTCCGATCCTATCTCCTTGGGTCGAGGGTTATAGTCTTCACGGACCACGCGGCGATTAAGTACTTGCTGGCTAAGAAAGAGTCTAAGCCGAGATTAATCCGTTGGGTGTTACTCTTGCAGGAATTTGATTGGGAAGTAAGAGACAAGAAAGGAACGGAAAATAGAGTGGCTGATCACTTGAACAGAATACATCAGGGGGAAACAGAAGAGGCCATACCCGATGCCTTCCCCAAGGAGCATTTGTACCTTCTGGAGAAATTTCCTAGACCACCTAACTGGGAAGCAGTTTTGGCTTTGACCGGTCTAGGAGAATCGGATAAGGGGAAGCGCACACTGAATGTAGAACCATGGTTTGCCGATTTAGCCAACTACTTGGTCACGGGAGAGATGCCAAGTTCAGACGAGATTTCCCGGGCCCAGAGGATGAAGATTAGAAGTGAAGCTAAATATTACTTTTGGGACGATCCTTACCTGTGGAAAATGTGCTCAGATCAAGTGATTAGACGCTGCATTCCCGAATGGGAACAAAGAGATGTGTTAATTCATTGCCACACCTTAGCATGTGGAGGCCACTTTGGACCAATGAAGACAGCGAGGAAGGTCTTGGACAGCGGTTTCTATTGGCCGACGCTAAATAGGGATGCCTTTGATTTCTGCCAATGTTGCGAGAGGTGCCAGCAAACGGGGGGAATTTCAAGGAGAGACGAGATGCCTCAGGTCCCGGTGATCGTGTGTGAAATTTTTGATGTGTGGGGAATGGACTTTATGGGACCGTTCCCATCGTCTTGTGGGAACACGTATATATTGGTTGCAGTGGACTATGTGTCTAAGTGGATAGAAGCTAAGGCCACCATAACATGTGAATCGAAGGAGGTGGCAAAATTTTTGAAGGCCAATATTTTCAACAGATGTGGAGTTCCTCGGGCCATCGTCTCGGATCAAGGGACTCATTTCTGTAATCGCACCATCAAGGCTTTGATGAAGAAATATGGTGTTCACCATAGAGTGTTGACTCCTTAGCATCCTCAGTCAAATGGCCAAGCAGAGATTTCTAATCGCGAGATCAAGGCGATATTGGAGAAAACAGTTAATCCGTCAAGGAAGGACTGGAGCAAGAGACTCGGGGACGCATTGTAGGCTTACAGAACTGCTTTTAAAACGCCTATTGGAATGTCGCCTTACAGACTTGTGTTTGGCAAGATGTGTCACTTACATGTTGGTATTGAGCACAAGGCGTACCTGGCAGTGAAAGAAATGAACATGAAGCCGATAGCTTGCGAAGAAGAAAGGAAGTTACAATTGCAAGAATTGGAGGAACTTCGGCTGGAGTCGTTTGAGTCTGCCATGTGGTACAAAGAAAGAACGAAGCTATGGCATGATAAGAACCTCAGGGTCAAGGAACTTCATGTGGGACAGAAGGTGCTCCTTTTTCAGTCTCGGCTCAAGCTAATGCCAGGAAAACTGAAGTCTAAATGGATAGGCCCATATACCATCATCGGCATCCGAGCAAATGGAGTAGTGGAGATCCAGGGAAGTGCTCCAAACTCTGTGTGTTGTGGACGAAGTTCCACTACATGCACTCCCTACTATCGCCTAAACGGACGGGGGATATTTCTGATGAATTCCTGGGTCAAGGAGGAAGCTAACAATTTTGAAAATACAAACTGAACCAGGGAATCTCGGAAATACAAAAGTGTGTAAATAGTTTAATTGCTTTTAGAACTTAGAAAATCCAAAAATATTTTCGAAGTACCAGACTCCGAAGGGAACCGGTATTTTTATTTTTCTAACCTTCACCTAGGAGTCTGGAACCTTCATTTCTTTGTTATGTAGGACATGGTCGAAGGAATTAGCTAGAGAAGAACCTGAGGGAAGAAGTCAAGGGAAGTCTGGAGGAAGGAATCGATGAGGGAAAAAGATATTTTGAATTTCAAAATCTAGCCGATAATTATGGAAGTTGTACGGTTGCTTACATCATGCCTGCAACCGCACCATCTTTTCATCAGAAAAGCAACCGTCGTCCTTCTCTCTCCAATTATCCCCAAATTGACGAAAATCTGATTCACTCTCCCTTCTCTCTACTTCGCTCTCTCTCTAAAATCTAAACCCTAACCAAATTCGACCAGTTTTTCTCTCATTTTTCAGATCTGCACCGATGGATTCTACCCAAAGCACTGTGTACGACCCAACCTTGCTGGCAGAATTGACACAGAATGTGGGGAGCGTCGAAAAAGCAAAGGAGGTGTATGCCCTCTTCGCCGCTAGCCTGATGCCGTCTGCGCCGGTCGTACCACCACTGACGATTCCAGCAGACTCGGCTACACAACCGGCGAATCTTCCTGAAGAAGGACCACGAGATTCTACATCTCAACATGCAGAAACCGCTTCACAAAAAGCTGAGGAAGAGGGGGCACCACACGAACGGCCGGAGGGTGATGAACCGACTCACGACGAGACCATGGTGGAGACAGGAAAGCAAGAAACTGAGAACCCTAATCTTGAGGGTAGGGAAGTTTGTGAGGGGGAAACCCCTATTTCTGATGAAGTTCGTAAGGGGGAAACCCCTGTGTTAGATGAAATTGTGGAGGGGGTAACCCCTATTGTGGATAATGTGATTGAGGGGGAAACCCCTATTTTAGAGAAAGTTGCAGAGGGGGAAACCCCTATGGAGACGGGGGATGAGACCCCGGTTGATTTCAGGGGTGCGACCCCTGAGTTCGTGGAAGAGGGGGCAACCCCAGGGGATGTCAGGGGAGAGAACCCCATTTATATTGAGGGGGCAACCCCGATGTTGGTTGGTGAGGGGGAAACCCCAGAAAAGCTTTTAGAGGAATCAGATCTACCTACGACTGGAGTACCGGAGCCCAAGGGAGGGCTGAAACTGATTGTGGACCTGATTGATGACCAGGAAGAAGATGTTCCAAAGGTTGATGAGAGGGCAGAAAGGAGCCGCACTAGGAGGAGCCTCCTCGACGAAGTCGATGACTTAGTTCCCGACGCAACAGAGGCAGAGGAGCGCCGCTTGGCCAAGGAGATCGCGAGGAAAGGAAAGGCGGTGGCGACCTCATCCACCCGGTCTAGGAAAGCTCCCTCCGTCCAGGAGGTCGAGGAGACCCTTTCCCCTGTAACTGAGGAACCCTCTGTCGAGGAACAAGACGAGCCCATCTCTGAACCCAGCTATGACTCTGAGGAAGCTGAAGAAGAGCCGATTCCAGGATGCCCGGAAGTCTGGCTGACTAAAGAATTGCTAGAGGAGATGAGGCAGTTCGACGACCAAAAGAGGATCGCAGTGTACAAGGAGAGATGTAGCGTCGGGAAGATGGCCAAGTCACGAAAGCAGTACAGCTCGGGGGAGCTTAAAATGATTGCATGTGATAAGGAATTCCGTGCCTATATCCAAGCGATAGGATTTGAATGGCTGTTGCAGCACAGTCAGGAGAGGGTGCCAGTGGATCTAGCAAGGGAGTTTTTCTCCACTTTTCCTTTAAAGAATACCACTGATCTCGACGCGGATTCTATCACATTCAGGCTTTTTAATGATGAGTATGAGATGAGCATTCGGGAGTGGTCTCTGCGGATGGGGTTGTTTACCCAAGAGGGGGCGTGGAATGATAGGATGGTCGGAGTGCCGAAGAACACGCCTGGTTTCAAAGTACAGACGGCATGGGAACTGGTCACGCACCCCAAGTCAGGGATGTTTAAGTCCAGCTACTCCAAGGCCTCCCACATTGAAGACCGGATTCTCAGCTTTGCTCAAACGTTTGTCAGTTATAATTTGATGGGTACCGCAAATTCAGCTCTCACCACTACCGACCTCTACTTCACATGGTGCATGGCGAAAGGTGTAAAGGTGCACCTAGGATATTGGCTAGCGCAGGCGTGCCACCAAATGACGAGCAACCCTGCGCGTCATATGTACACCTGCCACCTCATCGGCGCTTACCTCCAGAGAAACATAGAAATGAAAATTGCCAAGACCGCTCCGTTGGTAGTCATGTGCGAACCCCCAGAGGTGTTTAGTGTTGATTATTTCTTCAACAAGGGATTGCTGCAGACTCAAGGCACCAAGACTCTTTTCTATTCGTTGGGAGACAAGGTGAAGGCAGAGTCGGAGGAAGCCGAGGAAGCCATGCCAAGTGAAGAGTTTGAAGAGCTACGCAAGGAAGTCCAGGACGTGAAAAAGGAAATGCAGTTGATGAGGAGAGAAATGATCAAGGAGCTTGGTGGGATAAGGAAGGAATTGATGGGGAATCGGGAGGAAGTGAAGACCCTGAGGGGCAACATTGCTGATTTGGCGGTGAAGTGCGCCAAACAGAATGAGCGAATGACGGAAGCGGTGGAGCTTTCAATGAAGATGTTAAAGTGGATGCAACAGACGCTCCCCTTGACCTAGTCGAGGACAACTCCTGGGTCCAGCAGTGAAGTCAAGCAGCCCACTCAGAGCAGTCCCTCCGTCAGGCAGTCGCAGCAATCGCTCAAGCAGTTGATCCCCCCGGCCGTTCCCATGCAAGTTCCAGCCCCATCTAAATCGAAGTCTATAGTGAGGAAGCCAGTACCCGAACAAGAAGCACAGGAGGAAGAAGAGCTGGAGCAGCCAGCATAGAAGAGAGTCAGAGTGACCCGCCCAGGAATTCCCCCCCAGTCCGGCTCTCGAGGGAGCCAGCCCCAGAAGTGAACCACTATCTCTTGACCAAGTAACTTTTATTTTTCGTTCCTTTAGTTTATTTATTTTTATTCCTGTTATCTACGTGTTTTATAATTGTTGTGTCTTCTCCCTCTTAGCCCACTGCGTGGTCTAAGTGTGAGA
This sequence comes from Salvia hispanica, assembly GCF_029641045.1. Taxonomy (NCBI): domain Eukaryota; kingdom Viridiplantae; phylum Streptophyta; class Magnoliopsida; order Lamiales; family Lamiaceae; genus Salvia; species Salvia hispanica. Next base: position 8,614,293 of record NC_142696.1, on the reverse strand, counting down.
AGTTTGTATTTTCTGTTTTGTTGTGTTTTTCTTGTGTTTTCTGTTTTATTGTGTTTCTTCTCCCACTTAGCCCAATGCTTGGTCTAAGTGTGAGAAGTTTGTGTTTTTATAATCTGTTTTGTTATTTTGCATTGATCTCTCTGTTCCCCCCTTCACGACGATGGCTTGGGGACAAGCTTGAGTGAAGTGGGAGGGGGAGAGGAGTCAATGCATTACTTTGTCTGCATATTAAGAGTCTGTAAATCTTAGTGTTGTCGCATGAGCCAGTGAATACAATACGGCATGATTCCCTTAGTGAAAGTAATTGAAGATAGGAGACATTTCAACTTAGAAGCTTTTTCCTTAAATAAGCCTAGTTAATCTGAGTGAAGCGAGAACGATGGAGGATGCCTCTACTTACTTAGTTGTGAAGCCCTACTATAATAGTGAGTTATAAGCCTTAAATAACTTCGAGCTAACACATGTATAAGGGCCGCCACTGAATGCTTAGGGAGAAGAGCTGTGAAGGAGAAAAAAATGGGAATTAGGTTATGAAGGTATAAGCTGGACAAAGTCCAGGGTAAGGCGTTATAAGCTGGACGAAGTCCAGAAGAGAGGAGAAATGGAGGAATAAGCTGGACGAAGTCCAGAGAAAAAAAATGTGTTAAAAAAAATATACATATATATATATATAGAAAAGAGGAGGAATAAGCTAAGCTGGATGAAGTCCAGGGGGAAATGGTCTAGAAGGCAGGAATGATAATAGCCTGACCCAGGAAGGAGGAACTCTCATAACCCGACGCTTCAGTGGTGTAGCATTAACCTAAGAGAGAATCGATCCTAACATCCCTGGTGAGGAATGAGTGATCGAGTGAATCCAACAATCAGGTAAGTAGAGGGCTATCTTGACAAGCTGACAGATTGGCTAGGTAAAGGAAGGGAAAGGGCCTATTTGGAGGAGTGCAACCTATTGAATTGACCTTAATCTTGTGGGGAAGGATGCCTAAAAGTTGAAGCTAGCTCATGTATATGTGTTTATATGTTTGTATGTTTTTCTTAAACTTTTTTTTAGTGTTTCTTTGTGTCTAGGTCTAGGAGTCGGTCAAGAGATAACCTTGCTTGAAATTCGCCTTATTCTTTTTCTTTTCTTGCCTTTATACTTGAGGACGAGTATGGTTTAAGTGTGAGCAGTTTGATAAGGCTAATTTCATGCATCGGTTATATGTGAAAAACGTTATAATTTGCTGGGTCTAACATGTTTCCTAAGCCAGGTGTGTGAAGAAAAATCGCTAGATCGAGGAAGTGCTGAAGGAGATGGTCTAGCGAAGGAAATGAACGAAGTGAGCAGGATTTAAAAGAAAAGAAGGCGTGACAGAGGGAGTCAATAGCTGAGGGCAACAAAGTCTTATCTATACCTCGCTGGGCCCCACTCCAACGCCTATATATAGAAGAGCATGCAACGCACATGGATCACTTTTTCACTCTCTTCTTAGCTCACACACATTACACACACTTGGGAATGAGAGATCTGGGGTAGTCGGGTACGAAGGGTTACTTTTCTTTAGAAGTTTCGGAGTTGCAACACCGTCCGAGTGTGGACGAAGATACAATTTCTCTTAATTTCAGTTGTTTGCTCGTTTTGCTGTCGAACTTCACTTTTGGGAGTCGACTTGGTTGTTGATGATACTTATTATCTTTTCGCTTAGGTTGATTTGCGTTTAGTAGTTGAATTTCAAGTTGATTTACGTAGATCTCTCTGCTGGAAGTTTATTTTTACAAGTATTATGTCGATCTCTGTTTTATTTTGATATTGTGGTGTTTGATATGGGAATTTGGTGATAGATCTGTGGTTTATTGACTGTTTGGAGGTTGTTGTTCGAATCTGAAGTGATGAAGTGTTTCTGTTGGTTGGAGTTCGTGTTGGACGCTTGGATCCGGAGTGGATTTAGCGTCTGAGGTTGGATTCGAAGTGAGAAAAGAGAGTTGTTAGATGGATTTGAGTTTTCTTCTTATTTTCTGTTTTGCTTCGTCTAGCGTCTGCAGATCTGTTCAGTTCTTCGTTGATTATGCATTGATTTGACTTAAAATTAGTTTGCTCTGTTTTGATTTCGTTCATGTTGATTTTCTTATGAGTTTTACACAATTTGGTTGTAGAAGATGAAGTCGCTGTTAGTTAGTACTAGAGTTAGTTATTCTGCCAGCTTTTCGTACGTACTCTGCTTTTTCAGTCATGGTCCCCACAGTCAGTTTGTTTCCTAGGTCTAGTAAGTAAAGTAGTTTTCTTAGATCAAGTGTTGAGCAGTTAATTTCCTTTGCAACGTTCTCTTATAATTTCACCTAGGTCTAGCTGTTAGCTTAGGAGTTTTAAAGATTCCCAAGTCAAGTTTAATTTGTTTTCCTCAACCCAAAAAATGCGTGGTAGCAGCCAACACCAAAAACACACCCAAATCCTTGAACATGAGTATTACGCATCCTTCTCTGTGGGATCGATCCCTACTTCCCTATACTAGGTTTAGTAAAGTGGTTGAGGATTTTTGAAAGAAGTGCTCTGTGTGTCCGACGACCGGGATTTCCTGCTACCAATGAGTTCCTAGACCGCGTGATCTAGTGGATTTGCTGGACCTAGGGAACCTGTTATTTCCTTTTGAACACACTGTAAACACAAACTAGTAACCTTTCAGTATGGTATGTGAGATTGTTTCTATAACTACAGTTGAGGATAACATCAAGATGCATCAGGTCAAGGACCAATATGGTAGAACATGGGATGTTAAGTATGATTGTAAGCAAGACACATTCGACTGTAGTTGCAAGAAGTTTTCCAGAATTGGTTTGTTATGTTGTCATATATTTTGTTTGTTGAAGAATAAGTCTACTAATCTCATTCCTGAGAAATACTTTGGTCGAAGGTGGTTGAAGAGCTCTTTACTAAAGGCAGCCCATGGTTTACCATCTGAGGAACAACAACCATTTGAACGTGTGCTCCATTTTTAACCTTATTTGTAAAAATTCTATTTTTCAGTCAGAGAAATGATAGTATTTATTGTAATAATGTTATCTTTATCTTGCATATTTGGATGAAAAGCAGGAAGTTAAGAAAAAGTTGTTCTCCAACTTTTATCGATTAGTCCAAAAGTCTCAGGGAAGTATGGATCATTTGTGTTTGTTAAGTGCTGGTCTTGATGATTTGGAAGAGCATATATTTGGAAATTGTGCAGCACCTTCAGTCATTGAAAAGAAGAAGATGGTTGAGGATTTTTATGGAATGGCAGTACCTGATGTAATTGATGTACATCCTCCAGACGTTGTTAGTACCAAAGGATCAGCTAGTGGCAGAGTAGCAAGGAGGGAGAGTGCAATAAGGAAAGCAAATAAGCCTCCACGACGGTGTGGTAAATGTCATGAGCTGGGTCGTCATGATTCAAGAAATTGTGGTAGAGTCAATGAGAAGACAAATTGAAGCCATTTATATTCTTTAGGTATTTTTGGTGTATAAAATGACATTTTTGTTTAATAAAATGATACTTTGGGCTTATAAAATGACATTTTGGCTGATAACATGATTCTTTTGTTTATAAACTGATAAAATGATACTTTAACCTGAAAAAATGATACTCGCAGCAAATAAAATGACAATAACCTTATAAAATGATGTATAAGCTGATAAAATGATACTATCAACGGATAAAATGATATTTTAACTTGACAAAATGTTATATAATCTGATAAAATGATACTTCTGACTGATAAAATTATAAAATGATACTCGCAGCAGATAAAATGATACTTCTGAATTATATAATGACAAAATGATAATCTTGGGTGATTATATTCGAAACCACTATTACAAAACGTTATTCTCAAGTCAAACAAGCTAGTATTTAGGGGGTTTAAATTCTCTTATCATCTTTTCAACATCAATTTCTCCTTTTTTGCTGTCATTCTCAAACTTCTTATGGATCATTGTAAATGTGTCAAAAGCCTTCTTGTTAGTATCTCCAATAAGCAATGCTTCAGTATATCTGGCACGGAGTTTTATGAAAGACTCTGTTCCCTTCTTCGTTAAACCCGAATTTCAGTTACGAACAGGACCACTCATGTAAGTCTCCAAATGGCGCATCACATAAATTCCACAGTCAAATTTATTTGTATCGTTCTGCCATGGCATATTCATGTATCTGGTTTTTGACAGTTTGACAGTTCTCCCCATTGATGGATTGACTCCATTTCCAAGATAAATTCGGAAGAAATTTTTCTATTCAAATAACACAAAACATACATGAGGTTGATTAAAAATGATATTATGTTCCGTACTGAATTATATTCAATGCATTTTAACTAATAAATATTGAATGCATTTAACTAAACATACCAGAGTACTTGGTGTATCTTCATATTTCTTCTCAATTAACTCTTCACTAACCAGAGAACTGTCAATCACATCCATCATTTGCATTTTGAGATTGAAGCAGATGATATAATAATGTTCGTACGCCCAGATCGGAAAGAATATCTAATTTTCAAAACATTATATACAAATGTCATTTTCAAAAATATAGGTATGTTGTTCTGTAAGGGATGTGATCATATCATAACCCATATTTATGGTGATAACCTAATAACCCTCATTTTATGGACGAAAAGTATCATTTTATAGAACAGAATATCATTTTATGGATTAAAAGTATCATTTTATCGTGTATAAATATAATTTTTTAGTAAAAATGATACTTTTGACCCATAAAATGATAGGGTTATTAGCTTATCACATAAATATGGGTTATCATTATAACGCACCCCTGTTCTGTAATGTATATCTAATTATGACTTACCAGGTCATAATTTTCCCATTTGAAATTTTCAATCTTTGACACAAATTCATTCAAGTTTAAGCAAAATCATTCTCGACTCTCTGCTTCAGTCCAACCAGATCTCCTTGCAGTAATGTTGTAAATCTGTTATGTTTACATTTTTGTAAATATATTTAACTTTTAATGTAATACTATTATTTATTTACTCGTTTCCTGTACCGTAGGTGCGGTGTTGATGAAAAGACGACTCGGTGATGCCTTTGATTTGAATTTTTCATTGTAGTTGAGGAACACAACCCATGCATCTATGATGTTGATCCTGACGTATGTACGTGGAGCAAGGCTATGGAAGTCAATCTTGGACATTGTGATCTTGTCGTTCTCATAAACTACCTCATAACTGATTTCAAATTCATATTTAATGTTAGTTAAAAGAACTGAATAAGAATATAATTATGTAATTCAAAACTTACTATTCACTTTCTTCATGTGTCATCAACCAGTACATTATATCTCTCTCTTCTTTATTCAGTTTTCCTTTCAGATTTACTGCTCTGACATTGTAGGGAGAGCACATTGCTTCAACAATTTTCTTTGTTGTTCTGACCACTTTCTCCTTTTCGACTGGAGGTTCTGGAGAAACCATCTTCTTCCCTTTGTCCTTATTCAAATTTTCTTCTCTCTGTTTTAAAACTTCATCATCTCCTGATTCACCATTTATATCCTCCATGACAGTGGATATTATTTTATCAACTCTGTCAAGCTTTCATTTAAAAAAAATATAAATTGTTATTGACATAAGAGATATTATTTTACCCATAGTAACTATCATATTATCAGCCAAAAATCTAAAACTATCAGCCAAAAATCATGCAATACCTTCAGAATATAACATAAAAATGAATTATATTTATCAGCTATGACTATCATTTTATCAGCCAAAAGTATCATTTTATTAGTAAGAAGTATCATTTTATCTGCTGCAAGTATTATTTTGTCATTATATAATTCAGAAGTATCATTTTATCACCTATGACTATCATTTTATCAGCTATGACACGTCTGAAAAGTATCATTTTATCAGCTATGACTATCATTTTATCAGCCAAATGTATCATTTTATCAGCTAAAACTATCATTATGAAACAAAAGTATCATTTTATCCGCTTAAACTATCATTTTATGATGCAAAAGTATCAGTTTTCAAATAAAACAGAACCAACAAAAAACATCATTAAACCTATATCATTTTAACCATATAAACAATCATTTTATGTACTTAAACTATCATTTTTAAAAGTTACCTCATATTCTCATTCTGAACTTCTTTCTCTGAAACTTTTTCCTTTTCTTTTCGAGCTGCTTCATCAGCCATTTCCTTTTCACTTTCATTCAGTTTCTCTTGCTCATTTTGCACCTCATCATCTTTTTCCTTCTCCATATCCTTTTCCTGATTAAATTCTTGATTCTCATTAGGACTGTCGTCACATTCAGGTATCAGAGTGAAGGTAGGGAACTCATTCCTATTTTTCAGTATATATGTCCTCTCAGCAGCTTTAGTTAGCTCAATCATGATATCAATCCATTCAGGATCACCAGTTTCATCATTGTTTATAGCTTGTGTCATTGTATTCTGACTTTCTATAACATGTTGCACACCTTCCTCTCTCAATCCCATTGCATTTCTCGTTGTATCATAGATTATCTTAAAGCTATTGAGATTCCTGAGTTTATCCGGTGCTGCTTCAAGGACATCAACAATCTCCAACATTGAGGTTTTATCAAGCAAAAGCACAATTTCTACATTTAAACAGATCATCCAAACACATAGCAACACACACACACACAAAAACATAAAGACACACACAACAACACACACAAACACAGCAGCAGTAGCATCAGGACACACACACACAAACATAAAGTATCATTTTATCCCATGAAACTATCATTTTATAATCTGAATCTATCATTTTATCAAGGGCAATTATCATTTAATCTTCTGAAACTATCATTTTCTAAATTTCAATGAGTTCAAAAAAGCAGAGAGGGCATAACTTGTCACTTAAGTAGAACAAAACACTATTCAGAAACTATCATTTTATGCACCCAAAGTATCATTTTATCAAGCAAAAGCATAATTTCTACATTTAAACAGATCATCCAAACACACACACACACAAACACACACACACAACAAAACACACATAAAACAAAGCAAAACACATACACAAACACATAAAAACACACAGCAGCAGCAGACACAGCAAAATGTAAATCTAAATATATAGATTGTTCTCAATATTGTCATGCATGAACGATATTGTATAAATATAAGAAATATCTACACTAAAAAACTACAGAATCTAAAAAAAATCGAGAAAATCTCCAGCAAAATGATAAATCGAGCAAAATCAAAAGTGAAATAAGTAATAAACTTCATCCAACCTTTCATCGATGATGCTCGAGCGTTTTCCTTCGACATATTCCAGAATTTTGATGATTTTTCCTTCGATTCGTAGGGTTTGTAACGAGATTCAAAGGGTTTTAGTGTGAGAGAAATTGAATGCAGGGTTTGAGTGTGAGAGAAATTGAATGGAGCGTTTGAGTCAAGTTTTCTTCTTTCCCACCAAATTTTAAAATGAAATGACAATTTTGCCCTTAATATATCCGAAAATGATAGTTTTATTTGATAAAATGATAGTTTTGTAAGATTAAATCTAGACCACATATTTTAAAAATGTGTGGTGGAGATTTAGTTATAGGGTTATCACACAAATTGGGGTTATCATTATAACGCACCCCATATATATATATATATATATAGGTCCATGATCAATTGAGATTTTTTAGGGTAATTGAGAAATGAGATGCAATATCAGCCACTCATTTTTATTAAATGAGTGGTCTAGATTTTGCCACACAAAAAATATTTTTAGATTAATTTATTATGAAAGGGTAAAATGGTAATTTCATAGTAATTAAACTTGAACAGCAACTCCCATCTCTTACTCTCTGCTTCTCGATCTCTCTCTCCATCTCTCATCTCTCTCCAGCCGATGCGCCTCTCTCTCGTTCCTGGCACCACAGTGCCATTGCTGCTCGCCGAAGTCAACCCCTCGCGTATCTCTCTCTTGTTTCTTTTCTTTTCCGGTGTTTCACAACGCCATCGCTGTTTCTTGTCGGCGTACCCTCTCAAATCGATGAGGAAGGTTTGGGGAAGGAGAAGAAGCTAAGGGGGAAAATCGATGAGGTTCGTGAATTCGCGAAGAAAATCATGAGAGAGAAGGAATCGGAGCTGTGGCGGCAATCGACGCTTGAATTGGAGGATTTACTCTCTAGCTCTCTCAGATTTGGTCAATCCGACGAGGAATTCATCATCGACGTCGTGATCTGCTTTATCCTCGCCGGAAGAGACACCACGTCAGCGGCGCTGATGTCGTTGCTAAATTGATTGTGCTGCCGTATTCGGTGGTTAGTTGTTTTCTCTTTTCCCCTAATTTGATTAGGTTTTGCTGATTCACCTCCAATTGTTTATATTATCGGTTACAGTAAAATGCAGTGATGCAATCTAGCAAATTTGGTTGTGCATTCTTCTTCATGATTAGGTTGGATTGATTTGGAATTATTTGAATTCATGAAGAATGCTAATTCCTTCATACTCCTTTAACTTTGGTAGTTATTAGTAGTATTTAAGTTTTTGAGGTTCAATTTGATGAAATTTTGTATCACTGAATTGAAATGCTAGTGTGTGTTTGTGTGTGTGCGTTTCTCCCCAATTTTAATCATTTTGTTGTGATGAACTTGATTGAATTGAAAATATTTTCCAACACAGAGATTGTGATTGGGGATTTGATGTGGCAGTCTGATTTTGAGGATGCGTTGACAATTGATATTCTCGGTATCCAAATGTGAATTATAAGTGTTACTTTTTAGTTGTTGACATGTTAATACGAGTTGTTGACATTTGATATTCTGGGTATTGATATGTGAATTATATGTGAATTATAAGTCTTATTTTTTAGTTGTTGACATTTTAATTCGAGTTGTTGACATTTGATATTCTCGGTATTCAAATGTGAATTATAGTAAGTGTTATTTTTTAGTTGTTGACATTTTAATACGAGTTGTTGACATTTAATATTCTCGGTATTGATATGTGAATTATAAGTGTTATTTGTTAGTTGTTGACATTTTAATACGAGTTGTTGACATTCGATATTCACGGTATTGATATGTGAATAATAAGTGTTATTTGTGAGTTGTTGACATTTTAATACGAGTTGTTGACATTCGATATTCTCGGTATTGATATGTGAATTTTAAGTGTTATTTTTTAGTTGTTGACATTTTAATACGAGTTGTTGACATTCGATATTCTCGCTATTGAATGTGAATTGAATAGGTTGTTTTTATTCAGTAAAGTTTCTTGCTGATTTCTTGTCTTTTATTGCTCCTTCCATTCTATATAATCATTAAATTCTTTGTCTCTCAACAAAACTCGTAAAGGTTGTGTTCTTGTGCAACATTTCATTCGATACATACAAATTCAAAATTCTGGAGTATGAGAGAGATGGCTTCTCTTTGAAGTTACGCAGAGGTATGTAATCTCTTAATTTTTATCTCACAAAAAAAGTAAATGTATGATGATTCATTCAGTTTAATTAATCAATCAATTGTCCAGTGTAAATTAATGATGTTTGAATTAATGGCAGCATGAAGAAATGGATGAATTGGGGCAGAAGCTGTTGTACACGAGCCTGGAACTGGAGAAGCTGAAATTAGAAGCGATGAAAGAAATGCAGAAAAACAAAGAATACGTGAACCAACTGATCCAGCTCTAGAAATGCGCCATCGAAGAGCGAGACGAAAGAAAATCAATTATTGATTCGTTTATGGAATTGGATGTTTTAGGGTTTGGATTATCAATTGTGTTGGATGTGAGCTGGATTGGGGAATCAAGTTTTTTTTATGACAAATAAATGACAAACCATTTGCAGAGACCGTCATTGAAGATGTTGAAATCACCTATATAATTCATGTTAACTATACGCATTAATGTCAGCTAGTGTACAATCCATGTCAATTATATATATATAATCCATGTCTACTACATACATATAATGTCAACTACAATCCATGTCAACCGCATACATATAATGTCAACTACATATATCTACATACATAGAGAAAGCAATTGAAAAGGCAAATAAACCTCATAGACATTGTGGAAAATGTCAAAAAGTGAACGATCATAATGCCAGAAGTTGTGGCAAAGAGAAGACATAATTGTTCTTTTTTAATAATTAGAGTTGTTTTTTAGTTTTTGACATATACTACAAGTTTTTGACATTTTCTTATTAGTTGTTGATATTTGATTTTGCTCTCTATTGATGTGTATTGTATGATCATCATACCAGAACTTGTGGTAAAAAGGAAAAAAAAAGAAAAAAAATACTTGTTCATTTTTAATTATAAGATTTGTTTTTTGAGTTGTTCACACTATAAAAGTTGTTGGCAAGCTGTTGACATTTTGCTATAAGTTGTTGACATTTGATATGCATTGACATGTATTGTATGACCACGATGTCAGAACTTGTGTCAAATAAAAAAATTAAGATACAATAGTTGTTATTTTTTAATTACTAGAATTATTTTTGAGTGGTTAACACTTCATACAAATTGTTGACAAGCTGTTGACATTTTACTATAAGTTGTTGACATTTGATATGCAAGCTATTGACATGTGTTGTATGATCATGATGTCAGAACTTGTGTCAAATAAAAAATATTAAGATAAAATAGTTGTTATTTTTAAATTACAAGAATTGTTTTTGAGTTGTTGACACTATATACAAGTTGTTGACATTTTTATATAAGTTGTTGACATTTGATATGAAAGTTGTTGACATGATACCAGAACTTGTTTCAAATAAAAAAATTAAGAGAAAATAGTTGTTCTTTTTTTAAATTATAAGAATTGTATTTGCGTTGTTGACATTTCAATACAAGTTGTTGAACTGATTGACATTTGATATATATTACTTACTACTAAGTTCAAAAGTCAGAATCCACAATAGTAGTCCATGGTTTGTGTTGGAAGTGAAGGTTTTAGGAAGAAGCCTTCAGCAACCCAAAATTTGATGAGTTTAGAGGCACATATCTCACAATCTTCCGAGAATGCACCCAGGTAAAGGAAACAACCTTGAAGTCTAGCGGGCAAGTAAATGTAGCTGAGAACCAAGATCTCCATGTAGGAACCCTCCCCCATTGCAGCATCAGCAGTATTTTCTTCAATCCTTTTCTAGAAATCAATCTTTTCTGTCTCCTAATGAGAAGACCACCAACCACAACTAGTGACAGAGGAAGACCTTTCCATTTCTCGACGATCGATCTTCCAATTTCCTTCAAATGAGGAGGGCAATGCAATGTAACATCATCATTATCATTTTTCATCATATCACCGATGGTAAGATAACAGAGCAACTACTAATTATGCTCCAGCCCGAGCAGCTGCATCTCATGAAGTAAACTAGATTTTTCGAAAATTTTATGAGCGACCTCCCGAGGCCTAGTGGTGAGAAGAATCCAGCTGCCATTCCCCTTATCCGGCAAGGTGTGCGCGATCCGATCCCAAGCATTAGTGTCCCAGACATCATCCACAACGATTGATAAGTCGTATTCTAAGCCTTGGTTACTGGTCAGTATGTCGTGAAATGCATGCATTATCTGCAAAACAGTTGCTCAAGTGTGCAGGATTAAAGGATCCAAGTCAGTAGGAGACGATTCAGGTGACGCAAGTGAAAAAGGCGCTAGAAAGGTGCAATACTGACCAGGATGCATGCCAGAGAAAGGCTCGAGATGGAGAAGAAGGATAGCTGGGATGATCATTAACAAGGGCATAAAAGTCAAAACTTGAAGGAAGTCTACCCTAAAAGCAAGGGCAAGTCTCCCTATAAAAGAAGCCACTTGGAGAGAGAGAAAGGAGTTCACCCTTGAGTCCAGCCACCACACTTAGTTAGAATTCTCTCTAGAAGATCAGTTCCTTCAGCATTATCCAATCTCTCGTTCCTCGCCACAGCCATGGTCACTTGACGTCCAAGAGTCTGCCGGAGAAGTCATTAGTCCGCCGTTGCAGCCAGTTATCGCAGTAGTATAGTAGTATCATCGCCCGGAGTGGCAAAACAATCGTTACCTTGCTTCCTAGTTTAATATTTACTTGTTTTTATCGTTGGTTTGTTGCAAACACTCATCGATGTTGCTCTTTTGAAGTACTTTGTTATTTTCCAACATTTACGTTATGAAGTTTCAATTTCGCATGTCGCTTTGGTTTGAGTTTGCTTCATTCTGCCTAGGAAAGTTAGATCTAGTTATTGCTTTTAATTTATGAGTGCTTTCTTTTCTGGAGTTGTTGATTTGAAGTTGCAATTACGTTTAGTCAAATTTCTGTGCATGAGTTTCTTTTCTACGCCATGATTACCACCTTGCATGTCAGTCAGTAGAAGTAAAGTTGCAGTTTCACCGTTTAATTTAAGTTTGAGCATTTTAATCGATGGATCTTGAGTTTGAATTTATGAATTTGAAGTTAGTCATGGTGTTTGTGTTCATATGATTTTTGTCAATACTTGGTGAAGAAGAAAACGTCAAAATCAACTTTAGTTGGACCTCTTTTACTTTTAAGTTACTTTTGCTTTTGTTCCCTACTTTTCAGTTGTACTATCCAGACCTGTCAGAGAGCCCCCAGCCACCAGATACACCTTGTTGTCTAATTTGCCTCTTTTAGTAACTGTCTACTTTTCATATGTCTCTGAGACGCCTTGTCCCCTACTTTCACGAACACCACCACATGCCTGTTATTTTCACGCCTACTAGTCAGTAGAGTGCCACCTTTATATCTTGTCTAGGTAAAATCTCAACCCAAGCGTGGTAGATAACTAAAACACCCAGGAAAGTCACCGCAGTTGTCAAAACGTGTCCATCCTCGTGGTATTCGACCCTTACCTCCATTATACTAATCAGTAGAAATGGGTTGAGGAAACTTGTTTGAAGCCAGGTCCCGGTTGTCGTACCAACGACTCAGCTGGGTCGGGAATCTCTTCCTGATCAGTTGGACACACTCCAAATTACATACGAAAAACTAGGGAAAGAACCATAAAGGAAGGCTATCAAAATGGCGCCGTTTCCGGGGATGGATGGCGTTCATATCTGTTATTGTGTGTGATCTTTTTGGTGTACATATTGTTTATAATTTTCCTTTTCTTTTTGTTTTTGTTTTCAGTTTATGAGAAGTGGCTCGGCTCCTAGCCAGTGGAGACCAAGGATACTTCCCCGAGGAACAATACTCGTTACCACTCGTTCTGGCCTGTCGACAGCACTGTCCGACCTAGGCACGAGCAGCGACGAGGAGAAAGAAGATCTAGAGTACCAACTCCCGGAACTCCCACCCCAACCAGTAAGAACACTAGTGAGAATGGCTGACCAAGGTGAGGACGATCCCGAGCTCTCAACACTTACCGCACACGCCGATGGAGATCCCCCACAAGCCATAGTGGTCACCCCAAGCCAGACCGCCTGTGATGTGAAGCCCCACGTGATTGCAATCCTACCGACGTCCTGTGGGAAAAGTTACGAGGGACCATACGAATTCTTAAATGAGTTCTGCAAAATCTGTAAGGCACAGAGGCAGCCAGCAGGAGCGAGCGAGGATGATTACAGACTGAAACCCCTACCTTTTGTCCTAAAGGGAGAGGCCAACACTTGGTTCATGCGCCTGCCAGCCGACTCTATCAATACATTGGCCGATTTCAAGTCAGTTTTCCTAGCCGAGTTCTTCCCATCTTCAAAGACAAGCGCATTGAAGAGGAATATATCGTGCATAACGCAAGAATATGATGAAACCCTGAGCGAGTACTGGGAGAAGTACATGAGCCTTCTGGAGTCATGCCCCAACCATCGCATGAAGGAGATAGAGGTGCACCACACCTTCTATGAGGGGATGAACAAGGAAACCAAGGATCTGGCGAATTCATCATCTGGAGGTGATTTCACCCAGTTGGGAGTAAGTGAAGCCAAAAAGGTATTACGTAAGCTGTTGAATGCGAAGAAGACGTACGGCAGAGAAAGGGTAGCAAGTGCTTCGGCTACTGACCAGGAGGAACGGATGGATTTGAAGATGGAGGAATTAAAGAAGGAGTTGCTGACTGCAATCAAGCAGAACACTCCACCACCTTCTCCGACTGGAGGCCAAGAAGCCCCAGCACTAGCCGGACAGCTCGCTGGATGTGGAGCAAGCAAATGCCGCAGGATACTACAATTCCAATGGCAATTGGATTCCGGGGAAGCAAAGGGATGCACCATGGAGGGACCACCAAAATTTCCGATGGGGAGATGGAAATCAGAATCAGAACCAAAATCAGGCTCAAAATCAACCCAACCCCCACCCGAACCAAAATCCCAACCGTGGCCCAACAAACCCTGACTACCAATCTAACTGGGTAGGAAGAAACCAGCAACCTCAGAACCAAAACTCTCAAAACCAGAACCCGAACCCTACCTATGTGCCACCCCATCAGCGAAACAACCAAAACCAGAACCAAAACCAAAACCAGAACCATAACCAGAACCAATTGAACCCAGGGCCTCAACATAACACCCACCACCAAAATCAAAGTCAGTACCAGCACAACCACGACCAGTATAACCCTCCTGCCCAGTATAACCAGTACCCACAGAACCAAAACCAACAAAATTTCTCAGGCTACCAATCAAACCCACACCCTCAGTATAACCAGCACCAGAGCTCAAACCAATTCCATCAGCCAAACAGGTCGAGGAGGTCTATGGAAGACATGATGGGAGAGATGCTTGCCTCGCAGCAAAGCATAAAAAATGACTTGCAGTCCAGTAACGAAACAATGCAAGGGATGCAAAGTGCCCAGAAGGAGCATAGGGCAAATATGGATATGATGAACAGGCAGTTGGCCCAGCTCGCTAACTCGGTGGGCGAAATGAAAGGGAACTCAGGGAAACTCCCATCTACAGTCCATGTACCCGAAAAGGCAAATGTGAGCAAGATTACCCTGCAGTCCGGAACAGCTTACAATGGACCTCAACTCAAGAACCCTGTTGCGGAGTCAAGTAGAGAAAGAGTGCTGGGCGACACCATCTCAGCAGAAGAACTCAAGAGGCCTCTGCCTCAGATGGAGGATCCGTTTTTTCTAAACGAGAAGCCTCCTGTGGAAAGAAAGGAGGGAGAAACATAACCTGGAAATGCCCACATCGGAACCTCAAACCCAGGAGGCACCAAAGGAAAATCCACAAGGATTGACTGGAGAGGCTAAGGGAGAAAAACCGTTTCCATATCGGTTTGTAACGACGAGGAAGAAGGAAAACCCTGTGGATTTCATGTCGATCTTTGGGAAGCTGGATGTCACCATACCATTCCTCCAAGCCGTGAGGCTGCCCCCTCTAGGGAAGTTTATAAAGGAGTTTATAGCCGGAAAGGCTCAGGAGGATGGAAAGATCATGGTGGAAGGAATAGCGTCAGCGATTGTACAGGAGAAACTACCACCCAAGAGAGCCGACCCAGGTATGTTTACCCTACCCATAACAATTGGAGATGTGAAAATCGAGCATGCAATGTGTGATTTAGGAGCATCTATCAATGTTATGCCGTTATCCATTTATAATCGGTTAAAGGGGGTAAAGTTGTCAAATACCAGGGTGTTGATCCAACTGGCTGATAGGTCATGTATCAATCCTGAGGGTGTCTTAGAAAATGTGTTGGTCAAGATACAAAACTTCACCTATCCCGCTGATTTTTATGTCATTAAAATGAGTGAACCGGAAGCTAGGGAGTCTAGCGGCATATTGTTAAGAAGACCATTTTTAAGAACGGCTAAGACAATCGTGGATATGGCCGAGGGGACAATATGCATTGACTTTAATGGTGAGAAATTTGTCTTTGACATCAATGAAGCCATGAAAAAACCCATAGATTCTGAAAATCTATGTTATGTTGATGTAATTGACCCCCTAGTCCAAGAATTTCTTGAGACCGAATTATTGCAGGAAAAGCTCCAAGCCTTGGATGTGTATGCCCAGGCTGATGTGGAAGCAGCTGCATGGTGTGACCTGATCAGTAGCCAAGGCCAAGGGTTGACTGACGAAGAGATCGAAGAAGCAATTACGGAATTCTGTCAGAAGTCAGAACTAGCAGGATCCGTAGGGGCCGAGGTACCGGCCAGTATGGAGGAAAAATCAGATGCTGAACAAGAGCAAGAGGAGGATTCAAAGAAGAACCCTTTACCTACAGACACACTGCCCCCGCAAGTGGAGTTGAAAAAGTTGCCAGCGAATCTTAAGTATGCCTACCTAGGGGAGGAAGACTCATTCCCTGTAATCATCAATAGCGGGCTGACTGAAGAGCAAGAGGCAAGACTACTAACTGTGCTGGGCAAAAACAAGAAGGCTATTGGATGGAGCCTTACGGACCTGGTGGGTATAAGCCCGGACATCTGCATGCACCACATTAGGCTGGAGGATGGAGCCAAGGCGCATAGAGATTCTCAAAGAAAGGTGAACCCAAACATGCGAGAAGAGATACTGAAGGAAATCTTGAAGTTGCTCTCACTGGGCATTATATACTCGGTTCCAGATAGTGAATGGGTTAGCCCAATCCATATGGTCCCCAAGAAGTCAGGGATCCAGGTGATTAAGAATGAGAGAAATGAGCTAGTTCCCACTAGACTAGTTACTGGGTGGCGAATGTGTATAGATTACCGAAAGCTGAACAATTCAACCAGGAAGGACCACTTCCCCCTGCCATTCATCGATCAAATGCTAGAGCGACTGGCTGGGAGGAAGTACTTCTGCTTTTTGGATGGGTACAGTGGGTACTTTCAAATCTATGTGAACCCGGAGGACCAGGATAAGACCACGTTCACATGCCCGTTTGGAACCTATGCGTATAGGCGTATGCCATTTGGCCTATGCAACGCCCCCTGTACTTTCCAACGGTGCATGATGAGCATATTCTCGGATTTGATTGAAGATTGTATAGAGATCTTTATGGATGATTTCACTGTCTATGGAGACTCTTTCGACTCGTGCTTGCAACATTTGGATGTGGTGCTAGAAAGGTGTCAAGCAAAGAGTCTGGTTTAAAATTTTGAGAAATGCCACTTTATGGTTACAGAGGGAATTGTCTTAAGACACGTGGTGTCAGCAAAGGGAATCCAGGTGGATCAAGCTAAGGTGGATGTCATATCCAAACTACCTTTCCCTACTGATCAGAAAGGAATAAGAGGTTTTCTGGGCCATGCTGGATTTTATCAAAGATTTATCAAGGATTTCGCAAAGATTGCCCAACCCCTTACCAGACTTCTCCAGAACGAGGTGGAGTTCGTCTTCGATGAGCATTGCAAGGCTGCCTTCAACCTCCTTAAGGAAAAATTGATTTCTGCCCGATCATTCAGGCTCCTGTCTGGGATCACCCCTTCGAGGTGATGTGCGATGCTAGCGACTATGCAGTGGGGGCCGTACTAGGTCAGAAGATCGAGGGGAAAAGGTACGTTATATTCTATGCATCCAAGACCTTGAATCAAGCCCAATGGAATTATGACACCACCGAAAAGGAGATGTTAGCGGTTGTCTATTCCTTCGAAAAGTTCAGGCAGTACCTACTGGGATCCAGAGTCATCGTCTATACTGATCATGCGGCGATCAAGTATCTCATTGCAAAAAAGGAGTCAAAGCCCCGACTGATCAGATGGGTACTGCTTTTACAAGAATTCGACTGGGATGTAGAAGACAAAAAGGGAGTTGAAAACAAGGTAGCGGACCACTTGAGCAGAATAATACAAGAAGGGAACAGTGAGGATGTGAGGGATCGATTCCCGGAAGAGCATTTATGTGAAGTGAATTTCTCCGCAAGAAAGATCGATTGGGAAGAAGTGATGAGACTTACTGGTCAGGACGCAACAACCAAGGGCAAGGAGAAAGTGGGACAGGAACCCTGGTATGCGGACTTGGCAAACTACCTAGTAACGGGAGAGCTACCGATGGTGCCAACCGTGACAAAGGCTCAGAGGATGAAGATCAAGAGCGAAGCAAAGTATTATTTCGGGGACGACCCATACTTGTGGAAGGCAGGAACAGACCAGGTCATTAGGAGATGTGTTCTTGACTGGGAGCAACGGGATGTACTAACGCACTGATACGCCAGGATTTTGCACTGTTTTAAGGCCATTATTTGGTCCGTTTTTGTTATAAAAATCACTCTACATGTCCATTATTTGCATATTCTATACATTTTGGTATTTTGACGTGTTTTGTGAGAAATGTGCATATTTGAGCCGAAAAGGGGAGTAAAAACGCATAGTCTGGAAATCTGGAGTCAGACGGCGACCAGCGACCGCCGCGAAGTTGTACGGCGACCGCCGGCGCCCGGCGGTCAGGGCTATGTGGCGGTCCGCCTCGGAAATTTACGCTAGGAGAAGAGTCTCGCCCAGCGACCGCCGGAGGACATGTGGCGGTCCGCCACCGAAGGGTCAGAGTCTCTTGACTCCAACGCGGCGACCGCCGGCCAAGGTGCGGCGGCCCGCCGGAGAAAGGCGGCGAATCCGACCAGCCCTAGATTTGCTCCAAGATTTACCAAAT
This sequence comes from Salvia hispanica, assembly GCF_029641045.1. Lineage (NCBI taxonomy): Eukaryota > Viridiplantae > Streptophyta > Magnoliopsida > Lamiales > Lamiaceae > Salvia > Salvia hispanica. The sequence goes on along the minus strand of NC_142696.1, from coordinate 8,595,844 downwards.
TTTGAAGATCTTTTCCTTCTATGATGAGGAATAATCTTCCCCTATAAATAGGACCTCAAGCTTCATCAAAAAGAGAAGTTTTTTTCCGACACACAACAAGAACACATTCATAGAGATCAAAAGCTAGAGTACTTCAATTGTGCAAGGAGTTGAAGAAGGATTTCAAGAACATAAAGAACGACAAGGATTCAACCTACGGGTTTTATTTGCTTTAGTTTTATGTTCAAATTGCTTTCCCTTCAATCTATGTTTTTAGTTTATTCAGTCATGTGTAACTAAACTCATAGGATTCTAGGGATGTGTTAGTAGCAACTTTGGTTATACAATTCAGTTTTCTATTTAATATCCGTTTTGTTTTTACTTTGTTTCTTCCCTAAGTTAATCATGATGCTTCATAATTGAGTGACACAATTATGTATGATTCAATACAACTTGCTTCATAACTGTGACAGAGTTCTAGCGAGTTAGATCCACTTAGTAGACACTACAGTTAGCATCCTTTAAAACGGCACTGTTAATTGAGAGTGAGGACTTTTCAAGGGTCTTAGAAGCTTTTTGGAGTTACGTGTTAGGATTGACAACCCTAATGTTAGTAATCAACGTTTGTATCGCATGAGCATAAGCTAGGTGACTCGTCCTTTCAAAGTATTAACTGTGCTAGGGTATTGTAGTTTGGAATTTGTATAACCATAAAAGCGAAAGCACATCCCTGGAATTCCCCTTATCTCTATACTTTTCTCTCCGTGATTTGCTTGTTTTTAGTTGTTTACTGTTTTTAATATTTACTGTTTTCAAAAAGTTTCCAATAATTCTTGCTTCTCCAGATAGTAATTGAGTTCTAGTAGAAGATAGACACTTTGTGTACATCTTCCCCGTGTTCGATACCCGGTACTAACCTTTTGCTATACTGTACCTACTCTGTATACTTGCAGGTATTTATAGTGCAAATAAAAATTGCATCAAGTTTTTGGCGCCGTTGCCGGGGAAGACAATTCACTTTGGAGTGATATCTTCAAACGGATAATTTTACTACTTTGGATTTTTATTGCTTTCTGTTTTAATTTTTTTTTTAGTTTAATTTGTTTTTGTTTTCTAGTCTTGCAGGTTTTGTATGCGAACACGTTCTGGGAAGTACATCTTAGAGCTGCTTGATTTAGAGCTTGAAAGAACTCGTAGAATAATAAGAAGTGAAAAAGGATCAGGAACAATGGGTGACCGAACAGATATTGAGAAGCTGCAGGAGATGGTGAAGTTGCTGATGGATGAGAGAGATGCGGAAAGAGCAGCCCGAGAAGCCATGGAAAAGAAGAACAGAGAAACATTACCTGTGATGAACATGTTCAATCATGGGAATATGATCACTTTTCCTAACGGCCCTCGTATTGATGCTAACAATTTTGAGTTACGCATGCCCCTTATCCAAAGGGTCGAGCAAACTCCTTTTGCAGGTAGGGCGACTGAAGATGCTAACCGCCATCTCTCCAAATTCGTGGAAATCGCAAATACTCTGAAATTAAATGGTGTCGACGACGATGCCATACGGGTAAGACTTTTTCCATTCTCATTGATTGATTCTGCTAAAGAGTGGTTTGAGTATATGCCACCAGAAAAGGTCTCCACATGGAAGGACATCGTAGCTACCTTCCTCGACAAATACTACCCGCCAGGCACTATTTTGAAGCTCAAAAGTGAGATCTTTCAGTTCACACAAGGCCATGACGAGCCCCTCTATGAGGCATTTGCTCGTTTCAAAGCTCTTCTTCGAAAGTGCCCAAACCATGGTTTTTCCATAGACCATCAGGTAGGAATCCTCTATAATGGATTTAACGAGAAAATATGTGCTATGCTTGATTCAGGGGCAAATGGAGGATTTCTAAGAAAGACAGGAGAGGATGCCATGGCGGTGATCGAGGAGTTCGCCACCAATAGTCGGGGGTGGTCGAAGGAAAGGCATGCCACGAGAAGAGTAGCAGCCATAGAATGCCGAAGAAAGTTCTTTTGCTAAGGAGTTAGCAGAACTTAGAGTCAGGATTGATCAAATGGACATCTCGAGGAAGGAAGATCCAATTCCGGCAACTTCCATAGTGGCAGTCAATGCACCCGAAACTGCCATATCAACTGTGGAAGAAATAAACTACGTGCAAGGTGGCGGTCCCAGAAACTACAATAACAATTATCGCCCTAATCAGGGGGGTGGCAATTTCAATAATTATAATGGGAACCGTCCGCACCCAAATCTTTCTTATTCTAACAATAATTACTTGCAACCCCCTGCAGGATTTAATGTTAGCAAAGGAGGAGTGGTTGAGCCGATGAAGAAGGAAGACAAGTATGAACAAGGAATCACGAAGATCTTGGAAGTAATTACGCAAGATAGGAAGATTAATGACACCAAGATCGGAGTGGTCGAAGCAAGGATAAACAACCTCGAGCAAGGAATGAACACAATCTCGGCAGCTGTAACCAATATTACCACTCAAATGGAGCAAATTCAGAAGAAGTTAGATGAGGATAGAGCAAAGGCAGCAGCAAGAGTGGATGATATTAACAAGAAGTGGGTGGCAAAGCAGAAATCTTGGGACTGCCCAGTCGCCAGCGGACCGCCGCAGACCACGCAGCGGCCCGCCACTGAGACAGCAGAGACACCAACCAGGCAGGACTGCCCAGTCGCCGGTGGACCGCCGCACACCCCGCAGCGGCCCGCCACAGAGAAGGCAGAATCGTCCACTAAGCAGGGGCTTGTGCGGCACAACGGGATTGTACTCCCTTTTCAGCCAAAGAGGAAGTTCAAGCTTGAAGAGCAATTCAAGCAATTCCTTAACATGTTTTGCAAGGTCCATACTAACATTCCACTTGTTGAATCGTTGCAGGAGATACCAAAGTATGCAAAGCTACTAAGGGAGGCGGTAATGAGGAAGAAAAAGCCGACTAAAGCCGACCTTAAGCTACCGCATCATTGCAGCGAGATCATCCAAAAGGAACGGGCAGTGAAGCAAAGAGATCCGGGCCAGTTCATCATTAGGTGCCGAATTGGAGAAGGGAAGGTTGACAAAGCACTGTGCGACTTAGGATCGTCCATCAATCTCATGCCACTGAAGTACTACGAAAAGCTCAACATCGGGCCACTCAAATCTTCAGATGTAACACTCAGACTGGCCGATAACTCGTCCATCAAGACTGTAGGTATGATTGAGGATGTCTTAGTTAAAGTCGATGATTTTATTTTTCCTGCCGACTTTATTGTGCTCGACATGAAAGTAGACAAGAACGTCCCTCTAATCTTAGGGAGAGATTTTCTTGCCACTTGCAAAGCTTTGATTGATGTAGGTCGTGGCGAGATCACAATCAGTGATAATCATGGTCAATCCACCTATAAGATCGAGAGCGAAATGCTAAAGTTTGAGGAGGCAAAGCGGGCAAAAATGGAACAACAATGCAGAGTAGTCATGGCTACCGACTTGACCAAGGCCAAAGATCCCTTTGAAGCGGAGGATCCTTCTACCTCCACTATCTACATTATCAAAGAGGTAAGACACTCTTCTAAAAAGGGTGATGCTAATTCTTCTACATCTGCTCCACAGAAGAAGAAACAGAAGAGAAAGAAAACACCCAAAGAGGACCCCGAGATATACGTCATCAAAACGAAAGAGGGGAAGTACAAGTGGTGGAAGAAGCTAGGGACCAAATTGCTCCCTATGCCAATTTTCAACACTCGAGTTATTGATCCCGCCAACTAATGGGCCACTTCAAGTCGAGCTAACGACTTTAACAAAAGCGCTTATTGGGAGGCAACCCAATTTTCTTTTATTTTTTTTATTTTCTCGTTTTTTTTTAAAAAAAAAAAAAAAAAAAAAACAAATAAATAAATAAATTTGGTGGCGGTCGCCGCACTTAAAGCACGGCGGTCGCCACACGTGTGTTAACATGTGCAGGAAGGATCGGGCTTAGGGCGGGCCAGAGTAACCGCTGCACGGGCCGCGGCGGCCCGCTAGGATTGCTGTTTACGATGGCCCGTGTGGCGGCCCGCCACGAGAGACGCAGCGGTCGCCACACGCAGTCCAGAGACGGGATTTCCACCATAAAAGGTATGTTTTCCATTCCTTTTCACATTCCTTCTCAAATTCCTTCCTTGCACACAACCCCCACCTATATAAATCACCAAATTCACACACCCACACTATCATTCTCTCAATTCTCAATTCTCTCAAAGTCTAGAGTTCTTCTTCTACAAATTCTCTCCACAAAAAGGTATGAATCCTAACTTAATCTCTGGGTTTTTCTTTACTTCTTCCATGGATTGTGCTTTATTGTGGGTGAATTGTTCGGTAGAATCTCTTAATTCATGATGGGGGATGATTATGTGTATGAATTTTTGAGTTCTATGGTTTAAAATTTGCTTGATTGGTGATTATTAAGTTGTGAATGATGATTCTCTCTTGGTTTATAGTGTTTAAAAGTTGCAATCATGTTCATAGCATTGTGAGGCTATTATTACTTCCATGAATTGCAATATTTGTGATGTTGTAGAGATCGTTGGTTTTTTTTTTTATGGATATTTGGTTGATACGTCTCTGCATGGGGGGTGAATTCACGTTGGGGGATGATTTGTTGTGTCCTAATTTTGTTGATTTTTCTTAACATGTTATTATGCTAAAAATTAGGATGCTATTGTACCCAAGCTTGCATATAAGTTCTTATCTCTTCATTTTTACTTGGTTGAATGCAAGTTTGGGGGAACTTTTGATCTCCCACTTATTAATGCTCTTTTAAGAGTGTAATTTCTTTTGTAGGATAATGGGATCAAAAGGGAAACCGGAGAATGCGAAGAACTATGGCATTAGCCTTGCCACGTAAGAGCAAAAGGCTATGTGGAAGAAAGTGTCGGCCCGAGAAACGGCACCTTCTAGATATCCCCACGATTTCCCTCTCCAAACTTTGGGGATCATGGAGGATTTTTGGAAGTTGTGCGACGTGGGTGATGGGAATGGCCTCGCCTACATGTTCCAAAAGAAGTGTCCATCGTTTCGAAAGTATACTCTCGAGTTCCTCAGCTCGCTAAAGGTCACTAAGGATCGCCGCCAAAATTTTCCACTTAGCATCGATTTCCGCCTAGGGAACCGTTGGCACTCGCTCACCATGGAAGAGCTTAGTGGGATCTTCCATTGCTTCGACCCCAACCCCGAAGAGGACAATGAATATGAATTTTCAGAGGTTTGGGGGGCGATGACAAATGAGCAAGAGCATGCAGCGGGCTATGCCAAGTCTTCATCAATTCGCAACCCCGTCTTGAGGTACCTCCATCGTGCTATGACTCAGCTTATGTTTGCTCGTATCGATGGGGGAAGTGTCTCCCAAACGGAGCTCAACGTGATGTGGTGCCTACTCAACAAGAAGGGAATCGATTATGGGACCCTCTTTACTTACTATGTGGATAGGATCACGAAGAAAGACGGGGGCGTCATTTGTTGTGGGGGATTGATTACGGAAATTGGCGAACATTTGGGGGTCTCTTTTGCCGGTATGACGGAGGATGGTGGAGAAAAGTTTATCACTTATGAGGTGCTATTTTCGGTGGGGCTTTTGAAGACCGATCAGTGGGGTCAAGGGTATTTTATGCAAGTAGCGGGGGATCACTTTCCCGTTCCACTCCCGCAATTGACCAAGGTCGATGTTTGGGCAAACCAAGCAAATTGGAAGCTCGACACACCCGCCCACCGGAGAGCTATCGAGGCTAACCCCGTCAATGGGGAATTTAGAAAGAGGAACATTCCCTCTCGCATTCCTCAATTTGAGCCCGATGAGGATTCCGCATTTGATGCCATTGATAACTATGAAGAAGGCGCGGAGCATTCACAAGCTCAAAGGAGTGCAGCACCGCCACCACCGCAATCCCAACCACAACGAGAAGAGGAAGAAGAAGAGGAAGTGGAAGGACATCGCCGCCGGACACGAGCGAACCGCCGCCGCGGGAGGCCAAATCCGGAAGAGGAGTTTCAAGTCAACACCTCCGCCCAATTAGGAGAAATTTTCTCCTATATGCAAAACATGTCCAACGCTTGGGACAATCGATGGGCGGAGCAACAAGCGGAGAATGCCTACAACCGCCAAGGGTGGACGGCTCAAGGCGATTGGCGCACGGCGGAACAAGAATTTTGGGAGCAACAACGTTTGGAAGACGCTCATCGGCGTCAACAATATGAAGAGCTCCGAATGATGGCCGCCGAAGCTAGAGAGGAACGAGAGACAATGAGGAGTGATATCACGTACCTCGTTGGAGCTTTCGAGGATCTTAGCGCCTGTTTCCCTCCACCTCCTCAAGATTGAAGAAGTCAAGCTCGATGACTTTAAATGAGCATTTGTACCATGTTCTGACCTCTCCGTGGCGACCGCCGCAAGCTCTGCGGCGGTCCGCCACCTGAATGCTGGAAATCATCTTTGACGTGCGGCGACCGCCGAACAGCTGCGGCGGACCGCCACCTGGGCACATTTTTCCAGCGCGATTTTTTGAAATTCTTCGAAATTTCGCCCCACTCAACCTCTACGCGAAATTTTTCAGGGTACGTTTTTGTTTTCAGTAGTATACTCACGTCCCTACTGACTCTACAAACTTATTTTACACTTTGTTGTAAATAAGTTTGGGGGGATGAAGTGGTGGACCGTGAGTTTAGGGTTTTCTTTTTGTTTGTTTTTGCTTTAATTTCCCAAAAACCCGTAGGAGATTTTTGTGTTATAAAAATGTTTTCTTGAATCCATGTCATGAACATAACATGAAGAACTTAGAAACACGCATGCTTAGGGACACATTAGACCGAGTTGCCAATGATATTATATTCCATCTATGTTTAAGTGTGGCTTAACGTTTTGATATGATGGTTGGGTGAAAAGGTGCATAATTAGTGAATAGCTTGTTCGCCTTGAATCGTGCTTCTACCTTGTGAGATTTGAGCCTTAAATTCTTTCTTGTGTGATTTATCTGTATGCATGTATATGTTTCTAGAACTTGCTCCTAGTCTGCCTAAGTTTACATAGTGTTTAAGTTGATTTAGGAGGATGTTAGGCCGTCTTTTCTTAGCTACTTTTATATCCAAAATTTTCGACCCTCTCAAATTTTTCCTTTGGATTCAATTTTGAGCCTTTAAGCCTTTTCTTTGGAAGCCAAAATAAATGGGGGAACAATTCCTTGGGTTAGTATAGTTTTTGTTATCTTCTTTTGTAAATGAATTGGAGAGATAAGGAGGAAAGTATAAAAAGTAGTGTGCTTAATATTAAGAAAGTACAAGCTGTGAAATTGAGAAAAATTCCAAATATGTGCTTGATCTTAGAAAAAAGAAAAGATGTAAAAAAAAAAAAAAAAAAGGGAAAAAAAAAGAAGAAAAAATGTGTGAAAGGTTGTGAAAAGAAAATAAAATCAAAGGATTGAAAGTAAATTGAAGGAGAAAAATAAAGTGTTAGAAGTGCCTTAAGTTTTAGAAAAGTGGAGTCATCTTAACTCTACTTGGGATATTTTTATATTTGAGTCACTTTTTAGCCAAATATTCCTCACCTACCAAAGAGCCTACGTTACAACCGAAAAGAAAGACCTTTCAGACTTTTGATGCTTAATCACATTGAGTAGAGGAGGGATTAGACTTTGAGCAAGCCTATGGTAAACTTTGCATGATGCATAATTTGAGTGATTTACACTTTACCTTTATACACTTTGAGAGTGAGAGAAAGAACACTTCCCATCTTTGGAAGTTTGCCACATGTGAGTGCTTGAATTCAAGGTGTTCCACGAGTTAGTAATGAAAGTGCACTATTAAGCCTTGCTTGATTTGATTGTGTTAATCCATGCTTAATCTATTCTTTCATCTTTTGAGGCAATTATGACGTCTAGTCCTTGTGCATTCCGTGCGTCTATTCTTGTATCTTTAGTGTTTTGTTCGAGGACAAACAAAAATGTAAGTTTGGGGGAGTTGATACGCCAGGATTTTGCACTGTTTTAAGGCCATTATTTGGTCCGTTTTTGTTATAAAAATCACTCTACATGTCCATTATTTGCATATTCTATATATTTTGGTATTTTGACGTGTTTTGTGAGAAATGTGCATATTTGAGCCGAAAAGGGGAGTAAAAACGCATAGTCTGGAAATCTGGAGTCAGACGGCGACCAGCGACCGCCGCGAAGTTGTACGGCGACCGCCGGCGCCCGGCGGTCAGGGCTATGTGGCGGTCCGCCTCGGAAATTTACGCTAGGAGAAGAGTCTCGCCCGGCGACCGCCGGAGGACATGTGGCGGTCCCCCACCGAAGGGTCAGAGTCTCTGGACTCCAACGCGGCGACCGCCGGCCAAGGTGCGGCGGCCCGCCGGAGAAAGGCGGCGAATCCGACCAGCCCTAGATTTGCTCCAAGATTTACCAAATTTTGAAGATCTTTTCCTTCTATGATGAGGAATAATCTTCCCCTATAAATAGGACCTCAAGCTTCATCAAAAAGAGAAGTTTTTTTCCGACACACAACAAGAACACATTCATAGAGATCAAAAGCTAGAGTACTTCAATTGTGCAAGGAGTTGAAGAAGGATTTCAAGAACATCAAGAACGACAAGGATTCAACCTACGGGTTTTATTTGCTTTAGTTTTATGTTCAAATTGCTTTCCCTTCAATCTATGTTTTTAGTTTATTCAGTCATGTGTAACTAAACTCATAGGATTCTAGGGATGTGTTAGTAGCAACTTTGGTTATACAATTCCGTTTTCTATTTAATATCCGTTTTGTTTTTACTTTGTTTCTTCCCTAAGTTAATCATGATGCTTCATAATTGAGTGACACAATTATGTATGATTCAATACAACTTGCTTCATAACTGTGACAGAGTTCTAGAGAGTTAGATCCACTTAGTAGACACTACAGTTAGCTTCCTTTAAAACGGCACTGTTAATTGAGAGTGAGGACTTTTCAAGGGTCTTAGGAGCTTTTTGGAGTTACGTGTTAGGATTGACAACCCTAATGTTAGTAATCAACGTTTGTATCGCATGAGCATAAGCTAGGTGACTCGTCCTTTCAAAGTATTAACTGTGCTAGGGTATTGTAGTTTAGAATTTGTATAACCATAAAAGCGAAAGCACATCCCTGGAATTCCCCTTATCTCTATACTTTTCTCTCCGTGATTTGCTTGTTTTTAGTTGTTTACTGTTTTTTAATATTTACTGTTTTCAAAAAGTTTCCAATAATTCTTGCTTCTCCAGATAGTAATTGAGTTCTAGTAGAAGATAGACACTTTGTGTACATCTTCCCCGTGTTCGATACCCGGTACTAACCTTTTGCTATACTATACCTACTCTGTATACTTGCAGGTATTTATAGTGCAAATAAAAAGTGTATCACGCACTGCCACTCCTTGGCATGTGGAGGACATTTCGGGCCAAGGAAGACTGCCAGGAAGGTACTAGATAGCGGATTCTATTGGCCGACACTGAATAGAGATGCATACGAGTTCTGCAAAGGCTGTGACCGTTGCCAACTGACCGGTGGGATCTCCGCGAGGGATGAAATGCCGCAAGTTCCAGTAATAGTTTGTGAGGTGTTCGATATTTGAGGTATGGACTTCATGGGTCCTTTTCCCTCATCTTATGGGAACTCCTACATTCTGGTGGCAGTTGACTACGTATCAAAATGGATAGAAGCCAAAGCCACAAGCACTTTGAATCTAAGGAAGTCACCAAGTTCCTCAAGAGTCATATATTCAGCCAATTTGGAATACCAAGGGCAATCATCTCCGATCAAGGCACTCACTTCTGCAACCGAACGGTCGAAGCATTGATGAAGAAGTACGGAGTTCATCACCGCCTATCCAGTCCTTACCACCCTCAAGCCAACGGGCAAGCAGAGATCTCAAACAGGGAAATAAAGAGCATTTTAGAGAAGACCGTCAACCCCTCCAGGAAAGATTGGAGCACAAGGTTGGAAGATGCTCTGTAGGCATATCGCACAGCCTACAAAACTCCTATCGGGATGTCCCCCTATCGCATCGTCTTTGGGAAGATGTGTCACTTGCCAGTAGGAATTGAACATAGAGCATACTGGGCAGTACAACAGGTTAATGTGGATGCTAAGGCCTGTGAAGAGGAAAGGAAGCTACAACTACAGGAGCTGGAAGAACTTAGATTGGAGTCGTTCGACTCAGCCATGTGGTACAAGGAGAAAACAAAGATGTGGCACAACAAAATTCTGAGAACCAAGGATCTCCAAGTTGGTCAGAAAGTACTACTCTTCCAGTCAAGATTGAAGCTAATGCCTGGGAAGCTCAAGTCCAAATGGGCAGGACCTTACATTATCACTGCATTACGTGCTAATGGAGCGGTCGAGATTTCAGGGAGTATCCCTAACTCCGAACCTTTTGTCGTTAATGGACATAGATTGAAAATATATAGGGAAAATGAAGAGGTGTGTGTAGTGGAAGAAATTCCACTACATTTTAATGGCGTCTAAATGACCAGTAGGAAAGGGATTTGGAGTTCCACCTGATTGATGTCATATGATTTGTACTTACTGATCGGGTAAAACTTCAAATACCCTTAGTAATGATGTAAGTATTGTAGATATTTAGTAATTTAACTTGAGTTAAGAAGGAAAAACAACAAAAAGATTTTTCGGATCATAAATATTAATTCGGAGTCCGTACTGACCACGAGGATACCACTTGGGTGAAACTCTGAATTGTATTAAAGAGCCATTTATTTGCTTTACTACTATTTCTAGCTAATTGGAAGAGGGGGGATGAGTAAAGTTTGAAATTTTGGGGTGTTGCAGCTTTGCAGGCGAGTGCAGAGGCTGGGAGGCGCGTGGAGCAAGGACGTGACAGGCAACGTCCAATCAGCTTCCAGAAAGCGCAACCGTCTTCCACACGAAGCGTCTCAACCGGGCAACCGCGTACACCCGGTCAAAACCCTCAACTACCCACCCCTCTATAAAACACCAAACCGCCTACTCCCCTTCACTTTACAAACCCTTACCTGCATTCTCTCACCCACAACCACCACCCCACTCCGAAAACCACCACCCACTACAGAAACCAGCGCGAACCACCACCGGTACAGTCATGGCAAAGAGAAAGGCAACAAACAACCCAGCATCTACCACCGGCGAAGCCCCGCCAGAAGTCCAAGCAACAGCCGAGTCGCAGCCGCCAAGCCCACAACGATCACAGCCACCGCCGACGACACAAATTCCGGCGATGGTTCCTTTAGACGCACTGGCGGCGTTTCTAAGGCAACAAGACCCCAACAGAGACTGGACAACAACCCTAGCCGGATTTAGCCTAACCAAAGGAATGCCGGCGACAACAAACCCTACCCCAAGTGCAACCACAGAAAACCCACCCACCAACACCCCAAGAACCTCAATTCCGACATCCGAACAGATTTCCACAACAGTAACCGCACAATCAGAACCCTCCCACCCTTCTCCCATACACCAACAAACAGAACCGCTCGACGTCAGCCCTCTTTCAGCCTATCAAGATCCCAACTGGGAGAAACAGAAGAAAAGGAGAGTTGGGAGAAAGCAAGCGCGAGCGAAAAAGAGGAAGCAGAGGAGATAATGGCCACTGAGGCCAAAATCGATGAAGCAGAGAGGGAGGAGATAGATCTGAACGCAATGGCCAGGAGGCAAGGGTTAAGGACGGAAGATAAATTCCAAGCGGTTTTGGGCAAGGGGGATAGGATCGTGGTAAACCCTGAAGGGGTGGCTGAGGTACTGGACCTCGCATCCCAGGCAGTAGGGAAGGGGGAAGCAACAAAGGAAGCAGAAAGGTCGGAAGGGGTAGTCCGCCAATCAGTGGAGGAGAAGACAGACGTACAACCAGAAAAGGCCGAACAACTTGAAGAGGAGAAGCAAGAGCCAGAAACACATCAAGAGGAAGCCTCAGTAGTAACTAAACCGGAACCAGTAAAGAGGAGGCTAGTGTTGAAAAACGACCCCAAGGTAGAAAGGCAGAAACCCCAAAGAGTGTCACAGAGATGCTTAGGAAAGTGGAAGTCCAACAAGGCAGGAGCAAACACAGCAGCAGATACAGTGGAGGTTTCGAGTGAAGACGAGAAGACTACTCCTACAAAACCTGGGGAGGAGCCCTCGAAAGCTAGCCAGGAGGACACCCAAATGGCAACAGGGACAGTATCAGCAAGGCCGACTGACCAGGAGGAGAATACTGACAAGGTGGCTGAGGGTCTGGACCTCGCATCAGAGTCAGTAGGTCGGGAAGAGGCAGCAAGAAGTGATACTAGTACCCGCGTGGTGACCAAGCCTACCACCCAGGAGGACGTTTCAACACAAGCCGACAGAGACATAGAGGCAATGGAAATCGAAGACACCAAGTACATTCAAGAAAGGAAGAGAAAGGGGAAGGCCCCTGTCAAGAAGACACAAGTCATGAAGAAACAGCGCACTGCCAATGCCAGCATAGTGATCAGAGAGCCAGAAGAGAAAGGGAGATCAAGCGACAGCGACTACACTTCCAGCGAGGAGTCTAACTCGGAGAGTGATATCTCTCTGGAAGGAGAAGAATATCATGAGCAGCAGCTTCCCGACAACCACCTTGAACTAGTCCATCCTCCGGTAGAGAGGATCGTGTACCGGCGGTGGAGGGTAACGCTCACTGATGAGCTTATGGAGGACATGAAGCACTACGACACCAAAAAGCTTCAAGACGCATTTGACGACAAGGACGACAGTAGCAAGCAAATCAAGTGCGGAAAGGTATTCCACATACCCTCTTTGGATGTGTTGTCTTTTCGTGATTCCTTCCTGGCCAGTATGGAAGCATTGGGTTTTGAATGGCTGTTAGAGAATAGAGACCCGGAAATATCTGTGTGATTAGCGAAGGAGTTCTTCACCACGTTTAGGTTCCAACTCACTACGGACCTAGACGAGGTGTCAATTTCCTTTAGGATATTCGGTGGAGAACTGTCCATGAGTCTGATAGAGTGGACTGTGCGACTGGGTATGTGTAGCCTGGAGGAGGCTATAGGACCGGACTGGAGAAGCTGTGAGTGGGGGGTACCGAGGCGACATATAGAATTTGAGCCCCAGGAAGCCTGGGAGGAGCTAACCCACCCCGATGCTGGCCAGTTCGCCTCCACTAAATCCAGATCCACCCACTTCAACAATTCCATACTGCGATTGGTGCAACTCTACTTAGGCTATAACCTACTGGGGCAGAGCAACTCCGCTGCAAGAACGTCCATGACCGAATTGTACATGGTATGGTGCGCTAAGCATGGAAGAAAACTGCACTTGGGATTTTGGACAGCCTACCAATGCCACCTGATAGCCACCTACCCAGCTAGAAACTTGTCGCTCTGCCACATACTAGGAGCCTTCGTGCGCAACAACATCATCACAACAGAGGCCGAAGACATGTCTCCAATGTACATGGTCGACGCTCCTGGCCTATTTGATATACCCTTCTTCGTCCGCGCCAACTTAGTATACTACAGAGAAGGAGTACCCCCCAGTTCTACCAAATGGGAGAAGCCCCTGGAGGAAGGGCACAACAAGGCCAGGAGGTGCAAGCTGTCCAGATCGACCAAGCGCAGAGGCTGAGGCAAGAAAACCTGGAGAGGGCAGTGACTGAGCTGGCTGAGGAGAATAGACAATCGCGGGCAGAGATGGCAAAGCTGACAACCCTAATGGAGAGCATCTTAAAGGAGTTGGCAAGAGGGAAAGCAAGCAGTGGAGCTGGAACAAGCGGACGTGGAGGACAGGAGGAAGAACCCACCGGACCTGAGGAAAAAGAAGGCGATGGACAACAGGAGGATGATGACAACCAACCTGAACCTACTGAAGAAGAACCAACGGACCCACCTACACAGAACCCTGCACCAAGAAGGAGCAGGAGGAACATCTGATCGAACCACCCCCAACTGACCAGTTAGTTTTCTTTTTAATTTTTAAGTTTTTTTCTCTTTTGTTTATGTTTTCATACTTTTATTAAATAGTTAGAATTATGTGTTTTAATTGTGAGCAAACCTCATTCGTAACATTTAGCCTATGCAATAGTCTAAGTGTGAGAAGTAAAGGGTTTGCTCCTTTGGTGAATGTATTTTAGTATGTTTATCTTTGTGTTTTATCGTGGGCATGTTACCTCACAATTAGCCTACTGCGTAATCTAAGTGTGAGGAGTTTATATGTTTATATTTCATGTTGGTAAATATTTTGCTCTGCTTTGTTTATAAATCTAGGTATATATTTGAAACTCTCCCACTTAGCCTATTGCATAGTCTAAGTGTGAGAAGTTTTGAGATATAATATGTATTTCTTATAAATGTGTGTCTGTCATACTAGCCATTCCCAATTTTCACTTCACAGCCCGTATCTGGGGCAGACACTTGTGAAGTGAGAGGGGGGAACAAATGGCCAGTATGACATGTATATATGTGTTATTTGAGTCAGTGCATGTTAGTTTTTTTTTTAGGGTTTGTTAGGTCTAGGAATTATGTGTCATGTTTTTTTTATGAATGGGCTTAAAACTCAACTGCCTCGAACTGACGGTGAGGGGAATTGAGGGAGATAAGGCATGCCGGAAAACAGAAACCACCCCTCCAGTAACCCCTAGTCAGTATAGATGATGCAAGTATGAAGGAAAAACTCATCCCTTAGGTCAGACACGAAAGTCCTCTTAAAAGGTGAGTTAGAAACCCCAAAGTGGAACTACTTTCCACTAAATACTGAAAAAAGAAGAGAGGCTACCACATGATGTCTAGGGCAAGGTGACCACGTGTAGCAAACCCTGAAGGCAGTAGGAAACACCCCCCCCCCCCCAAAAAAAAAAAAAAACTTACCCTTAGAACCCCATTTTCTAGCCTGACTTATACCCCGAAATAACCCATCAGCCACTAGAACTGTGTGCGTGCAAGGCATGAGGCAAGGAAGCAACTGCCCAGGAGGACATACAAAAGGAACCAGCTGAAGAAAAGAAAAGCAAAGAAAGAAGGAGAAAATCGATCTGAAATTTCCAGATCCAAAGAAAAATAGAAGAAGGAATAAGGGTGGCAAAGCCACAGAAAAGAAAATTGAAGAAAATGGTCGCAGATACTTGACCACAAAAAGAGAAATGAGGAAGAAGGAATAAGGGTGGCGAAGCCACAAAGAAGCTACTGACCAGTTGGAAGCCAATATCAGAAATTGTCCAGCCGAAGCAGAAGCCCTAGCCAGAAGCCCGAATGCACACAGTTCTCCCTCATCAAATAAGTAGTTAGTTTTTGAACCCTAGAGCCTTAGGGACAACTACCCCAAACATTACAAACCACTAGCCCCATTACAAACCTTAAAGACCTTCAGGAGCTGCATGTGAGATCTGAGTCCGAAACATCTGTGGTTTAGCATTGAGAGAAAACAGTCCTAACATTCCCTGTGAGGAATGAGTGACTGAGTGAACCCAGTGTTTGGCCTAGGATTGGGTGATCCTGACAAGCAGATATACTGACTGGGGAAGAAAAGGGGAGAGGCGGAAGTTCAAGGTTGCCTAAGGCCGGATTGCACCTGATCTCGAGGGGAAGGGTGGTTGAAAATATAGCATGTTCGATGTGTTTAAGTTAACTATATGTTTTATGTGTTTGTGTCGTTGTTTGTTTTCTTTTCCTTTGCGTCAGAGTCTTGAGTCTAGTTAGGTAGAGTCGGTCAGGGGGAGTAACCAGGCTCGTATTCGACTTATTTCTTTTTGATTGTCTTCACGCTTGAGGACAAGCATGTGGTAAGTGTGAGCAGTTTGATAAGTCGTATTCTAAGCCTTGGTTACTGGTCAGTATGTCGTGAAATGCATGCATTATCTGCAAAACAGTTGCTCAAGTGTGCAGGATTAAAGGATCCAAGTCAGTAGGAGACGATTCAGGTGACTCAAGTGAAAAAGGCGCTAGAAGGGTGCAATATTGACCAGGATGCATGCCAGAGAAAGGCTCGAGATGGAGAAGGATAGTTGGGATGATCATTAACAAGGGCATAAAAGTTAAAACTTGAAGGAAGTCTACCCTAAAAGCAAGGGCAAGCCTCCCTATAAAAGAAGCCACTTGGAGAGAGAGAGAAAGGAGTTCGCCCTTGAGTCTAGCCACCACACTTACTTAGAATTCTCTCTAGAAGATCAGTTCCTTCAGCATTATCCAATCTCTCGTTCCTCGCCACAGCCATGGTCACTTGACGTCCAAGAGTCTGCTGGAGAAGTCATCAGTCCGCCATTCCAGCCAGTTATCGCAGTAGTATAGTAGTATCATCGCCCGGAGTGGCAAAACAATCGTTACCTTGCTTCCTAGTTTAATATTTACTTGTTTTTATCGTTGGTTTGTTGCAAACACTCATCGATGTTGCTCTTTTGAAGTACTTTGTTATTTTCCAACATTTACGTTATGAAGTTTCTATTTCGCATGTCGCTTTGGTTTGAGTTTGCTTCATTCTGCCTAGGAAAGTTAGATCTAGTTATTGCTTTTAATTTCTGAGTGCTTTCTTTTCTGGAGTTGTTGATTTGAAGTTGCAGTTACGTTTAGTCAAATTTCTGTGCATGAGTTTCTTTTCTACGCCGTGATTACCACCTTGCATGTCAGTCAGTAGAAGTAAAGTTGCAGTTTCACCGTTTAATTTAAGTTTGAGCATTTTAATCGATGGATCTTGAGTTTGAATTTATGAATATGAAGTTAGTCATGGTGTTTGTGTTCATATGATTTTTGTCAATACTTGGTGAAGAAGAAAACGTCAAAATCAACTTTAGTTGGACCTCTTTTACTTTTAAGTTACTTTTGTTTTTGTTCCCTACTTTTCAGTTGTACTATCCAGACCTGTCAGAGAGCCCCCAGCCACCAGATACACCTTGTTGTCTAATTTGTCTCTTTTAGTAACTGTCTACTTTCCATATGTCTCTGAGACGCCTTGTCCCCTACTGTCACGAACACCACCACATGCCTGTTATTTTCACGCCTACTAGTCAGTAGAGTGCCACCTTTATTTCTTGTCTAGGTAAAATCTCAACCCAAGCGTGGTAGCTAACCAAAACACCCAGGAAAGTCACCGCAGTTGTCAAAACGTGTCCATCCTCGTGGCATTCGACCCTTACCTCCATTATACTAATCAGTAGAAATGGGTTGAGGAAACTTGTTTGAAGCCAGGTCCCGGTTGTCGTACCAATGACTCAGCTGGGTCGGGAATCTCTTCCTGATCAGTTGGACACACTCCAAATTACAAACGAAAAACTAGGGAAAGAACCAAAAAGGAAGGCTATCAACGATTAGAAACTTGAGATTGTAAAGCTCCTAATGCAGGCACTGGAGCAACGTCTGCTCGTCGCCCTAGGTGGCATAGTGGTCTGATTGGTAGTTTTTACTCTCCATGATTACTAGCAGTTCATGACCTCAACTATAATTCATTTACTACTGTTGAATATCAAATGAACTTAGTAAATTTGTTAAATTTAGTCATGCATCAAAAACATTATTCCGATATTTCATACTGAGAAACATGTTTTTACAGCGGGACGAAATTAATTGATATCAAAATCATAAAAATAAAAAAATAAAAACACTTTGACAAACTTTCAGTAGCCAACTTCATTAAGAACTTTCATCAAACAGTTGACAGAAAGATGCCACTTACATATGTCAACAGTATACAATATCATGTCAATAGCTATTGTATAAAATGTTAATAATCTTAAAAATTTAAACAAATCCTTAACTTGAAGGAGATGTTTGTTCTCTTCCTTTTTTACCAGCAGCAATATTCAATTCCATCTCTTCCGGTTTTACCATAGCTAATCAACAAAAAAAAATCAGTAGAAATCGAATTCATAAGAAAACAAATCCAGATGTGTTTTAACACACTAAAATCGAAGCAATATACTTAAAATTTGAATAAATTTCTTAACCTGTAGAAGTCGCTTCAACGATCGCCGATTTGGATGCCTTTTTCCGGCAACAATCGGCGCTTCAGCTCCATCCGATTCGCTTACATTTAGTTCTTCGATCCTCATTTTTGGAAATTATTGATGTAGGAAATTGACTTCGTAGATCTAGGATTAGGAGATGAATAACAATGTTTGATTGATTTTTGAAGATTTGCATAATTGTATAAGTGATTTTTGAAGATTTGCAGAATTGTTTCGGAGAGAAACTTGGGAGAGAAACGTTCGAGAGTTTTAGAGGGGTTTTGAATATAATTTAAACATTTAGAACTGAAATGACAATAATACCCCCTTATTGACATAAACTACATGTTGTTGACATTTCATAAATATTATGGATGAGTGGCTGAGATTGCATCTCAATTCTCAATTCTCAATCTCAACCTAATAGGACCCTATATATATATAGGATTGTGATCAATTGAGATTTTTTATGTTAATTGAGAAATGAGATGCAATATCAGCCACTCATTTTTATTAAATGAGTGGTCCAGATTTTTCCACATGGAAAATATCTTTAGATTAATTAATTATGAAATGGCAGAATGGTAATATCATAGTAAATTTTATTCAATAAATATTTTTTTTTAATTTTTTTAATTTTTTTTCAAATCTTGTTTTATTTTTTTTTTAAAATTTTTTTATTTTTTTTAATTTTTTTTTATTTTTTAATTTTTATTTTTCAACTACATATACAATTCATGTCAACTACACACATATAATGTTAACTATGTGTACAATCCATGTCAACCATACACACAATTCATGTCAACTACACACATATAATGTCAACTATGTGTACAATCCATGTCAACCACACACATATAATGTCAACTATGTGTACAATCCATGTCAACTACATATACAATTCATGTTAACTACACAATATAATGTCAACTACATGTACAATTCATGTCAAATAGTATTTATTGAATAAAGTTGTTGACATTTGATGTGTAGTTGACATGAAATGTATTTGTAGTTGAAAAAAAAAAATTTAAAATAAAAAATAAAAAAAAATCGAAAAAAAATAAAAATAAATAAAAATAAAATTTAAAAATTTTAAAAAAAAATTAAAAAATTAAAAAATTAAAAAAATAATAAAAAATTTTAAAACATTAAAAAAATAAATAAAATTAATAAAATCACAATTATGCCCCTCTGTTGACATAAACTACATGCTGTTGATATTTCACAAATATTCTGGATCAGTGGCTGAGATTGCATCTCAATTCTCAATTAGGTTGATAAATCTCAACCTAACAAGACCCTATATATATATATAGAGAGAGAGAGAGTTGTGATCAATGTCGAACCAATTTTAAAGACCGAACTAGAGACCAAATCTGGGCCATTAGATCTAGTTTTTTTGATGAGATGTGCTGCTGTGAAAATTTTTTCTGCTTCATTACTAGCCCATTTTATTTCATTATATAGGTTTATTACTTCATTCTATACCTAATACCTTGAAACTACAACATGTTTTTACTTGCTTCCAGTAGGTTTTGAAATGATTCAACATATGTTTCATTCAAATTCATTGACGTGGGTTTTTGCTTGATTAACATTTAAAAATGCAATTTATTCAAGTGAGTTTATTACTTCATTCAGGAACGTTACTACTTCATTGGATAAGATTTTTACTTCATTCCAGTAGGACTTCAAATGCTTCTACACATACTTCATTCCTATAATTTATTACATTATTCCATGTGGTTATTAAATCAATATTAGCGCCATGGTGGTGGTGATATATATTGTAGAGAGAAAGAACGGCACGCGACGAAACCACATTTACGTACTGGAATGAAGTAAAAACCTACTGGAATGAAGTAAAAACCTACTAGAATGAAGTAATATATTCTGGAACGAAGTTAAATCTTCGTAACATGTTAGTATGACATATTTACCTTCGGATGAATTAAAATAGGCTTGTGATGAAGGCGAAAATAATTTATAAATTTCTGTATCTTATCCATAAAAAACTAGATCTAAAAGCCCTAATTTGGTAGGGTTCGGTGGTTCGGTCTTTAAGAGTAGATTTGTGGATAATGAGACTATATATATATATATAGGTATAGAGTTGTGATCAATGTCGAACCAATTTAAAAGAACGAACTAGAGACCAAATCTTGGCCATTAGATCTAATTTTTTTGATGAGATGTGCTGCTATGAAAAATTTATTACATTATTCCATGTGGTTATTAAACCAATATTAGCGCCATGGCGGTGGTGATATATATTGTAGAGAGAAAGAACGGCACGCGACGAAACCACTTTTACGTACTGGAATGAAGTAAAAACCTACTGGAATGAAGTAAAAACCTACTAGAATGAAGTAATATATTCTGGAACGAAGTTAAATCTTCGTAACATGTTAGTATGACTTATTTACCTTCGGATGAATTAAAATAGGCTTGTGATGAAGGCGAAAATAATTTATAAATTTATGTATCTTATCCATAAAAAACTAGATCTAAAAGCTCTAATTTGGTAGGGTTCGGTGGTTCGGTCTTTAAGAGTAGATTTGTGGATAATGAGACTATATATATATATATATATATATATATATATATATATATATAGGTATAGAGTTGTGATCAATGTCGAACCAATTTAAAAGAACGAACTAGAGACCAAATCTGGGCCATTAGATCTAATTTTTTGATGAGATGTGCTGCTATGAAAAATTTTTCGGCTTCATTACAAGCTCATTTTACTTCATGATATAGGTTTATTACTTCATTCTGTACGTAATACCTTAAAACTACAACATGTTTTTACTTGCTTCTAGTAGGTTTTGAAATGATTCAACATATGCTTCATTCAGATCATTGACGTGGGTTTTTGCTTGATTAACATTTAAAAAGGCAATTTATTCAAGTGAGCTTATTACTTCATTCAGAAACGTTATTACTTCATTGGATGAGATTTTTACTTCATTCCAGTAGGACTTCAAATGCTTCTACACATACTTCATTCCAATAATTTATTTCATTATTCCATATGTTTATTAAACCATATTAGCGTCATGGCGGTGGTGATAGATATTGTAGAGAGAAAGAATGGCACACGACGGCAAAACCACATTTACGTACTGGAATGAAGTAAAAACCTACTAGAATAAAGTAGTATATTCTGGAACGAAGTTAAATCTTTGTAACATGTTAGTATGACTTATTTACCTTCGAATGAATTAAAATAGGCTCGTGATGAAGGCGAAAATAATTTATAAATTTATGTATCTTATCCATAAAAAACTAGATCTAAAAGCCCTAATTTGGTAGGGTTCGGTGGTTCGGGCTTTAAGAGTGGATTTGTGGATAATGGGACTCTATAGGTATATATATATATATATATATAGAGAGTTGTGATCAATGTCGAACCAATTTTCAAGACCGAACTAGAGACCAAATCTGGGCCATTAGATCTAGTTTTTTTGATGAGATGTGCTGCTGTGAAAATTTTTTCGGCTTCATTACAAACCCATTTTACTTCATTATATAGGTTTATTACTTCATTCTGTACTTCAAATACTTCTACACATACTTCATTCCAATAATTTATTACATTATTCCATGTGTTTATTAAACCATATTAGCGTCATGGCGTTGGTGATAGATATTGTAGAGAGAAAGAACGGCACCCGATGGTGAAACCACATTTACGTACTGGAATGAAGTAAAAACCTACTGGAATGAAGTAAACACCTACTAGAATGAAGTAAAAACCTACTAGAATGAAGTAATATATTCTGGAACGAAGTTAAATCTTCGTAACATGTTAGTATGACTTATTTACCTTCAGATGAATTAAAATAGGCTCGTGATGAAGACGAAAATAATTTATAAATTTTTGTATCTTATCCATAAAAAACTTGATCTAAAAGCCCTAATTTGGTAGGGTTCGGTGGTTCGGTCTTTAAGAGTGGATTTGTGGATAATAGGACTCTATATATATATATATATATATATAAGGGAACACTATGGTGACACCATAGATATAATGACATCATACCACCAATATCAGCCCTTGGATCTGGAAATCCTAGGGCTGATATTTAATCTCACAAACAGAATACATATTGCTGCCTAAGGTATTAGAAATTGCAGTCGGGGGTATTATAGTCATTTCATAAATTTTAAAAAGGAATCAGATTAGGGATAGTCCTAACAAAATCGTGCGACCCTTCCTCTATTTTCTCTCATTCTCTCTTTCACCGTTGCTTCAGAAAATCGCCGCTGCTTCTGAAAATCTCGACCAAAACCTCGCCGCCTCTGCCTCTAAACCGTGAATAGGTGATTTCCAGCGGCGATTTCAGGAATTTCCAGCCTCTACAGCGCTCAACCAGTAATCGCCGAAAATAGTCCACCGTCGACAAGGTATGTTGATCGGAATACGTTTCCGAGAATATTGCTGGTTTGTTTATGCAGATTAGTCGTTTGTTTATCGATTTTTGTTTATGTTTACTTGATGTTGAGAGATTTAAGTAATATTCCTTCAATCTATGTCTTGTTTAATGTTGATTTGTTTTTTATTGAGAGATTCCATTGTTTGGATCTGAGGTTTTTCCGACATTTTGGCTGATTTTTTGGAAACCTAGATGAAGCTCAATTATGAAACACTAGATCAGTGTAACCAAGCCATGTGAGATCTTTTTTTGGTTGATTAAGATGATTTGTGGATGATTTGGTTGATTTGTGGATGATTTGGTCGTTTTTTGGTTGATTATGGATGATTTGTGGATGAAGCTCAGTTATGAAACCCCAGATGTAACCAAGGAATTTTACCGACGATTAGAAGGGATTTGCTTGGTGAAACGAAAGAATTTTGTTGGCGATTGTGAACTGACTTTAGCTGCTTGTTTCTCCGACTACACCTAGGTAATTTTCTGAGTTACTCTGCTTAGCGACAACATTGGAGGGTTTCTGCTTCTCAATTCTAATTTTGATTGGTTTCTGATTATGTATGCTTTCTCAATTCTGATTCATGACTCAATTGCTTGTTTTTCAAACTATTGTTGAATTCGGGTTATGTAATCTGTTTAGTATAACTAAACATTGATGAATATGAATTATGTTGCTTGCTCTATGCTTTTTTCTGGTTATATGTTTTGTGCATTTTGTGCTTGATTCTTCTTCTTCTTTTCTGTTTTTTCTGACTGCTAATTACTTTGATTTAGATGATGTTTGTTTATGTTATGTTCATTTTGGTTGGTTTGTTAATCTATTTTGTGTCGTTCATGTTTGTTTTGAAAAATCGCAAGTCTTACATTAAGCGATTGCATACTAATGCATTATATAATCCATGTTTGTGGTTGGTATCATGTGTAATGAATTTTGAACATGCATATTTTTTGAGAATTTTTATTCTTTGAATGTTTGGTTTCTCAATTTCGATTCATGACTCAATTGTTTACTTTCTCAATGTTTGCAGTTTTGTTGTTTATATATTGCAGTGCATCATTTATAATATTGTAATATTGTTTATCACCAAATATTGCAGTGCATCATTATACCCTATCTTGCATTCATGTGTATTGTGATGTGTATCTTGGAATTCCAGTTTCATATATTTCATCTTTTACGAATTTGTATAGTTGCAAGCCCAAACTGTACTGAGTTGTGCTGGTTATATATGTGATACTGATATTGCAGTTTTGCTAGTTATATATTGCAGTGCATCATTTACAATATTGCAGTATTGTTTATCACCAAAGATAACAGTGCATCATTGTACCCTATCTTGCATTCATGTGTATTGTGATGTGTATCTTGGAATTCTAGTTTAATATATTTCATCTTTTACGAATTTGTATAGTTGCACGCCTAAACCATACTGAGTTGTGCTGGTTATATATGTGATACTGATATTGCAGTTTTGTTGATTATATATTGCAGCGCATCATTTATAATATTGCAGTATTGTTTATCACCAAATATTGTATAGTGCATCATTGTACCATATCTTGCATTCATATGTATTGTGATGTGCATCTTGGAATTCTAGTTTCATAAATAGTGTTGTTACAAATTTGTTTAGTTGCACGCCTATACTATACTGAGTTGAGCTATTTATATATGTGATACGGATATTGCATTATTGCTGGTTATATATTGCAGTACTTCATTTACAACATTGCAGTATTGTTTATTACCAAATATTGCAGTATTATAGAAATTGGCTTCGGTGCCCTACTCAACTTCAAAATGAACTACATAACATTACAAGTTTATTCAAGTGTCTACCTTGTGCAATACATTCTACTAAACTAAATCTTGCAGTTTTGTGTTACAGAATTTGCATTTCGCATCATATGGAGACATATATTGGCATGAAGGTCAGCGAATAGAAATGCGATCTAACAAACAAGAAATCCAAGTCATTCCAGCTACTTTGTAGCGAATATTATACAACAATGTTGTACAACAACAACAATCTTGGAAATTACTCTCATAATTATTACGTCAAAGCACTTTGAGGGGCGGAAAAAGAAAAGACCGATAGGCAATAGATGTTGAGAAGATGTTCAAATACTACCACAAACTGTGATCGATTATTGAACTTTTGTTGTCTTCAAATATAAAGTTTGGTTTCTGTATTGGTTTTTTGTATAGATGATGACTGATGTTTTGATTTGATGACTACTCGTACTTAAAACAAGACGGTTTTATTTTGGTGCAGCCAATGATGGTGACGTAATTTGAATGTTCTTTGTTGCGTACTTGTTTGATGAC
Organism: Salvia hispanica; assembly: GCF_029641045.1. NCBI lineage: Eukaryota > Viridiplantae > Streptophyta > Magnoliopsida > Lamiales > Lamiaceae > Salvia > Salvia hispanica. The sequence goes on along the minus strand of NC_142696.1, from coordinate 8,571,187 downwards.
CTATAAATTCTATAATTTTTGCATGCTTAAGATGAATGAGGGAATAAACATCAATATTTTATGTTTTGTACTGCAATATGTGAAACATTGCGCTGCAATTACGACGCTTGCAAAATTGAACTCATTAGGAAGCAATAACCAATTAATGAGAATGCAATCTCGGACCAATCATATAAAATTATCAGTCAGTTGTATTGTATTGTGCAAGTAATAATGTAATTCACTGAAGACTACACACCACAAAGCAATAGTAAGCAATCCTGTGAGAACAAATATGCAATTGTTTCAATGACTCCATCATGAACAAATTCAATAAAGTAATATGTCAACTGCAAACACTATGTGGTAACAATGCAATATTCATTACTTTAAATTGCAATCTGAGAAGGTAAAAACAAATATGATTACAATCTTCAAGTACTTCAAAACGAACTAAGTGCTCTCTTATTCCTTTTGTGTGCCAAATTTATAGAGTCACGAGGACACATTTATCCGCAATTTCCACACCAACGCAATGGTTTGGTCATCAACTTCATGGTCTTTCTCCTTCATGGACACCAATCAGCTTGCAGAACTGCTTTGCGATCCTGCAATAGACCATATGGTGGACTGCAACATGTACCTCATAATGCAGCAATCTGGTAAAAAACAAATTATGGCCATAAGAACTTAATCGAAAGCGAATCAAAATAAATTTTAACAATAATCAGTAGGTTTATAAATAAAACAAACTCAATTCATAGCAAATAACATGTAATTTCAACACAAATCGGAACATACTCAACTGAACAAGTTCTAATCAAAGAAAGATAGAACCTAACAAAATCAACCAATAATTGTTGAAAACAGAGAAAATTAAACGTCAACAACTTGTAATTGCTCAGCTACTGGAAAAACATCCAAATCCAAAATGATAATTGAATCAGTTGCCATGTCATCTGCAATTTGAAATCAGATGAAAATTATAGAGCTCAAAGAGGCATAATCATCTTCGATCAGGTTATGGAACTCAAAATTGTGGAACCTAAAATGCTGAAACTGCATAAAATTTGTTGCAATTGGAATCAAAGTTGTCGACAATTGAAGATGTAATTGATGAAATGGAGGAATATCATCACCAGATTTGGATGAAAAAGCGTAAACCAATACTCAACAATTGAAGAATCGCGTAACAAATTGTTGAAAATTGGAGATGGAACTGATGAAATCGTTGAATATAATCACTAGATTTGGATGAAAATGGCATGAATATCATCCAAACTAGAGAGAGATGACGAATCATGTGAATATCATCTCTCGACCTGGAAAAAATCAAGAACAAAATTTGCTGAATAGGGAAAAAACGTGAATTGTGGGGGTGATAACCAATGCCAAAATTACCCTTTATCCTAATTTTCTCCTTTTTTTATAATTAAAATTAGCTGCCACATGGCAACATGACAATCGTCTGATTTCCAGATCTTACGGCTGAGAATGATGGTATGGTGTTATATTAAATGGTGTTGTCATTTTAACACAACCCTATATATATATATATATATATATATATATATATAGGGGTGTGTTAGGGTCCTTACAGCATCTTAGCGTAAAACACAGCACAAATCACAGCCCTTGGATCATTAGATTGGATGGCTGTGATTTGTTACATTATGATACTAAAAATCTACATTATTAGGCGAGGTACATTATTAGACTAGAAATGTACATTGTAAGACTAAAACTGTACATTTCTAAACTAAAATGCTACATTATTAAACTAAAATGCTACATTATTATCCGAGCTACATTATTAGTCTAAAATTCTACATTATTAGATGACACGTGGCATTAATCTAACCATTAGATCATATGATCCAATGGACTGCAAGTGTTTTGAGTTTTACTTATACTTAGCGTTCTGACCTAAATACATCCATATATATATATATATATATATATATATATATGTTTCAGTATGGATTAGTATTCTAATCCCTTGTCCACATACTAATTCCATGTACTACATGATTATTTAGGAGTGATCGACAATCGTATGAATGAGTACATTGATTTTTGCTGATTTCAATCTCAGCCACCCAGTAGCTAGATCCAACAGTCCATATCTAATACTCTAGTTGTTACTCCCTCCGTTTCACTCAAGATATCTATCTTTTCGTTTTTATTTGTCTCACTCAAAATATCTATTTTATCATATATGGAAACAACTTATTCTCTACTCTCTACTCATTGAAATATTCAATTACTTTTTCACTCTATTTTATCATACTCAACTACTCCACATAAAATTATACTCGCTTCGCTTCGTTCCATAGTGATGGAGGCATTTCTTTTTTATACAGAGATTAAGAAAAATTGTGTTAGGTGAATTAAGTAAAGGGAGAATCAAGTGGAAAATGAAAAAGGTAGAGAGGTGGAGAGAGAAAAAAGTAAGAGAGAGTATAAGTGTGGAAAAATGTGTTGACTTTTACTAAAAAAGGAAATAACTCTATTACTATGGAACATACCAAAATGGTAAAATGACTCTATTATTATGGAATATTATTTAAGAACGTGGACATTTTGATTGGGACCGAGGGAATACTGTCTAAGAGGGCAGCTATATTTTAGCATTCCCTTGTATATATAATAATAATAATAATAATAATAATAATAATAATAATAATAATAATAATAATAATAATAATAATAGAATTTAATGTTATTCAGTGGTCGCATAAAATCAATATTGAGATTATTATGTCCTATGTTTAGTTGGTTAAGCATTCTAACCTGATGTCCACATATTCATTAAATACTTTCTTGTGAGTTTGGGTTTTGTTTGAAGTGCCCACGAAATACATGTAACACTAACTAATACTCCATCAACAAGCATCAACACCTATAATAAATTGAATATGATCATTTCAAACTTATCACTTGTTTAAATTCTCATTCACCAAATACACACACATAAACGAATGAGTTTGCCAACTTCCCTGTCTCACCGCTCCCACAAAAACCTACTTTTCCCTTGACAAAGAATCAACCTATATTTGTATGTATAAATATTTGTACAACACACAAACAAAAAGCATAGTACATAATTGCTCTCTCTCTCTAGCTAGAATAAAATGGGTCTTAGAGACATTGGGCAGTCATTACCTCCGGGATTTAGGTTTAATCCGAGTGATGAAGAGCTGGTTTGCCATTATCTTCATAAGAGGATTGCTAATGAAAAACTTGTTAGAGGCACTTTACTCGAAATCGATCTACATACTTGTGACCCGTGGCACCTACCTGGTAAGTAACTCACCACATCTTTCTTTTCTTTTCTTTTCTTTTCTTTTCTTTTTGTATGTCAATTTTAGGAGGAAATTGATGTTTTCTTACTTATATTTATTTTTCTATTTTAAACAAATAAATCCATCCTAAAGTCAATTGATTATAGGAGGAGACCATTAAACTTATCTAATGGTTTCGCCCCTTTTTTTCCAACCTTTAAGATGAACATTAGAGATTAAACCTTTTTCTTATCAGGTTGGACTAACGCTCTACCGCATTAACTCCAATTTAAAGTTATATATATTGTTTGGATCTATTAAATTTCACCTACAGTCAACAATTATTATAATCGAAATGCATAAAATTCTATCCTAAAACCAATTAATTATAGAAAAAAGTGACCCATTAGACTTTAATTGATTTAATTCTCTCTTTACACAAATAGAATTGCAATATTTTTTCATTTACCACCATTTTCAGAGTCACTTTCTTTTTTTCCAAAACTATTTTCCTAAAAGGATTCTCTTTTTAAAGAAAATAAAGTTAAGAAAGGATGTGCTTTGTTCATGAATCTTAATTATCGAAAGGTAATTTCATCATTTCTTAGAAGAAATTAAATATTCCCTGTCGACTGTCGCCATCAAAGGAAAAAAACTAGTGCATTATATTTTAATTATGCAATATCAAATGTCGTTTATAGGTTGTGTATGTAAGCGTACATATAAATTATGACTCGTAGGATAAGGCATCAAGCGTAAGGATTCGAACTTGGTTTGACATATATATCATAAAGCAATGGATTAATAACCAATTATGACACTTTTGTTTTGTGTTAAATTTATCAACTTAAATTCCATATTTAGGAGTATTTAATTAAGTGGGGAAATTAAATACTTTGGTCCTTGAGAATCTTTTATGATGAATCTTGACCAACTTTGATCACATAATCAGAAATAATATTATGATACATGATGCTAAATATTGTTCATATGTTCTAGGTTAATTTGTTATTGCAAGTATATATTGCACGCAACAGTAATTTTAATTGTTATTGCAATTATATATTGTGCTCAATTATCAATTCGGCAAATTTCAGATGTGGCGAAGCTGAATTCAGAGGAGTGGTACTTCTTTAGCTTCCACGATTGTAAATACGCAACCGGTTACAGGACAAACCAGGCCACCATCTCTGGCTATTGGAAGCCCACCGGCAAGGATCGTGTTGTGCTCGACCCTACTACCCGGGCCATTGTGGGGATGAGAAAAACACTGGTTTTTTACAAGCATAGGGCTCCCAATGGGGTCAAAACTGGATGGATCATGCATGAATTTCGCCTTGAGAACCCACTAATGCCTCCTAAGGTTAGTATTATAATTTTCATTTCTATTAATTTTATCTTGAAAACTAACTATGCTAACAAACTATTTACTTTTATACCAACTAGAATCATAAATCGTACTCGTGCATTAATTATTGGTAATTTTTCTGATTTTTTTATTTTCAATCTGATCAAGTTCTTTTTTGTTTGGTTTTACAAATATATATGAGGGTTTATAATTGCTTTTAGAATTTATTTTTTATTGATTACTTTATAATTAGAGTATACAACTTTTCGCAAGCTAAGGTTTGATCTTTAGTACTCCCTCCGTCCCAAGGTATTAGACCAACTTTCCTTTTTGGGATGTCCCAACATATTAGACTCATTTCCCTTTTTAGCAAAAAGCATCTATCTTATTTTATTCTCCACCTACTTTTTTCTCTCTTCTCTCCCCTACTTTTTCCCTCTCTCATACTTTACTCTCTCCACTTTAACTATTTAAATATCAATTCCTTAAATCATGTGCCCAAAAGAAGTGAGTCTAATACTCCGGGACGGAGGGAGTAATAACTACTGTACTTATTATGATAAAATATTTTATTTCTGTCTTTATACTAGATCGTGAATGGGACATCAGAATAGTCTAGCTACTGCTACATCCGTCCTTAAAAAATACTCCCTCCGTCCCATTTTAGGAGTCCCGGTTTATTACTTTTGGATGTCCCACTTTAGGAGTCCCGGTTGGAATATTCCATAATTGGTAATAGGCTCCACATTCAACTTACCTTTTTCCACTCACATTTTATTATAAAACTAATATATAAAAGTAGAACTCACATTCCACTATCTTTTTTCACCAACTTTCCTTTATATTTCTTACAACTCGTGCCAAACTCAACTGAGACTCCTAAAGTGGGACGGAGGGAGTAATAACTTTTGAAATGACACAAGTTTCAATACACAATTGGTAAAATAAGAGAGAAGAAATAGAAAGAAAGGAAAAGAAAAATGGATAAAGTAAAAGAGATGAAGAGAAAAAGTAATAGAAGTAGTGTTAGTGAATTGTAGGGTCCAAGTCCTAAAATAGAATGTTTAGAAAGTTACTTTTTTTAAGGGACGATCCAAAATGGAAATAGTTTCTTTTGCAAGAGAAAGAGGTAGTATTAACTAATATGCCTTACAAAGAGGTAGTATTAACTAATATGCTAGCATGGAATTGTACTTCAAAATAATTTATATGTCCAGTTTCAGGGTTAAGAAAAATGCGGCTAACTTAATTTAGCACATAATATAACGTTAAATTATGTGTATCAAATTTGATAACTAATTAATATTTTGTGACCATCATTCACAGGAAGACTAGGTCTTATGCAGAATAGTTTATAAATCGAGTAGCAGCCCACAAAATTTGTGTGATCATTCTACATCTGGTGGCACTTCTCCTAATTTGGCTGTATCACCAACAAGTGAACATACCTTGCTCAATAATACTCATCAAAACATGATTAACTCCATCTATCAACGCGAAAACCCAAACCGGAACCCGAACACTTATCCCGTCCACTCGGGATACTTGCATATATACCCCGAGGAGCGTGACAAGGAGGTTGTGTCTCATCCATCGGCCTCCAGTCATAATTTCAAATTGATCAAGACCAAGTGTGAGGACGACTTTGGATTCTTGTTCGATATGAGCATCGACTACTCTACTCGGATGGACGGGATGGTTTAGCATCTTATCTCGAGGAGGTTAGATTTGATAATGTTAGCAGCTCAGTTTTTATTTGAATCATATGTATATATGTACGTAGCATCTATTTGCATGCTTGATTTGAAGTAGATGTAGAAGGGCCATGTGTGAATTTGTGAGTAGTAATGTTTGTAGTTATATGCTGTTTAGGTGGGAAATATTATTGCGATGTGTATATATGTGTATTTTAAGAAAAAAAAAAAATTGTCATACAAAATTAGTTTAGTAAAGGATTCGATTTGATTACGTTGTATAGTTCAAAATTTGTAATTTTGATATTAACCAAGTAATATTAGTTCTGTAGAATGGAATTTAGGTTTTTCTTCTACATTATGATTTGTCGTACAAAATTAGTTTAGTAAATAATCATAAACGCGCGGAATGGAGACCAAAAGAAACTCTGGGTAGATTTAGGGTTTAGGGTGGGTGAAGATGGTCTTAAACCTCAATGAAAATTCATGTCAACCAATTGGAATATAGTTTGAAAGGCCAAAAGGTGAAGACGGAGAAGAGGACAAAAAAACACAAAATCCAAGGTCGGGGACGGCAAGATCGGATCAAAAGGAGTTCACATGGGCCATAGCCACACTCGACCAAGTAACCGCTAAGTCACTCGACCGAGTAGCAACACAAATAAGGAATCAGAAAAGGCCACTCATCCGAGTAGCTGAATAGCTACTCGACCGATTAGCGGCACGCCGAGAGTCCAAAGAGTTCCACTCAACCGTGTGGTGTCTGGTTAGATGTATTGGGAGAAGACTCTGATAATCGAAGCTAATCAACATATTGAGTGCACACGAAAGAGGGCCTAGTCAAATTAAGTGATTTCCTAATAAGATTAGGTGAACTTATGTAAACTTATGCAATGAATGAGTTCATATCTCCCGTTGTAATCGGATCTGAAATCATATGTTCTTCTACCATGTTAAATAATCGCAGTTTGTTAATTTGCTTATTAATTTCTTTCATTATTTGACTTAACACCAAAAACATCATTTCATCGTCTAGATAGTATTCAAAATCATAGTGTTCTATTAAACCGGCATTTAGTTTTTATGGATCAATAATTTTAACTTACCACTCACTACAAAAACCACGAGATTTGAAGAATTGAGTTATCAAAAAGACTTAGTTAATTATCAAGAGAAGCAAAGCACTTTTCTAGGGAAGCACTTTCGTTAAATCTAGAAACGACGTGTCATTGGAGAAGAGAAGTATCTTCTCTCATATTTAATGCGAGATCAATTTGAAGGTCACGTACGTCACCGATGAGCTTCCTAATACGCTCGAATTTTGCATTGTTTAAAGGCCATTGTTTTGGTCCGTTTTGAGTATCGAAGTTGCATTACATGTCTATTATTTGCATATTTTATGTATTTTGGTATTTTGACGTGTTTTGTGAGAAATGTGCAAAATAGAGCCTTAAAAGATACTCCCTCTATCCCACAATCATTGTCACTCTTATTGTGGGCACGAGTTTTAAGAAATGTAAAGAAAAGTTAGTTGGAAAAGTGATAAGGCTAATTTCATGCATTGGTTATAGGGATTAAATCTGTGATTTCATGGGTCTAACGAACCTTTTTGAGCCAGGTGTGTAGAGAAATTGCCAGCCCCAGGAAGAAGATAGAGATCACCTGGTGAAGGAAGCTGGCAAGGAAAATTAAGTAGAAGAATGAAGAACCACTAGACTGAGGAGCATCGACTGAAGGGCAAAATGGGAATCACAAGAACAGTCTAGAAGCTCTACTGTAACATCCCGGAATTTAGAACCCTAAATTTTGAGCCCTAGAATTAATTATTGATGACGTGGAAGGAGTGAATTATTCGATAAATGAATTGATGGCATTAGTTTGTTTGATTGAGAAGTTTGAAAAGTCAAATTTGTTGACTAGTATGATGTGGCATATGTGATTAATTAAATTATGTGATGAATTATTTGTTAAAGGGTGAGTGAGAATAATAGAGAAAATTTCCATAAATATTAGCCACCTAATACTAGTGATTTTCGAAAATCACACATATTGGGGAGGAAAGAATTATTTTATTTTAGTTAATCCCTTGTTTGATTTCTTTCCATACCTAGAATTTAAATATTCTACCAAATCTTTCCATACTTCAAGAGATCTTGCCATATCCTATTTTAGTTAATATTAAAAAGATCCCTTTCTTTTGAATAGCCAAATACACGCCTATTTCTTTTTCCATGGGAGGATTCTTTATGTTATTTTATTTTGCTCCGTGATATTTTATTCTACTCCGTAAAATATACCAAAACAAAACCATGGCTAATTAGAAGGGCCAAGTTTTCGAAAATTTGGTGTTTATGCCTTAGAATCTATTTTGGTATTTCTTCTTCCCTACTCCATAATATTTATTTATTTATTGTGGAGAATAAAATCTTACCAAATATTCTATTTATTTACCTAAAGATCTTGTTGAGCACTATAAATAAGAGAACCCCTAAACCTAGCCCCCTAATTTTCGTTCCCCATCATTCCCCGCTCTCTCAAATTTTTCTTCTTCTACTCTCCAATAATTTTGCTATCTTTTGGAGAAGAATTGAAGTTTAATCCAAGAATTCTTGAAGAACCAAGTCTCTACTTTGTTTCTACCGATTGTTTTTCTCTAAAAAGGTACTTTGTTTATATATAAGTTTTCTTCATCTTCTTCTTCTTTCTAACCGATGAATCGATATTCTTGAACCCTCATGCATCTTCTTTGAGTGAAATTTGGGATAAAAGGGAAAGGGAATATGGAACATGTGAGTGTGTGTGGTGTGTGCGTGATGTGTGTGCGTGTGTGAGTATGTGTCGTGTGTGTGTGGTGTGCTTGATGGCTAAATACTCTTGTGTAACACATGCTGATGATAGATCTAGAGTTGAAACACTAAGGAAAATATATATATGATAATCATGACTTGAATTTAATGATTTATGATGATTAAGACAAGTCGATCGGAAAGAGGGAAGTATTGAGACATGCATAAGTTAAGAGTCGTGATTGAATCTAATTTGTGAATATGTGCCTATGTGAATAAAAAGGTGAAACCTCGGTTGCGAAGCCAGATAACGGAAAAAGCAAAACTACTTGAAACTTAAGCAGTCGAGGTGGGCTTTACTCTTAAAACTCTCTTTTATTTTGGTTAAAAATGTTGATTGGTGTTATAAGGGTGGTTTAACTGTTATGCCATGCCTATGTCTGTTTTATTGTGATATTGTGCGCCTGATGCCTAGTTTGTGAATTCGCTCCATTAGGCTAGGGCTATGGATATGTTTATACGAATTCGGGTCTGAGTATGGGCCGCAAGACCTACCAGGCTATGTACACGAGGGGATCGGGAGCCGTCCTTGCTAGTCGGCCGGTCTCGTGGGCGAAAAGTGTGGCCACACTTTCGTCGCACCATGGAATGATTGTGATTGTGGATTTGGTTGAGGAAAATGGGGAGTTATTTTGACTGGCCAGTCTATGGAAAATATTTTGTGATACTCGTGATATTTTTCTTAACTGCTTAAAACTCGAGTTCACTTGGTAAGGGTGGCATAACTTATTGAATAAAGTGTTTTGGCAACGAGTCCACTGAGTATTTCAAAATACTCAGCCCTGCATGTGTTTTCCTTATGTGCAGGTTGAACGGCAACGAGCGGTGGCGGGTGTTGAGCATGTTAATTAATTAAGGTGGATGTTTTTGAACTGCAAGCGTAGTTGTGTCTTCATACATAGCTGCCCTTTTTCTCTTGGTCCTTTTCCGCTAAGTTTTGATACACTCTGATATTGATTCGGTTATTTGGCACTCTTCTTCGTTTTTGAGGCCTTATACTTTTCTTGTGACTTTATCTTGAAACCTATGTCATACTCTTAAGTTTTGATCGTCATTTATGAAACTCCCTTTTCGTTTACCTATTTAAGTTTCTAGGTTAAGTTGATGTCTTTATTGCTTTGACAATTCCTTTAATTACTTTGGTCTAACCTCCTTGAATGAAACCCTAGCATATGTTCCGATTGCTTTTAAGTCAGTTTTGGGTAATAGCCGCAGCATTTATTGTACCCTAGGAGGGCGGGCTGTTACAGTTGGTATCAGAGCCTCAGTTCTTTCCTTTCTGTACCCAAGAGTCTTTTCAAAGAAAAAATTTGAGTTGTCTTGTAAGTGATTTTTTCTAACGCACTAAATACGGAAGGCTCAACACCGCAACTCATCTCGCTCAACCATGAAGAAAGAGGTACCAAGTATTGCTTTGATTTATGAATTAAATTTGATGCCCTTGAAAATTTCGGTGGGAAGTGTTATTTTGTGAAAAGCATGCTATAAGTGTCGGAAATGTGGTGATTATGAAGCGATGCTTCTAAAATGATGACTTATTGTGAATATGAAGCGATGCTTCTTGAATGATGATTTGTTGAATGGTATATATGTGAACTTGTGAAAATTGTGAAATGCGAATGTGAATACATGAGGATTTTGTTGAAATGTTGTGAAATTATGACGCTTAGAATGGGACTTTTGAACCAAGCACGCCTTGGCTATACGACCACAGCGCTTACATCAACAGTAGAAACGCGGGACGACTAGTGTAAAGCGATTAGAGTATTTAAGAACTTGACGAAACACGAAAAGAGACGGGGAATGACTAGTAGGAGACTTCAAGCTATGCTTGAAATTATCAAGTGCCTAAGAAGTAGGCTAAGACTTAGTTGTAAAAGGGCGACCGCAATATCACTTTCCTAAGTGATAGAACCAACAAAAAAAAAAATAATATACATATATAATTTCGAACTCTGGTGTACCCTTACAATGGCGAGATCATCCCTAAGATCTAATAAAACTATGCGCTCTTACATACCATGCCAAAATGGCGATGCAACATGAATACGACGACGATAAGACCACGTGTATACCGGCAACCGGAAATGATTATGCGACATGCGGCCATCCGAAAAATAGTTATTAATTTCGACGATACGATAAATCTCCACTTGGAATCCACGATTTCATAGAACGACATTACCATGATCAGGCTCGGGAGAAATGTGCAAGGGAGTGTGACCTTCGTAGTTAGAATGACCATTTTTTTTTTGAAAAAAAAAAAAAAAAAAAATCAACAGTACTTACTTGGATCCTAAGTTCTTTTCGGGACGTTTTGAATGACCATGAGCCCTTATCTATTTAAACACCTTGGTTGACTCACAATTTGCAAGTGGCGTCCCTTATTTCTTTTCCTATATCGAGTCATTATTCACTTGGCTTGAAATCGTGTTTGCCCTTGTAACTTTGGACCTCTTGCTTGAGTAGTATCCTTCAAATTCATAAGAACGATAATTGATTTTATAAGCTTCCGTCATTGAACTTCATTCCTAAAGTTGTTTGTAGTTATGATCTTCAGTATGATCACATCTCCAGACCTATCTTTCCTTAAGGATGGAATATTCTTCTTGAAACTTTGGTTCACCCCTTTATTTTGTAACCATGTTTGTGGCAAGCTCTTTCTGGCAAAAGTGAAATTCTTTTTAGCTTGGTTTCACCACATATATTGTTTCGCATCCAATGATTTTTTTTCTTTCTTCAGTACCAAGTTAAAGCTATCATGTTCTCTTCTCCCTTAACGGTTCTGAAAAGTTCCAATCACTTCGAGTTGCCCTCAACAAAACCGTTGTACCATTTTCAGTGCTACTTCATGACATTTGTCTGCATTTCTAAATTCTGACGCGACCGATTGTTTTAGGCCTTGACATGTTTGATCAATAACCGCTGTCCGAAATTTTTGTAAATTTTGATTGGGCAGTCTGGTATGGAATTTGAGATTTCTAAAGCTTTTATTCTCCTTACCATTTTACTTTCGCATTTGCGTCACCCCTTTTCGTTCGTTGTACTGAGACCCCTTTGAGACCACATTTTGGGATTCTATGGGGAATTCACACCTTTTATCTCGCTATGAGCTACTTCTAGTCTTTTCTACCTTATTGCGTGAACCTACTTGTCCGTTCCATTCTTCTTCCAAGTATCTTTCATCTTGTTATGCAACTTGATTATGTCTTTCTTGCGCAACTGTTTTCCTACAATACTATTGTGTGGTCATTCCTTGGACCCTGCTTTTAGAAATAATCAAACTTTCCTTTCAAATATACCACGTCACTATCTTTGGATTCGAATAAGTACGCTAACAACTCGAGTGAAAATGAATTAGAATGCCGCCTAGACGCAACGTAGGACATGCGAATCGGGAATCCACTTCCCAGGCTTCGGAAGAAGAAAGTGTGCCTTTAACAACCCGTGAATCCATTAATGTGATTTCTTTTTTTATAACGTAATGTCGTTGAACCATTATTAGTGTATATGAGGACTCGACGAAACGTGGAAGGAAAAGCGCGAATAACTGCCGTAGGAACGAAAACGTCCGACGATACTATCTTTGTACCATCATCTTTTGAAATTCATACACATGTCCACCCCATTTGCAACACCATTTGGAACCACACATACTTGTTATTCCTTTCCACCCTTTGTGGCGATATCGAACGTGGCAGCACGAAGCGCCAAACGCGAGGCAAGCGACAATTGTAAATCCTCAAAATGCGAAAACATACGAACCCTTTGCCTTGGAAACGAAATTCCATTTATTCTTGATATGATAGTACCTTCACACCTCCATCGTTCGACACCTACATATCCATCATACTCTCAGCGTCACTTGAAACCTTATACATTTTTACTTTTATTTTCGATCCTTGTGCTAGCGCTGCATTTTCCCATTTGTGGATGCCCAACCGATATCACGCACCTATGCGAGACCACTATGCAAAGAATAAGGTTTTCCTCGTAGAGACCTACCAAGAGTTCGAATGGGACGGAAAAGTCCTTTCTTTTGACCTACGTCGCCAAATCCTATGACCGTTGAATGGATGCGTACGCGTATGGAGGAGTTACCATCACGCGGGGATCTCGACACTTATCCACAGCCTGCCGACCCCTTGGAGCGAATGGACTGTCCAAGTTGCTACACCATTTACGTGGTTCAATCCGCCCGAGTACAAGCCTCGAGGCGATATAGTTGGCCTATTAGGAGTACTGCTTCCAGCCATGGCCGCCGCAAAGGACGGACCGTCGCATAGTTCCCCACCGCACAAGTACCTGCCGAGCCAGGCCCGCCGATGGATGTATCGTTGTGATGAAGAGCCACATGCTGCTCGCGTTCCTAGGAAACCAAGACTTAGGACTCGTAGAACTAATCCTTTGACCATATATGGGAATGTGGAAGAAATGTGTGCAATAACCCCTTTACGATTGTTTTGCTTGACTTTTGCGTACCTTTTTCACATTTTGCCCTCTTTATTTTCCTTTGATACTAAGACCTCATTAAGGCAACGCTTTAATTGATATGCCATGAAGAAATCTTTCCACTTTTGCTATCTTGTGATGCAATGGATTTTATTGTCTTTTCATACCATTGTGAAATTTCTATCACTACTTCATCATACCATCGCATGATGACACCCTGCCGAGCAACTGTCTTCCAATGCCTTATTGCACCTTATGCTTCGCTACCTCATAGTACGGTTGTCTTTGTGACACTTACACTCTAATTCCTTTTGCCAAATAAGCAATGATTCTTTTTCCATCCTATGACGCAATTGATCCTCGAAATGTTCACACTTTGACAGCGCTCTTTTGTTATCCACTTTGATATCTGGTGATGCGCAAACACCCCACCATTTCAATTCGATACGATTAACCCATGGACTCTGTTATTCAACCAAACCACATGATTGTTAAAAACTCGTTTAGTACTTAGTCAGAATGCCGCCGAGACGCAATAACCGCGAACCGACCCCTCAGCCCACCAATGAGGAAAGCGTGATGCAGTCAATCCCGCCACCGCAAAAGCTACCGCAAGGAGAAGGCAGCTGAATTCTACAACCTAACCCAAGGACGTCTGACCGTGACCGAATACGACCGCGCGCTTTGTGACATGACCCGCTATGCGCCAGAACAGGCCGACACTGATGAGAAGCTGGCCGATAAGTTTCGCGAAGGCCTGAGACACGAGATCAAGATGGCATTGGCTGTTCGTAGGAGACTCACATATGCGGAGGCACTGGCCCTCGCACTGGACGTCGAAGCGGCGATGCCGAAGGAGGGGAACACGGGGAATATCACCCCAGCACTATCGCCGCCACAGCACCCCCGGGATAAACGGAGATGGGAAGAGAGTAGAACCCATTACGATAACAAGCGATACCGTCCTACCCAAAGCCGACCGCCATACGGAGGAGGACAGACTTCGTTCAATCAGAGAAGTGATCCCTGGGCCAGACCGTCCCAATGTAACGTGTGCGCCAAGTATCACTTAGGGGAATGTAGGGTACCGAACCCGAGTAGGTGTTTTAGCTATGGGGGAAACGGTCACGTGTCTAGGGAGTGTCCAAGTAGGAACGCGGGAAACGTGGGAAGGCCAAACCATCAGGGATTACGACAGCCACCGAGAGCGCCACCAGCGGGATCGGGAGTGAACCGGGATCAACCGCAGCGGCAACAACAACCTTTTCGTCCAAGGCCGCCTGCCCAAGCTAGAGCGTACGCCGTGAACCAAACGCAGCCCAGAAATGAGCAAGGGAAGCACGAGAACGGAAACCTAGCAAGTATAGGCGAAACCCTCGATACCCCTATTATCGTTTTATTTGACACGGGCGCATCGCATTCGT
The DNA here is from genome assembly GCF_029641045.1 of Salvia hispanica. Taxonomy (NCBI): domain Eukaryota; kingdom Viridiplantae; phylum Streptophyta; class Magnoliopsida; order Lamiales; family Lamiaceae; genus Salvia; species Salvia hispanica. The sequence goes on along the minus strand of NC_142696.1, from coordinate 8,556,160 downwards.
TTGTCTCTGAGTTGTGTGTGCATAACTTGAGCTTGCCTGTTAGAAAATCTGAACATAGGATGATGGTGTCCTCACCAGTAGGAGGACTAGTAGAGATTTCCCGACTTTGCACGAGCATAGAAATCGCACTACGAGAACTTAAGTTAGTTGCTTACGATCTGCGAGTGATGGCGATGAGAGGTGTCGACGTAATCTTAGGAATGGACTGGGACCGCGAACTTTGCGACGATTCAGAGGCAGATATTCCTACGAACTCCGGGAAAAGAACCCATCGTATACCGCAGAATCTCGATGAACCGACGAACCACTATCGTCTCTGCGCTGCAAGCCGCCACGATGATAAAGAAAGGACGACCCGCAGACCTCGTCTATCTTAATGGAGAGGAGAAGGAGGAGAAGAATATAGAAGACGTTGCTGTCATGCGAGAATTTCCAGACGTTTTCCCCGAAGCGTTACCGGGATCGACGCCAGATCGGCTTACTAAGAGTGCGCACTTCATACCGATTTCCGTAACACATGGATCGGATAAGTTAGCTAGGATTTACGTACAGGAAATCATGCGATTTCATGGAGTCCCAGTGACGATTACGTCCGATCGTGACCCGAAGTTCACTTTGAAATTTTGGATTAGCCTACAACGCGAACTAGGAACTCGATTAAACTTTAGCACGGCATTCCACCCACAGTCCGACGGACAATCCGAAAGGACGATACAAACTCTCGAGGATATGCTAAGAGCCGTGGTGCTCGAACGAGGCAGAAGTTGGGAGACCGCACTCCCTCTGATCGAATTCGCTTACGACAACAGCTTCCAAACAACGATCGGCATGGCGCCATACGAAGCCCTATACGGAAGAAGGTGTAGATCTCCACTCTATTGGGATGAAATTGGCGAACGAAGAGCGCTTGGACTCGATGCAGTCGAAGGAATGGTCGAAATCGTTCAAAAAATCCGCGCGCAAATGAAGGAAGCCCAAGACCGACAGAAGTCGTACGCCGACGTTCGATGGACGGACTTACAGTCCCACGCTGGTGATAAGGATTTCCTCAAAGTATCCCCGTCGAAAGGGATAACGCGTTTTGGGGTTTAAGGGAAATTGCAACCACGTTTTATCGGACCATGTGAAATTCTAGAAAGAGTAGGACCCGTTACGTACCAATTGGCGCTACCCCCACGCCTTGGGAACGTGCACGACGTTTTCCATGTGTCGCAGTTGCGGAAGTACGTGTTCAACCCGAAGTACGTGATTCACTTTAAAGAAATTGCGTTGAACCCAGACTTGAGCTACGAGGAGAGACCCCAGATGATCCTAAACCATAAGGTTCAAACCCTAAGAAACAAATCTGTCTTCATGAAAATACAATGGAAAAACCACGGGACCGAGGAAGCCACGTGGGAGCTTGATGATAAGATGATGGAACTATACCCGAAACTCTTTCCATAAAGGTACCAAATTTCGGGACGAATTTTCTTTTAAGAGTGGTAGAATGTAACATCCCGGAATTTAGAACCCTAAATTTTGGGCCCTAGAATTAATTATTGATGACGTGGAAGGAGTGAATTATTCGATAAATGAATTGATGGCATTAGTTTGTTTGATTGAGAAGTTTGAAAAGTCAAATTTGTTGACTAGTATGATGTGGCATATGTGATTAATTAAATTATGTGATGAATTATTTGTTAAAGGGTGAGTGAGAATAATAGAGAAAATTTCCATAAATATTAGCCACCTAATACTAGTGATTTTCGAAAATCACACATATTGGGGAGGAAAGAATTATTTTATTTTAGTTAATCCCTTGTTTGATTTCTTTCCATACCTAGAATTTAAATATTCTACCAAATCTTTCCATACTTCAAGAGATCTTGTCATATCCTATTTTAGTTAATATTAAAAAGATCCCTTTCTTTTGAATAGCCAAATACACGCCTATTTCTTTTTCCATGGGAGGATTCTTTATGTTATTTTATTTTGTTCCGTGATATTTTATTCTACTCCGTAAAATATACCAAAACAAAACCATGACTAATTAGAAGGGCCAAATTTTCGAAAATTTGGTGTTTATGCCTTAGAATCTATTTTGGTATTTCTTCTTCCCTACTCCATAATATTTATTTATTTATTGTGGAGAATAAAATCTTACCAAATATTCTATTTATTTACCTAAAGATCTTGTTGAGCACTATAAATAAGAGAACCCCTAAACCTAGCCCCCTAATTTTCGTTCCCCATCATTCCCCGCTCTCTCAAATTTTTCTTCTTCTACTCTCCAATAATTTTGCTATCTTTTGGAGAAGAATTGAAGTTTAATCCAAGAATTCTTGAAGAACCAAGTCTCTACTTTATATATAAGTTTTCTTCATCTTCTTCTTCTTTCTAACCGATGAATCGGTATTCTTGAACCCTCATGCATCTTCTTTGAGTGAAATTTGGGATAAAAGGGAAAGGGAATATGGAACATGTGAGTGTGTGTGGTGTGTGCGTGATGTGTGTGCGTGTGTGAGTATGTGTCGTGTGTGTGTGGTATGTGTGGTGTGCTTGATGGCTAAATACTCTTGTGTAACACATGCTGATGATAGATCTAGAGTTGAAACACTAAGGAAAATATATATATGATAAGCATGACTTGAATTTAATGATTTATGATGATTAAGACAAGTCGATGGGAAAGAGGGAAGTATTGAGACATGCATGAGTTAAGAGTCGTGATTGAATCTGATTTGTGAATATGTGCCTATGTGAATAGAAAGGTGAAACCTCGGTTGCGAAGCCAGATAACGGAAAAAGCAAAACTACTTGAAACTTAAGCAGTCGAGGTGGACTTTACTCTTAAAACTCTTTTATTTTGGTTAAAAATGTTGATTGGTGTTATAAGGGTGGTTTAACTGTTATGCCATGCCTATGTCTGTTTTATTGTGATATTGTGCGCCTGATGCCTAGTTTGTGAGTTCGCTCCATTGGGCTGGGGCTATGGATATGTTTATACGAATTCGGGTCTGAGTATGGGCCGCAAGCCCTACCAGGCTGTGTACACAAGGGGATCGGGAGCCGTCCTTGCTAGTCGGCCGGTTTCATGGGCGAAAAGTGTGGCCACACTTTCGTCGCACCATGGAATGATTGTGATTGTGGATTTGGTTGAGGAAAATGGGGAGTTATTTTGACTGGCCAGTCTATGGAAAATATTTTGTGATACTCGTGATATTTTTATTAAGTGCTTAAAACTCGAGTTCACTTGGTAAGGGTGGCATAACTTATTGAATAAAGTGTTTTGGCAACGAGTCCACTGAGTATTTCAAAATACTCAGCCCTGCATGTGTTTTCCTTATGTGCAGGTTGAACGGCGACGAGCGGTGGCGGGTGTTGAGCATGTTAATTAATTAAGGTGGATGTTTTTGAACTGCAAGCGTAGTTGTGTCTTCATACATAGCTGCCCTTTTTCTCTTGGTCGTTTTCTGCTAAGTTTTGATACACTCTGATATTGATTCGGTTATTTGGCACTCTTCTTCGTTTTTGAGGCCTTATACTTTTCTTGTGACTTTATCTTGAAACCTATGTCATACTCTTAAGTTTTGATCGTCATTTATGAAACTCCCTGTTCGTTCACCTATTTAAGTTTCTAGGTTAAGTTGATGTCTTTATTGCTTTGACAATTCCTTTAATTACTTTGGTCTAACCTCCTTGAATGAAACTCTAGCCTATGTTCCGATTGCTTTTAAGTCAGTTTTGGGTAACAGCCGCCGCATTTATTGTACCCTAGGAGGGCGGGCTGTTACATCTACCCTCTATAAAAGGAGCACGCAACTAACATGAGAGACACACCTTTTTTCAGCTCTTAGCTTAGTTTTCTACTTTTCTACACACTCATCTGGGGGAAATTTTCTGGGGGTTCACGTTTCATAGATAGTTTGGGTGCAACACCGTCTCTACGGAGGCGAAGAAACAATTACCTTTATTTTCTGTCTGCTTTTGGGAACTCGCCGAGTCTTCGCTGTTCGAAGCTCGGCTTTTGTGTGGTTTCTATCGTTGGATATTTAGTATTTTGCAATGGATATTTCTGTTTATGTTTCGTTTATCTTGTTGTGTCGTTTTGGGTTCTGAGTTGTTGATCTCTGTTGATTGATCTGAGTTTGAAGCTGGTTTGTGAGAAATCTGTGTTGATCGGTGAATTCTACGTAGATCAGTGTAAATTTGAGGTGGAGATGATGTTTGGTTGTTGTGGATGGCTTGGATCCGGAGTGGATTAAGCGTTCCGTGACTGGATCTGTTTGTTTGAATGCTTCATTTCGTTGTTTAAGTTTTGCATTCTTGTTTTACTTCGTCTAGTAGCCGTAGATCTGCCTTAGTTTGAATTGTTTTTCGATTTTGTTGCTTTAATTTATGTTGCTTCATTCGATTTACGTTCTATCTCTGTTTTTTTTTACTGGATGTTTTATGCTAAATGTTGAAGAAGATGATGTCGTTGTTAGTTGGTCCTTTAGTTAGTTATTTTGCAGTTTTTCAATCGTACTCTACTTTTTCAGAAAATGGTCCCCACCATCAGTTGTTTTCTTAGGTCTGGGTAATTTAGGGAATAGTTTTCTTAGGTCTAGTAATTGCCTCGTTTTTTTCCAGTTATATGCATGATTTTTGTTTCTGCCTAGATCTAGTTGTTAGAATAACATACTTCAATTACCAAGTCTAGTTTAATTTCTTCGACCAAAAAAATGCGTGGCAGCAGCCAACCCAAAAATAGTTCCCGAGTCTTTGAACCTGTTTATTGCGCATTCATCTCTGTGGGATCGATCCCTACTTCCCTGTGCTAATTTTAGTATACGTGGTTGAGGGTTTTTGAAGAGGTATTCTGTGTGTCTGACGACCGAGATCTTTCGACGATCCATGAGTTCCTGGACCATGTGATCCAGTGGATTCACTGGACCTAGGAAGCTTGATATTCCTTACTGTGCACACAGTCTAAACCCAGTAGCTTCAAAATGTTAGTGGAATGTGGGATCCACTTTTATTATATTGGTTTTATAATAAAATGTGAGTGAAGTGATTAAGAGTAATGTGGGACCTACTTATCATTTATAGTAAAAATGAACTGTGAGAATTATTGTGGGACGGACCGAAATGGAAAAGAGTGACAATTATTGTGGGACGGAGGGAGTAGAAATTAGTCGGAATTGAAAGAAAAGCGGTTTGCCTCGGAATTCATGACTGGAAGAAGAACACGACCAGCATCCCGCTGAAAGTTGTCCCGAGAGATCAAAGACCTAGCGACGGTACGATGTATCATAGCCAGTGACCCGCTGGAATTGGGAGGCGCATGAATGAATCTATTTTATCTCCAAGACTTACCTTGTTAGGATAGAAGATATACCATATTGAGAAGCATGAGTTGAAGGCTATAAATACCCCTAAAGCTTCATCTAATGAAATTTTTTTCTGCATTCTATATTTGAGAAATAATTTGAGAGTACTTGTTCGGTTGTTCCATTGCTCAACATCTTTCAACCATATTTGAAGTTTGAAGTTTGGTTTCAAGAAAAGATTAAGATATAGTACAATATTATTTCCTTGGGTTTTATCTTAGTTGTTTTTATGTTTTCTATGTTTTCCTACAAACTATGGGTTTAGTATATTTGTCTATGAGTAGTAAAATCAGTAGAATTGTAGGAATGTGTTAGTAACGATCTTGGTTTATACAATTCCTATTTATGATATTCGTTTACTGATGTTTGTTTTATTCTAAGTTGTTCGATAATGCTTCATGTTTGAGTGACACATTCTATGATGAATTCTTGGCATGTAAAGTAATCTAGAGAGATTTCGCATGTTAGACGGACTTAGTTAACACTACAATTAATTCTCCCTGAAAAGGGTTTTTGAGGGTTTAATAATCTCTGCCTGACAACCTTAGTGTTTAATCAACTTTGTGCCGCATGGGCAATTCTTATATGACTCGTTCTAGTTAAGCATGAACTGCTAGGATATCATAATTTTATTTTGTATAAATCATAACTGTGAAAGCACATCCTTGCAATTCTCTTGTCTCCATCAGTTTTTCTCAAATACTGCGATTGTTTATTTGCTTTAATTTATTGTTTGATCAACTCAACCACCGTGTTTCCAAAGAGTGATAGAAGGCTCGTATTAGATAGCCAATCGTGATAGCATTCCCTATGTTCAACAACCATGTGCTTACCCTTAGCTTTACTATTCCTACCTTGTTATACTTGGTAGTAGTAGTGCTAAAAAATAGTGCATCATTGCTTCCGACTTTGTCCAAGAGAAGAGTGACGCTCTGCCTCTTGCTGCGGTAGAGTAGAAACCGATGTAGGAAAAGGAAAAAAAAGTGAGGAAGATAAACTCATGGTTTAGGATGTTTTATTTGGTATTTAACATGGATTATTAATTAAGTTGTGGCTTAATGTTCAGATTTCCATCCACTTACGCACTATTTAGGTGATTTAACGAGTATGTTGAAGTTTTGGAGTTAAAAAGAGTCAGAATGGGATTAAACGAGACTTAAGGAGGCGAAACAGAGAGAAAATCCGAGACGCAGGCTAAGTATTGCGGCATATCATACCAAAATTTGGTATGCCATGACATTCTACAGCTTGGCAATTTCAATATTGTATATTGTACCAACCAAACCCCTAAAATTCATGTACTAACATTTAGCTTTAGGGGGGCGACTGATAAGAGACTAGTTAAATCATAAGAAATCGGTTATGAATATAACTTTTGATAGATATGGGTTGCTACAAAAAAATGCAAAAAATAGGAATGAAAAAATTATAGTTATTCACCAAATTGGCAAATAGAACCGTTTTATTTGATAATGCTTCGTACTACTCACGTCCCATTAAAAATAAAACATTTTCCATTTTAGATGATCCCACTAAAAATAAAACGTTTTCTATAATGAAAACATCGCCATTTCTACTTATTCAACATTCTTACTTTACATTCTCTTTATTAACTCACAAAAAACACTAAATAAAACCTTGTGCCGAAAATCAAATGTATCATATTTATTGGGATGAAGGGAGTATATATTAACCCACCAACGCATGTGAACTCAATGTGAATATTATGCTCGTTGCAATTTCAAGACGAAGCGAAGCAATTTCAAGACGAAGCGAAGATATCTTTCCCAGGGAAGACCTCGGTGGATTACCATCCATAAAGATTAATGTTTCAGTTAATTTATCACATTTATTTCAAGCCGGAAATTTGAGAAAACTTCGTGGATGATACTTCTGCAAATTTACCGTCTGTTATTCTTCTTCAGCTCGTCAACGTCAAGTTCCACCGCCAGTACAGGAGAATCCTCATTTGCACTGAGATCACTGAAAAGAAGCATTACCATTAACCACAATTTCTAACCAGACATGACTGTAGCTAGAAGTTGTTAAATTAAAAAAAAAGCTAACCTATTATTCACAGGCCCGTGATCTACATCGTTCTTTAGGCAATATATAGCTCTACCAATAATGTCACTCAGAGTAACCGGACCAAATGATCGACTATCATAGGAGTCCTGCCACACACACAAATTGAAAGAAGTGAAGGTAAGCATCAATCTCTGCCTATTAGTATACATCTCTAGAATCAATTGGTCCTCCAAACATTCACATATTAACCCAAAACAATTTAAGAAATCGTGAGAAACTTGACTGATCAAAAGATGTGAGTATTAAAGTATAAAGATGAATAAAGTAATAAAGTGAATCAACAATGAAGTTCAATCCATTTTGAAGGATGCAGCAATTATACCATGTTTAATTGACTCATGAAGGCAAAAACAGTCATTATTCAGAGTAGTTCAAAATCAAAATTATTTTGGCTTTACACCCCACCAGCATAACGACTACTAAGGAAACAAAAGCAGGTGAACTTTCATTCATCAGAAGACTTCATGTACACCCATATCGCAACAGAGGAATGGAACATGGACTTCAAAGTTGCAATTGGAAGGGGTGGTATCTCATCCGGAAGTATTAAATTTTTAGAATGAAGATAAATGTTCAAGCATATGCAGCATATACCTTGGGTTTTAGGTCTTCATTGTCAGCTAGAACCCAGCACTCGTTATCCTCAAGAATGAAAGGTTCATCTTTTTCATCAGTTGAAGCCATTTCGTGTCCCTCAACGGCAGCTAACCTTCGAACCAGATACTTGTCTGAGTTCATGGGGTCCTTCAACACTACCAAGTCTCCAACAAAAACATTTCTACCACAAAAGATACAAACATTTCTCCTCAAATATACAGAGATATGATATACAACAGATATTAAGCATATTCAATAGTTAGCACCCTTCATTAAATGGCAGAAATTTCCTACTAGCCTACCAAGAAGGGGTTAATAAAGAAGTAATCAACAGAGAGCTAAACTTAGTAAATACCACTATGTGTGAACTACTTGAAAGAGATGAACAAAGATGTACCCAAAAACCCAGTTAGGGGAATAGAAAGAAATAGAGGCAACCAAATAACTATTGGAAACCAAAAGGCATACGTTGGATCTGCATGTGGAATTCTCCGAACAAGAAAAGTTCCAGCTTCAGTCCCGATTGTTGGAGACACATCTTCTGATTTATTCTGATGCAAAAAAGTCAGCTTCCCTACCAGAATAGTTTTCATTATGGTATCAAAGCTTTTAGCATCCACGCGTCCATGGGTCTGCAATGCATAAGATTCCCAAGGTGAAGCATAATTCCTTCCAGCCGCACAATAAAAGTAACAGAAAAACCATCATAGCATAAGCTTAAAACTTAATTATCATCCAAAAATTGAACAAGTCGAATAGTCTTGCTATAACTTAGTTAAATATCTCCGCATAAAACAATTGAGAGTACAAAATAACAAACTCACTGATTCAACAAAATACACATAACAAACATGAGTCACATGACCACAAAAAAACTAAGGCCTTATTCACGCCGGTGGATAGAGATGGATTACTACAAGTTATTTAACAATGTCTTCAATATTTTTAACCTATAATGGGTGGATAACACGAACCTCTTGATTGTTTAGATTTTGAGTTATTCAACGGTAATAAGTGTCCACCGAAAGAGGTAATATACATACAACATACACATCTCTTTCTTCATAAAGCATAAAAATAAACATAAGAAATTTATCCGTCCCACCGTAAGTGAGGTGTATTCCTTTTTGGGTCTTCCCAAAATAAGTGAGGCATTTCCTTTTTATGGCAAAAAGCAACACTCTATCTCTCTCTTACTTTATCCTATCTCCTACATTTTCTCTCTACTTTTTTCTCACTCCTATTTTATTCTCTCTTTATTTAACCACTAAACACCACTAAACACCGCTACCTACAAACCTGAAATGTGTCACATATGATGATGGGACGGAAGGAGTAACATTTATAGCATTCAACATTCTCTTCATCAAACTCCAAATTCATAAAGTAACAAACCCATATTACCTTGAATAATATTATGAGGGGCACTCTGAAAATGAAGACCATAAAACCTAATACAAGAAAGGGTTCCTAGATTTCTCTCTTGCTAAGAATTCGAGTAAAATAAGTAGCGAATCTGGGCAAGAATTCCCTGTTATTTCAAGCATTTATGAAATTCATTTTACTGGTATTTGTCTATCTTCTACGTCCTTGTTTTAATCAAAACTACAACATCCTACAAAAGAGGGGAGCGAATTCTTTTTTTTTTGGCAGTGCGGCTGGAAAATTGATCGATTCCGTAAATTAGGTGTTAAAGTTCGTTTCTTTTAGTGAGTTTATAAGTTATATGTGAAACAGAAAAGATGAAAATTTCCCAATATATACGTAGATGTGATCGCAAACACATCAATCTAAGAGAGAATGTGTTAGTGTTACCTTCTGGTAGAGAGAGATAGAGTAGCCGACTTTGCTAGAGGCGTAGCGAAACCAATTCGAGAGGGACGCCATTGCAATTGCAATTCTGTTGTTGCAGGGAACTCAGATTCCAGCCCTTAAACCCTCCCAAATAAATTTCCACTTTTTCTATTTTTTGCCATTTCTGGTTTTATTTGTATTTACGTGGAATTTAGATGCTTCAATTCCTCATTTCCAAATTAATCAAAGGTATAATTTTTTTTTAATGGTATTTGATACTTTTTTCTAAAATAAATAAAATTTTTAGAAATAGCACGAATTTTAATTCAAGATTGATAAAGGTAAGATATGGAAATAAGAAGCAGTGGAATTAATGTTAATAGATTGTGGGATCTATATTTTTTATTTTTAAGAAATGGATAGAGTATAATTAGTAGATAAAAATACAAAAGCAAATAAAATAGATAAATGAATAGAAAAGAAAGTAATGTAAAAAATTTAGAAATAATGCATAAGTATTTTTCAGATCTAAAAAAAAATCTCAGTGTGTTGCAACTTATTAGGATTGTCAACTGCATATTAGTTTCCTAAACCCTAAATATTACTACTATCCTCCTCCAAAACGACATGTGTTGCAACTTATTAAGATTAAGATCGTCAACCGTATATTAGTTTCCTAAACCCTAAATATTACTACTACTATCCTCCTCCCAAACTCGCACAGATGTGTTGTTGTATCACGGCACGCATCAAATTAATTAGGGCTGGGAAATACTTATGCATTATTTCTAAAAACAATTCTCTTGTTTTCAGATCTAGCACTATTAATTTCGTTTCTCCATGTCGTGTCTATATTTGAAGAGGCTGCTACCCCACAAAGGTTTGTGGAAGTTCTTACTAAAAATCTGCCCCTTCAAAGTTCAAACTCATCAGATCAAAGGTAAAGAAGAAGCAGAAACAGACATCCAACAAACTTTCCTTGCCCATCCCTTTCAATATGCAAATAAATCTTGCTAGTATTTCTGCAGGAGCGGATCAGGAACGGATATATCAGATATGTATAGATAGCAATTCTAACATTCTTCTCAATTTTGAAGCTACCGTTGCAACAGGGAGTTCGTCATCGCTTATCATAACTACGTCAAGTTATTCAGATCGACAACGGCAGCACTGAACTACATTACATATTTTGATTTACATGAAACACGATTCCTATCAGGTTTCAAGGTATCACGTACAATAACGAAGAACTAAAGACACCTTTAGCACCTCTTAAACTTAAACTGCAATTCTTTCAGCTTGCAACCAAGTTTGGATTCGTGTTTCTTTAAACTTAAATTAATTCAGAAAATCCTTCATTGGATCATCGTGATGGACCCTCTTCATCCTGAAAGCTTCCATATCTTCAGGTGTTACCTGAAAGCCGAAGAATGGTCAGAACCAAAAGAAATATTATTGTAGTTGAAACAAGTTGTTTGCATATGTATCAAACTACCTCATCGTTCCACTTCACGTTGTACTTCCGTTTCCTTTCATCCCTCTCCTCTCTCTTCCGTTCGTCCTCCTATCATAAGAATAAAAGTTTCAACAACCGATGAAGGAAAGAAGCTACCAGGAGGAGAGCATAATAGAAAATGATTCAAGAACTGAAGGGTTACAATACATTATTGAATTGAAGAATTTCACCTTTTGAAGTGCTTCGGTAAGTCTTTTTTGGTCCAGAACCAGATCGTCAGGTACTTCCGATCCCCATGTAGCAACTCTTTTCTCTTCAGCTGCTACAGGTGCTTCTGCTTTCAAAAGTAACCTATCAAATCTCTGCGTATACATATTTACATGATTCTAGATATACAAAGTAGCATATGCAATAGCAAACTTTGATCTTTGTTAAATGTAAAGGGCTCACCTTCTCCAGTACGGTAGATGGATTTAATATGAAATAACATTTAGATTACATAGTGTTGCATACACTTCATAACAACTAGTCAACTTGAACAATTTTGCTCACACAATTTCAAGTGGCTAACACATCGAAAACTGAGGCAGACATTAATTTTTTAGGAAAAACAAAACAACAAATTCTTTGCGCAAGAGTTGCTCTAAACAAGCTTTTGAAGAGTTAAGTCCTTTTTTGGTCCTTAACATATGGCGATTTTATGATTTTGGTCCAGAACATTATCTTTTGAATTATTTGGTCCTGAACAAATAAAAAAGGTCCGGATTTAGTCCATTATGGACGGAACTGTCAAAATTTGACGGCCAACACTAATTAAGTGAGTTTTGACGGATTAACAATTTTTTATTAGAATATTTAAATTATTTAGAAAATAAATAATTTAGAAAATAGATTAATAAATAAAATAAAATAAAATAGAAAATTAATGTGTGTTTGCCTGTGTCGATTCTACTGGGTTTCCCCGGGGGATGGAATGAGCGCGACCGAAGGTGAAATTGAGGAGATTTAAGGAGGGGGGGAGGAGAGGGTGTCATGGTATAGCTTAGCGACGAAGCTGCCGTTGTAGTAGGCATATTCGGAGGTGCCGGAAACTTGTGGCACCAGATTTTGATGGTTTCGAGGGGGAAGTTAGCGATAGCGCAGAGGTGGGAGGATGGGAGGGAAGAGTGTGCGGCGGAACAGAAAGGGGGAGTTGCAGGGAATGGGGTTGCGCCACCATAGCTGGTGAAGAGGAAGCCGCCGACGTAGTGAATGTTTGTCTGACCTGCTTCGAACTGGAAACCAAATTGGAAATGAGACTTCTCCATGTATTTGAAATTAAATGAAATGAGAGAACTAGGGTTCGTGAAGTATTCTTGGGTTGAATGATTTGGATTGTTAAGTGTTCTTGGTGCAATGAGGAAGAAGAAAGAGAGATTTGGATTGTTGAGTGTTCTTGGTGTAACGAGGAAGAAGACACGTTCTTTTGGGTTAATTATTTAGAAATGATGAAAATTCTAATTCATTTGGGATTATTATACTAATTAGGTCAAAAATGAGTTAATTGTGTTTGACTGTTAGTTTTGTGACGACAGCGTTAAAAAAGGACCATTTCCGGACCATTTTTATTTGTTCAGAACCAAATAATTCAAAAGATAATGTTCTGGACCAAAATCATAAAATCACCATATGTTAAGGACCAAAAAGAGACTTTACTCGCTTTTGAAATATGTATCCCCATGCGAGATCATGACAAGTTTCAAATAACCTTATGCAGTAATTGATGTCAAAGTCAATACCTTCAGTAGCCTCCTTCCGGGCTATATTAGCTTTCATAAGATCTGCTGAAGCTTCAGCAGCCTCAATACCAGCAGCACCAGTACAATAGCTGTTCCGTACATTCTGGTGGCAACATTTGTAACCCCATTGATGATCTTTCCACCATGAACCCCAAACACTAGTGTGGTTGTTTATGTAAACATCTTCTTCGTACTTGCTCTTAGGAAGAGCCATCTCCTGCATACATCATTGAATCACCAGGCCATTTCCATGAAGGTAAACAAAGTGCAAACAAAATTTTCTAAGGACCGAGCATATAGGGGTTGGACACAGAAGTTTCATACTACACAATTCACATTTATCTCTCAATTTACCCTTTGAACTTCTCCCTCATTACCAACTGCTTGGTGGTTACTAGAAATCTCAAAAAACATTCACAATTATTTGGAAGTCCTTAAAAAACAAAAATCCAAGTGGAACTCGTCCAACATAACATGATGACCAGACAGAGCTCTAGTATGAAGGAAAATGCAGAAAATAGGATGAAAAAAACTCGCATTTGATTGTCACCACTCCAAAACTAGAATGCACAAACAATTCCAAGAATATCATGAACTGCAGCATTTTGGGCATGTCAGGTGGGATAGATGCATTTCACTTATGCTGTCAAGCGCCACCGTTAGTCTAACAGATATTTAGGGGGAAAAAGCATGCCGAATTAAAGCATCATATTAACTTAGCTAACATAACTTGATGACCTGGAAGAGTTCTAGTACGAAGGCAAAATGCAGAAAATATGATGGAAAAATAAACATTAGATTGTCACTCCTCCAAAAATAGAATGCACAAACAATTCCAAGAATATCATGACACTGCAGCCTTTTTAAGATGCATTTCACTTATGCACCACCATAAGACTAACACAACATTTGGGTAAAAAAAAGCATTCCACGTTAAAGTAACATATGAAACGAGAGATTTCAATTTCTGAATGTTAGAGAAAACTACAGCAATGACTCATAAGCATCTCAGGTAGAAATTAAGATGGAAACGAAATCTTGTCAAGGAGACAGGGAAGAATTGGTCATACCTGGCCTTTTATGATCCTACCAGCACGATCATATTCAACCTCCCGTTCACTCTGCCCAAGTAAGAGTTCTCGTGGAATTACTTCATCAGCAGCAGCATTACCATACTTCTCCATGATTTTGTCTTTAGTATGAGACTTCAGCTTCTCCTTGTTGATCTTGAAATTTTTATAAAGCAACTCAGCTTGTGAAGGAGCAGCTTGCATATGAACGTCATGACCCTTGTCAAATGCTTCCCAAGCATGAACATTCAGCTGTTTGAACTCCAAAGCTTGACCACTCACTCTATTTTGATTGTCTCCCTATAATTTTCACAGGTTGCCAATTGTATAACTAAGATCATGCAAGAGATATATAGCAACCACGACAATTAGCACAGAAAGTACACTCACAGCATAGAACTTCTCATTTGGATCCATGTCTGGAAGAGGGTCCTCACGCATAGAACGGGTCTTGGGGTCATAGTGGGCAGAGTTAACATCAAGATTGAGAAGATATTTTGCAGTATCCTCTCTAATACGTAAATTCCTGATAACAAGAGAATAATAATTAGGTATAATTTTAAATTTCACATTCAAAGTGCTTGAAATCAGTTGCTCAAATAATTTGAGAGCAAACATGTTTCAGTAGAGTAAATGCATAAAACTGGTGGTGTGCAGAAAGAATACACATACATACCTGACAGTTCCTGTGCTACCACCACCGGTAGTACGCACACGCTTCTCAACCTTCGCAAAGTCCATTTGTTTGCTCTCATCAACTTTGGCCTCATCAACTTTCAGAGAGTCTTCATTATCCTCATCATCGCTAACACCATCTTCTTTATTTTGATTATTATTTTTCTCCTCCAACTTCTTAAGCTGTTCGTCCTTCAAAAATTTGCCTCTTGCTTCGTCCCTGGCTTCATATCTCTGAATGACATGTTTATAAGATGCAGCATCATATCCATTCCATCGATCTCTCTTCCCATCATAATCAAGCTCGAAGGTCTCTATCTTCTCATCTGGGGCAATATGCTTGCCTGTCCACTTGGCTCCTAATTTGCGGGGTCTTTCCACGCAAGCCTTCTTGTCGTGTGTCAAAGCCCCACAGCTGCAGCAAGCATGAAAGCTCAGAGCCAGTACCATACTACCATAACATTCAATTTGTATTAAAAACACAATCATAAAGTATAAACAAACTTGTAAACAGCAGGTTTCTTTTTCTATCTATGGTGGCTATGTCTAAATTAACCTTGTGATATTACAACCAAAAAGTGGAAATACCCAAGTCAAAACGGGCATAAATGTACCACATTTACTTAGTAACCTAACACAACATGCAAAGTGGAAATTATTGTATCAAATGGCAGAATTGGATATCAAAAGTAAGCGGCGCCAACGTTGAGCAAACTAGAGCTGCACCGCATCAGAAAATGGAATATACTAGAACCATGAATATTCATTCACTGAAATGGACATCGTGTTTTACTTCTCGACATGGGGATTCCAGTTTCTTAAATATTCATGATTCTAGTATATGGACATTCCAGTTTGAACCTGCCTTATGTATTTCCACTTTTTAGATCCTTGAAAAAGGCTAAACCATTACCGTGAACCATTAACATACACAGAATGCAGGTTCAACACGGGTATTCAAGTTTCTGTAACAATCAATTCAGTTTCTATCTCGGAGTGTACAAATGGGCACTGCATTTCACTTACTTTTCACAAGCACCCTTCCTGAACTTTTCAGCTTGAAAAGTCTTTGCACCTCTGTCATACCACGACTTGGTATAATTTGGATCAGACTTCCACTTCCTTTGATGCTTCAAACTCTGGAAACAAAATGCTAAACAATGAGCATTCCTTATCTCTAGGCTAGACACCACAAAACAGACAAGTACACATAATCATAGAACATACAGGTCTCTCCGCATTGAGATACCAAGGCGCAGAAGACATATACTGTGGAATGTGAGGATTGATTTCCTTTCCATCTTCATCCAATTCGGCCGGTGCAAGCCCCGCCTTACGAGCCTCTTCTAGTTCAAGCTGCTTTCTGTGATCCTCCCTTGATTTGAACGCCACTATGATCCCAATAATCAAGACAACATTAACAGTGAATTCAGTAAAGAAAAACTGAAATACTTCCAGATGCCCCAATAATTGATGGACCAGGCTCTCAGAACAATAAAAGGTGTGAGCTTGATCACAAGTCACATATGGAAAATTCGACAGGATTAATAGAATTTAATTCCGGTTAAATCACCAAACACTTAATTGATGTAATGGACAGAGATGATGCATTAAAACTAAGAGTGTGGGATGTACCTGAAGCAGTCGCCATGGTTTACAGAGGAAACGGGATCGAATTGGATTTAATTGTTAAACCCTAGATGCATGAGGAAGAACGATAATTTGTGGTGTTTAGAGGGAAGGAGAAAAATAGCCCCCTGATTTATTTTGATTAATTTTTTTCTAAAAATACTTTATGAGTATTAGTTTTCAAATAATTAATGTTCTCCCCCTGATTTATTTTGATTAATGTTTTTCTATAATACTTTATGGTGTATTAATTTTTAAATAATGATTGTACTCCTACGAGTGTCCGCAATAGTCCGAAATAGTCATGCCACGGCCACAAAAACTTGTTCACAAATCACAGCCACAAAAACTTGTTCAGCCCAATAACAATCACGCCATAGCTACAAATCACATTATTTTATCAATTGTTGTTATATTTTAAATGGACTGGAACAAAATTAATTGGACAAAAATAAATACTATGGAATGGAAAAAATGAATTGGGAATAGATATTTTATAAAGTGAACTACATAAAAAGTCTCTAACGTTTCCGTTTGTGTCACTGCATATCCCTAGGGAAAAAAATACCTCCACACAACCCTAACCTTAAACATAATCACATATCGTATATTTGTAGCCATTTTCAGACCAAAATGCCCAAATGCCCTGAAGGGGCATTTTTGGCAATCCCTAAATTCGCTGACATATGAATTATGTCACATTTCTGTCAGCAACTTCTTATATAATATCCTAATAAGTTTTGATACTTCATACGTGATTAAATTTTGTCAATATTTCTACACAAAAAAAAAACTTATTATATTCCTCTATTTCTAGTTAATGGTAACAATCTACTTATATCATGTAGGAATTCATTGAGAAACAACAAAAAATATGGAAAAATTAAGTTATTTATGAAAAAAATAGCGAGAGAATCGGCGAACACCACCGTGGCTCTCTTTCGGCGTGCAATAGGCACCGCGGCTCCGCCACCACCTCTGCCGCCACCGCGCCGTCCACGCTGCGTACGAGGCCCGACCCCCCTCGCCGCGGCGACCCCCTTCCAGCAATAGACTGTCGCGGATTGTAGACACTTTAATATCTAAGGGACGTTAACTAAGAGCATCCACAATGAGGCGGACGATGGCCCCTCCATCATCCGCGCCCGATCCATCGTCCGCAGACGAAGCGCGGACGATGCTCATCTTCCTTCGCATCGTCCGCCACTGTGGCGTCGCGGACGATGCGACGGACCAAGGCGACGTGTTTTTAATTATTATTTAATTTTATTCAATTTTCAAAATCTATATATACCTCTCACTTCTCACTTCATTTTTCACTCCTTTCACTCTCAAATTCACACTACATTTTCTACATTTCAAATAAAATGAATCCCGGAGATTACCCAAGTCCAAATAGTCCGATGTTCGGTGGTGCACGATGGCCGGGTACAGAACCCGATGAATACCGGCCATTCGACACCAACGCCCAGTACGATCCCTAGTTCAGCACGGACTCGTACGGACTGTCAGACATGGAGCCCTTTTCCAACCGCACACCCGCCGCCGCCGCACCTCGCGGCCGATCCGCCGCCGCCGCCGCGTCGGGCTCCACCACCAAGAAGAAGCGGACCAAGGCACGGGCCCAGAAGTTGCCGCAAACAGCAGTGTGTGAAGAGTTCGCCCCGGGAAGGACGAACTACACCCCGGAAGAATCCATCGTCTAGACGAGATGTTGGATTGATGTTTTAGAGGATCCGGTGTTCGCCAACAACCAGAAGGTTACTGCGTATTGGGAGCGCATTGCCGAAAAATACAACGTGGCCAAGCCGCCGACCGCTTACAAGCGCCAAAGGGAGCCGCTCCGCAAGCACTGGGATCAAATAAAGCAGCAGGTCAATCTGTTCACGGGAGAGTACGACAAGTGCGAGAGTGAGCAGGGCAGCGGGCGAGAGTCTTGTCGGATGTGCGCGACAAAGCGGTGTAATCGTACAGGTCATTGTACGGCGAATTCAAGCACTACCAGTCCTGGGCGCTCTTGAAGGAGAAGCAGAAGTTCGTTGGTGGTGTGCTTCTTCCCCAATCGACGGCGGCGAAGAAGAGGGCGTCGAAGCGCACCTTCACTGATTATACAAGCAGCGAAAGCGGCGCATCTCCAATGGACCTCAACAATCCAGTGTTCGAGGATGAGTGTTCCGGCACACCGATGTCCTCGCGGCGTCCCCGTGGCATCAAGGCTGCCAAGGCCAAGGACAAGGCGACCTCCTCCACCGCGGCGCCGCCTGACCAGGCCCTAAGCCCGACCCCGAGCGTGACCACGGCCCCGTCTTTGGCTGCGTCACATGCCTACACGGATTTGGTGGCCTCCTCCGACTATAGGACGTTGTTGGACGCGCACAACGCCCTGATGCAGGCGACCAACCCGACTCAAATCGAAGGCATCCAGCGGATGATCGATGGCCTCAGCCGCAGGTTGGGGGGACTACTCTAGACTAGCTAGTGTTTTTTTATATGTAGTGCAATTTTTTTTTTTATTTCTAATTTTGTAACTTTTTTTTAATTAATTAAATGTAGGATTTTCCTTAATTGTGTTGTTTTTATTTATTTATTTTGCTTGATATATTTAAATAAATTATATAAATACACAATATAAGTAAAATGTTTAGGGCGGGGCTTAGGGCGGGCTATAGTCCGCCCCATTGTAGGTGGAAGGGGCGGATGATAAAATGCTGATGTGGCGGTGCATAGGGCGGGGCTTAGGGTGGGGCTTAGTCCGCTCCATTGTGGATGGCATCCACAATGGGGCGGAGGATAGCCCGGACAATGCATCCTCCGCCCTATAGTCCGCCACTGTAGCACCACAGAGGATGCCACTTCCATCCTCCGCGCCCTATTCATCCTCCGCGGACGATGCACCATTTTTTTCATCCTCCGGCCTATCCTCCGCCCCATTGTGGGGGGTAAGGAGGATAGTCCGGACGATGCACACATTTTCTTTTTTTAAAATTTTTTTTTTTAATTTTCTTCTATGTATATATCACTATTTTATTTTACTTCATTTCACACCTTTCACTCCACTCTCTTCCCCATCACAATTTCTCTCTAAATTTAATAATGAATTCCGAGAATTTTCATATTTGCAAGCATAGAATATAAAAAATAAAAAATAAATACTAATAATAGGATATGCCTTTAATTTGTGGTGTTTTTATATTTTTATTCTTGCTAATTGATATATTTGCAAACATAAAAATTTTAAAACAAATACAAAATAAGAGTTAAAATTATAGGGCGGGCTATAGTCCGCCACACTGCAGGTAGAAGGGTAGGAGGATAGAATGATAATGTGGCGGAGCATAGGGCAGGGTTTAGGGCGGACTATCAGGGTTTAGGGCGGACTTTAGTCCGCCCTATTGTGGATGCCCTAAGGATAACAATGCAGCCCCACTAAATTTAGATGGTTAGGTTTGAAAATTTACAACTCGATAAAATTATAATCCAATTATTAACTAACCCGCATTTGATTAGCCCACAACCTGAGTGGGGTAGACCCAAAATCCGATTGGCTGGACCTAAGTATAACTATTTTTTATTATTTCTTCATGTAATTTTGACACTTCATTAATTATTTTTAATATAAATAACCATAAATAAACCTTTAATTTTATGGGTACTAGTATCTCAAACGTGCTATGCACGGAACATTGAACTATTTAAAACTATAATGTGGTGGGTTAAATTATCTAATAGAGATAATATTTCTAATTATTTACTAAAGCTTATGCATAAGTTGTGGGTGAAATTTATTGGATCTGTAATAAATAAATTGTGAACACACGTTGACAACATGGGGAAAAAAGTCATATATAGGTCAACAGTAAAACAAAATTGGTAAACATAAATAAATTATTGTAGATTAAATTATAAAACAGTAATTCATATGTTCTGAAAAATTTCTTTGTAAACAACATTCATAGTAGAAGACACAGTACTATTAAGTTCAAAATTCAAACTAAAATCTTCAATCCTGCATGATTTGTAACTCTAGACACAGCAATATACAATTGGCCTTGACTAAAAACAAGTTTTTTAAAAAATAATCCCACATGCGATCTTGGCTCTTGTTAATTGTCACTGCAATAAAAACATAAGAAAAATTCTTAAAATAAAAGTGCATACCCTCTAAATGTTGCCAACAATGAGGGCAACAAAGCAACATTTAGTAGGCAACATAAATTGAGAAAAAAAACAATATAACAAAATAAAAAGAGACTAGCAAGTCCAACTACGGGAGGTGTGAAAAAAAAAAACACTTTTCAAAAACATCTAGTAACTAAATCTTCTCCTGCTTTATGACTAACTTCTTCTTCTCGCCTACCACAATTGTCTCCCCTATCATTTCGATATCCAAAGATCTTTTCAATGACTCTTTGCCAATCAATTTTTTGGATAGTTGGTACCAGATATAGAACCTTGTGGAACAAAGACCGGTTCAGGAAGATGAGATGAAATGATAATTAGTAAATGGAAATCCATGCACAGTAAAAATAAAATGGAAAAAACATCACCTTCCCTACGAGCGTGTTCAAAATTCTAGGACTCTCAACTTTTGCTTCTGGAGTTTCTAAGTCCAAAGTTTGAGGAGTATATTTGTCAACAATGTGAGCTACACTGCAAATTTTATTCACAGTATATGGTGGATTATTTCGATTCTCATAATGCTTTTTTAGTTAGACTCTAATAGCAAAGTTTTGCCAACAAGCTTTTTTTCTATCTCAATAGGAATGTATTCAACACCTTCAACCTGGGCTTTTCTCTATCTCAATAGGAATGTATTCAACACCTTCAACCTGGGCAAAAAAGTTCAATCAAACAAATGCGAAAATAAGAGTAAATAATTGTGTGGGCCATAAAAGTACCTCCTTATGCCAAGTTGAATGTCATCAACTCGTTTTCCCAACAGATGCAAACACTCTCGATCCTACAGTAGCAATGAAGCACTACTAATACAATCAACAATGTTTGCGACGAATCTATACTTGAAAATGAAATTAAGTAGAATGGGTAAATGTGGGAACAAATATAACAGATGGCAAACAGTGGGTAGCGCTAAACCTTGGAACGGCAATGCCATCGAACACATCACAGGTTGTACAGTTGAACCTATTGCTGACCTTCGAAACTTTTCTAGCACACCGTTTGCATGCCATATAGAACCATTGGCTATAGTGACATTCGAAATTTTCAATTCTTCCACATAACCATTTAGAAGCATCCTATGCATCACAATAAATAATCGTGAGCTAAATAAAACCTAGCAATGAAGAAACAAAAAACATCAAATAAAAGGAAAAAAAATGTCTTTAGGTGTAGTACATCCCCTAGAGATTTAATATCAAGAGCATCAAATTCATCAGATGTAAAAGGAACAGTCGATTAATGACATGCAAAAAAGTCCACGCCAGTTAATCTATCAAGATAGAATTCCCATGGTAAGATATCAAACAGATAAATGAGCTTAAATCTTATAATGATCTTATGTAACAGCAAACACATACAAATATAAGGGGCAAAAACAAACCTCTCCTTCAATTTGAAAATTTCATCAATATTTGCATTAATGTGAACCCTAGATGCACTAAAATGTGTGCTCGCACGGACAGCTCCTGAAATTATTTATAAGTTATTCCGGGTAACAACACTGTAAAATAAATACATTCAATAAATAAATAATTAAAAACCATCCCACCTCAAAATAAAGTAGGCTTGTAGAATTGGACAATAGCTATAGGAATCTGCCCTTTAACTCTTTCCATCTGTTCAAAATAGGAGTCTACAATATCTTCCACAATGTGAAATAGAGGATGTTATGCCTGAGGAAAGAGGTGTTTAAAATATATTTAACAAACGAGCAAACTAAACAATAATTCAACTCGTACTGTGGATCTTATAGTTGTATTTCAATGAGTCTAGATGTAGAGTGTGTCACAATCTGACCACAATTGACAATCACACCAATAATATCAGTAAAAGTAAGAAGTAAGCGGCTAGGGAGAAATAGAAATAAAAATTAACGCCGAAATTAAAGATGCTGAAGTCACCAAAAAGTGGTTCGTCCGCTATATTGGTAATCCGACTAATTTCCTCAAATGACTTAAACCGAAACGTCATTTTTGTAAATTGTGGTTCATTCACTTAAACATTAGTGTCTTTGAAAATATAACCAGCCGAAATGTAACCCTTGTAAAACCTCCTACTCACTCCACGTAGGCTTTTCATAGCATGTTTGCTTGATGTAACTACAAAATTTAGAGGCTCCACTTAATCACACGTTTTTAACTTTTAATCAAACGTTTAAATGCCCTTTAATTATACATTTTAACTTAATACTCCCTTCGTCCCACTTTAGGAGTCACGGTTTACCATTTTTGGATGTCCCACTTTAGGAGTCCCGGTTGAAATATTCCATAAATGGTATTGGCCCCACTTTCCACTAACCTTTTTCTACTCACATTTTATTAACTAATATAAAATAGTAGGACCCACATTCCACTATCTTTTTTCACCAACTTTCCTTTACATTTCTTAATACCCGTGCCGAACTCAACCGGGACTCCTAAAGTGGGACGGAGGGAGTATAATTTTTTAAATTAAACGGCAATCTTGTAAAATTCTCCAAAACTACCCTTTTATATATTGTATAGATTTAATATACATTAGATTTTTCGTAATATAATGATAAATAAATAAATTAAAATTTTTAAATTAACTACTTTCTCTGTCCCACAATAAGAGTCATATTTTGGCATTTCTATATGTCCCATAATAAGAGTCGTATTTCACTTTTATCATAAATGGTAAGTAGGTCCACATTTAACCAACTTATTAAAAAACTGTGATCAATACCAAACCATTCTTAAACCTTAAAGGCAGAATAACATCATTATAAGATAACACGGAGTTCATTATAATGAACTAATAATAAACCTATAATGAACTTTGGATTTTTTTTACTTATGTCAAATGAGGTTATTGTTTTTAAATATAGTATTTGAACTCTCTATAATGACTGATGCACTTTTTATTAGTACTAAATAAACCTGCAAGTATACAGAGTATATATAGTATAGCTAATGGTCAATATCAGATATTGAACACAGGAAAAACAATCACAAATTGTCTATTTTCTGATAGGATTCTTCTACTATTTGGAAAAACACAAAAATTGAGTTTTTAAAAATAAGATTGTAAGAACTAAAACAAGTAATGATTGCAGATAAAACACACAGAGAAAAATCAGATGAGATAAGGGAATTCTAGGGATGTGTTGTTACAGTTATGGTTATACAAATTTCAATTACAACATCCTAGAACAATTCATATTTCACTAGAACCAGTCACAAATATATTGTCCATGCGGCATAAAATAGATTATAGACATTAGGGGTGTCCATCCTAGATTAATAACTCCTAAAAGCTCCTAAGACTCCTAATGTTCTCGCTCTCAATTAACAGTGTCGATTTAAGGGAAGCTAATTGTAACGTCAACTAAACTATTCTAACTCGCAAACCTCCTCTCAAGATTATGTTACAAGCCAATAAATCATCACAGAATGTATCACTCAAACATGAAGCAATTATCCAACACTGAGAATAGAAGCGAAGTAAAGAACAAAATAAATATTAAATAAAAATGAATTGTATAACCAAAGTCGTTACCAACACATCTCTATAATTTTATGAGTTTAGTTACTCATGATTGAATAAGCTAAAAATATAGTTTCTAGTCAAATCAAACAAAACATAAGAAATTATAATGATAGAACCCAAATGTTGAATCTTGTAGCCTTGATCTTCTCTTGAATCCTTCTTCAAACGCATTTGATCTTGATGAACAATTGAAGGACCCTCAAATATTATCTCTGGAAATTATGCCGCAAAAGATGATCCTATTGATGAAGCTTGAGGGGTATTTATACCCTTTAATTTCGTGCTCCTTAATATGACAAATATTCAACATAGCATGGTAAATCTTGGAGAGAAAGTAGGTCAACTCTGCGCGCCGCGTTTTTCCAGCGGGCCGCTGCACTTTGTTCAGCGATGCTGCAAATTGTTCTGTAGCTACTGTCTCTTGATTAGCGGTCGCTGGCAATCATCCGTAGCTATTGAATCTCCCGGTGCAGTCGCTGCGCGTGTTCTTCTTTTCAGCTCAAATTTTCGAAGCGGACCGCTACCTGTTCAGCGATCGTTGGCAACGACTCGAATACTTCAGATTTCTATCTTCGACTTTTTGCTATCTTTTTAGGCTTTATTTTGCACATTTATCATAAAACACGTAAAAATATCAAAATAGACAAAATATGTAATTAATGGACATGTAATGCAACTTTAACACGCAAAATAGACTAAATAATGGCCTTAAAACAATGCAAAATCTGAGTGTATCAATGACCTCCAAATAAAGTTGTAATGAACTCCGCATTATTTAATAATGATTTGTTTGGCATTCTGCATTTAAAACTAGTTTGGTATATAATACAAATTCATATAGATATATAAGTGGGACCACATTCCACTAACTTCTTCAACCCACTTTTCTTTATACTCCCTTCGTCCACAAAAAAAGAGCACAATTACCATTTTTGGCCGTCCACAAAAAATAGAGTACATTCATTTATGGAAAGTTTTCAATAAATAATAACCCTACACATCATTCCACTAACACTACTTCTCACTTACTTTTTCTCTTTCTCTCTTACTTTTTTTTCCTTCTCTCTTACTTTACCAATTCTACATTAAAACTCATACCATGCACAAATTGCTCTATTTTTTGTGGACGAAGGGAATATTTCTTAAAATTCGTGTCCAGACCGAATAGGACTCTGATAAGTCGTATTTTAGGCCTTGGTTACTGGTCAGTATGTCATGAATTACATGTATTATCCGCAAAGAAGTTGCTTAAGTGTGTAGGAAAAGGGTCCAAGTCAGTAGAAGAAGGTTCGGACAACTCAGGTGAAAAGAGCGCTAGAAAGGTGCAATACTGACCAGAATGCATGCCAGAGAGAAGGCTCGAGATGGAGAAGAAGGATTGCTTGGATGATCAACCACAAACAAGGGCAAAGGAGTCATTTCGCGAAGAAAGTCTACTCTAAAAGTAAGGGCAAGCCTCCCTATAAAAGGAGCCACTTAGAGTTCTCTCTCGGAAATGATCAGTTCCTTCAGCATTGTCCACATCTTCTCATTCCTTGCCACAGCCATGGTCACCTGAAGTTCCAAACGTCCACTGAAAAATCATCGACCATCGTTCCAGCCAATTCATCTAATAGTAGTAGCAGTTTCATCGCCCGGAGTGGCAAAACAATCTTAATCTTTTTCTTAGTTTAAATCTTTACTTGTTTTCTTTCGTTGGATCTGCTGCATAACTTAAATCTTTGTTATCTTTTGAAGTATTTTGTTAAGATCCAAATGCTCTTAGTAATGAAGTTTGTTTTATGCATCTCTTTTGGTTCGAATATGTTTCATTCTGCCTAGGTAGCTTAGATCTAGTTATCGCGTTTATTTTCTAAGTGTTTAAGCATGTTTACGTTTGAGTAGGCTGGATCGGGGTTTGTCAACTGAAATTTCGAGTTTCTTTGTTTCGGTTTAAGGTTTTGTGCATGAGTTTTTCATTTTACGTCACTGTCGCCACCTTGCATGTTAGACAGTAGGAGTAATCTGGAGTTATTAGCTGTTAATCTTTGAGTTTAAGCTTTTAATTTATGGATCTTATGTTTGAAGCTGTGAATCTGAGTTCATCCATGGAGTTTGTGTTCATTTAAATTCTATGCATACTTGTTGAAGAAGAAAACATCACAATCCACTTTTTCTAGGACCACTTTTACTTTTTAGTTACTTTTTACTTTTGTCCTTTGCTTTTGAGTTGGTACCATACAGACTTGTCAGAGTAGCCACCCAACCACTATATATTCTCTGTTATTCCATATTGCCTTATTTAGTAACCGTTTCCTTCCCACATTTCTTCAAAATACCTTGTCCCCCACTCTCACGTACATAGCCACATGTCGATCACTTTCACGTCCACCAGTCAGTAGAGTACCACATTTAATTCCTGTCTAGGTAGAACCTCAACCCAAAGCGTGGTAGCTAACCAAACCTTCCAGATTATCACCACGATTGTCCTAACGTGTCCATATCTGTGGGATTCGACCCTTACGTCCACTATACTAGCCAGTAGAAGTGGGTTGAGGAATTTTATTGATACCAGGTTTAGGTTGTCGTGCCAACGACTCAGCTAGGTTGGGATTTTCATCCTGATCAGTTGGATAGACATCTGCACATAACTAGGGGTGGATAGGTATGGTATACCTTACCGAAACCATCATACCGTATACCTTACCGAAAATTCGATATGAGAAAAAATCATACCTTTACCTTACCAATATTTTCGGTATATCGAACTTCAGTATACCTTATTTTCGGTATTACAAATTTCAATACCGATATCATACGTTATTTTCAATATGTCATACCTAAACTCGGTATACTGTACTTGTGCGGTATACCAGAGTTTACATTATATCGGACTACGGTACGACATACCAAAATCTCATTATTTTGTAAATAATTCTAAATACAAAAACAATGAAAATAATATTTAAAAATACTTAGAAGACATGAAATTTAATCAAACTCTAACATATTCAAATAATGTTAAAAAAACTGCAACAATTAAACTTCACCAATCACACAACGTTCAACGATATTTGTTTGAAACTAATTGATTCAACGATATCAAGTTTTCCTAATTGAGTTTATTTGATTTTATATTTACATGATTAGCCGACAACTATAATGAGGCAAGATTTGATTTCTACATGTAAATATTTATTTGTTTGGTAAAAGTATAATTTGGCATATATTGATATCGGTATATATCGAAAATTACGGTATATACCTAAAATTATGGTATATACCGTATTTTTGGTATACCCCGGTATACCTCGGTATATAAAAATTCATACCGTTACCGTACCGAAATAAATCTGTAAGGTATGATATCTTACCGAAAATTGCGGTATACCAAAAATTTGGTATTTTTGGTATTTTTTCGATACGATAAGGGCAGTATTTCGGTATTTTTACCCAGCCCTACACATAACACAACACCCCCAAAAACACCTGCTCTTTCAGACTCCTTGATACGCTCGGATTTTGCACTGTTCTAGGACCCTTATTTGGTCTGTTTTTAATGTCTAGATCGCAATTTATGTCCGTATTTTACATGTTTTATCTATTTGGGTTTTTTGACTGACATGTTTTGTGAGAATTGTGCATATTTGAGCTAAAAAGATAAGAAAAAGTCGAAGATGGAAATCTAGAGCATTCAAGACGCCCAGCGCCCCGCTGCGTGTGTCGCAGCGACCGCTGGCCCATAGCGACCGCTGGGAAGTGTGTAGCTAAAAATCTGAAGACGCCCAGTGACCGCTGGGAAGTGTGTAGCTACCGCTCGAGAAGGTCCCGAAGCCACTGGACTAATTTGCAGCGACCGCTATAACTCATGCAGCGACCGCTACACAAATGGGCAAAAGCTACGGGCAACGCACAGCGACCGCTGGCCAAGGTGCAGCGGTCCGCTGCGAAAACGCGGCACACGTTTTGACCTAGATTTTCTCCAAATTTTACCAAAATTAGCCAATCTTTTCCTTATATCCATAGGATTCGAATTTCTCCCAATATATACCCCCTCAAACCTCTTCATTCATAGACACTTTTACATACTCTTTTGCCTAACAATTCTTGAGCATAATATTTGAGAGATCTTCGTTGTGCAAGAGGTTGAAGATGGATTCAAGTAGAGATCAAGGCTACATGATTCTACATTTGGGTTTTATCACTTTAGTTCTTATTGTTACATTGCTTTCCCTTCAAACTATGTTTTTAGATTGTTCTATTACGTGTAACTAAATTCATAGGATTTTAGGGATGTGTTAGTATCTCTTATTGGTTTATACAATTCCTTTTTCTATTTAATATCCGTTTTGTTTTTACTTCGTTTCTTCCTTAAGTTGTTCCGTAATACTGCATGCTTGAGTGACACATTCGATGTTGATTTGATATAACTTGCTACATAATCGTGAGAGGAGGTTGACGAGTTAGATCCACTTAATAGACACTACAATTAGCTTCCCTTAAAACGGCACTATTAATTGAGAGTGATGACTTTTCAAGGGTCTTAGGAGCTTTTATTAGTTACGAATCTAGGATTGACACCCCTAGTGTTAGTAATCTACGCTTGTACCGCATGGGCATAACTAGTGTGACTCGTTCTATCGAAGTATAAACTGTGCTAAGGTATTGTAGTTGGAATTTGTATAACCATAATTGTGAACGCACGTCCCTGGAATTCTCTTATCTCATATATTTTCTCTTGTTGCAATCGGTGATTAACTGCTTCCAGTTTAATTGTTTTCAAAAATTTTCAAAAACTCTCTGGTTCTCCAAATAGTAAAAGATGCTTAGTAGAAGGTAGTCAGTCGATGATCTTATTCCCCGTGTTCGACAACCCGGTACTGACCTTTAGCTATAATAGATCTACCATGTATACTTGCAGTTATTTTTAGTGCTAATAAAAAGTGCATCACTCCTATTGTGGGACAATGAGGGCATAGAAATATTCTGATTTTTAAAATATACTCTAAATTTATCAAAATATGTTTAATTTTTATTTTATGCATACAAATTTTAAATTAGCATTTAATTACGCTTTAGTTTAAATGAATATTTCAAAATTATCATAATTAAATGTTTTACATCATATAATAAGATTAGTTTTCATTATTATGTATTGATTGATCATATGTTAATTTTATCGGCAGCAGCCCGGATATTTAGGGTTATGATTGAATATTCACTCGAACCTGCAGCCCAAGTAGGGTTGGTCCGAAATTCATTTGGTTGACCTAATTGATAACCCTACTGTTTACTTTGCAAGTTATATCAAGAAAAGAATTTTCACATGGATTTTATTAAAAAATACTATATATATTATAATTTGTTAAATAATATAAAAAAATTAAATAAATTTTTTATGATAGATAACAATACAATATACTACAATTATCTCCATTGTTACTGAATTTAATAAGATTAATGAAATTCTATCGTTTGGTAGCCTAACTATGCTTCGCCTAGTTAAGATAGTGAAAAACATAAGTACAGTAACATTATTTTGGCTAGTTAATTTATCAATTTTATCTTGTTTACACCCTCATTATCAAACTCTACATAGAACTTTTTGTGCATTGCTTATATTCTTTTCTAGAACACAAAAATAAATTAATGAGAGCAAAATTTCCAAACTCAACCCTTGATGTATCACATTGTTAAATGAGGACAACTGAAACGCAGACCCATCGTGGATGTCAGAAGATCTCTTAATTTATGACATACTCCCTCAGTCTCAAGGACGATGACCCCTTCCTTGGGCGGCACGGAATTTTATGCAGTTAACTTTTGTGTGTTAAGAGGAGAGAGTAGAGTAAGAAAGAGGGAATAAAGTAGAAATAAAAGTGTTTCCATTTTAAGTAATGAGTCATCTTGGTTGGGACAAACCAAAAAGGAAAGTGGGTCATCTTCAATGGGACGGAGGGAGTACTTCGAAAGTCCTTTCTAAAGGATAATTTGTCCAACATTTTTAGATAATTTGTCCAAAAATTCCTAATTTTTCAATTAAGTTATGATTTTATAGTGTCAGCTTTCTTATAATTGATCAAACCGTTAGTTTTTACTCCCTCCGTCCATGAATAAGAGTCTCGTTTTTCCATTTTAGTCCGTCCACGAATAAGAGTCCCGGTTTACTTTTACCATAAATGATAATAGGGTCCCATCCACCTTCCACTAACTTATTCCACTCACATTTTATTTAAAACTAATATATACAAGTGGGACCCCTATTCCACTAACTTTTTTCCACCCACTTTTTTAACATTTCTTAAAACTCGTGTCACCCATGAATGAGACTCCTAATGGCGGACCAAGGGAGTATTTTGATATTGCAACTAAATTATTGATTTTTCTGATTTTGCAGTCAATCAAAATTTTAATGCTAATGTAGTTTGATGATTTATTTACATGGCTCTATCGGACATCAGCAGAAATGACGTCATCTTTAGTCAGTGAAATAACATCGTATTATACTCTCTTCGTCCACTAGTAAACTTTTTTCGTTTATTTTTTTTACTATTTTTGGTAATAGACTTCACATTCCTGTAACTTTATCTCACTCACATTTCATTATAAAACTGAGGTGTATATAAAAGTAAGACCCATCTTCCACCAACCTTTTCAACTCATTTTCTACCATATTTCTTAAAACTCGTGTCCGGTTATGCTCTTGTATTGGTGGATAGAGAGAGTATTGAATTAAATAATTTTATTTGTCAAAATATGATTTATATATTAATCTATTAGAACTAAATATTGATTAATTATAAAATTAGATAAAATAATGATTTGTTAGTAATAAATTTTAATACTTATGTATGTAAAATAGCAAGTATTCTCTTTGTTCAGTGGTAGTTGAGTCGTTTATTTTTGGCATACAATTTAAGAAAAATTGTGTTAAGTGAGTTAAGTAAATGAAGAATAAAGTAGTAAATGAAAAAGTAGAAATATGAAAAGAAAATAAAGTAAGAGAGAGTAAAATGAGGAGAATAAATGTGTTGATTTTTATTAAAAAAAATGACTCCATTATTCTGAAACGTATTAGAAAAATGACTCTAATATGATGGAAATAGCAACTAGAATTTACAACTTTTAATTAAATGTCCTCTTTAAAACGTATTTGAAATTTGAGATAAGACTTACAGAGGAATCGGGATTAATGAAATAGGTAAAATTACTCTATGTTGAAAAAGTGCATTGTGTTCGCATGTTCACTCTAACTATGTTACAATTTGTTTTTTTAAATTTTTTTGTTACACCATTTCAGCTGTCTTTACATATCCTCACGCATTCGAATTCCATACTATTCCTTTAATTAGTCTATCATTTCAATGAATTTTTATGGGTTGGTCAAATAGCTTGTGAAGCTTATAGGATTAAGGGTGGAAATTTTTAGCTTCATAAAATTGCAACCTGATAGCCCGTACCTAATTAACCCCCAATTTGTTAGGATTAGATCTGAAACACGATGTGCTGGCCTAAAAATAGGATAAATTTCTATTGTTCTGTATTTGTTTGACCCATAAATCGACAATTCATTGATTATTTTTAAAATATAGATGACTAAAAAAACTTTTAATTTTATATTAATATATAAATTATATGTTAATTTTTATTAATATAATAATAAAGAAATAAATTAAAAACTACAAACTAGCTAAAAAATAGTATTTAAATTTCTATAACATGCTTTAAAATTTTTTGAAATATGTTTATGTTTCATTTTGCACAAATCTCATATATTAGTATTTGATCATGTTTATGTTTGAGTATAAGCATATATCTCAAATTTATCATAGTTAAATGTTTTATATTTTATAAATATAATTAATTTTCATCATTATTTATGGATTGATCGTATGTTAACATTATCGGTAGCAACCTGATAAACTCATTAGGCTAGCTTGAAACCCGAGCTTTTAGGGTTAGGGTTGAATTTTCATAACTCAAAAAAAGTACAATCCGATTAGTCCGCATCCGATTGACACGCAATCTGAATAGGGTTGGTCTGAAACCCACTAGACCGATCCGATTGACATCCCCAAATCCAACCGTGAAAAATGTCTTTAACTATATCTTTATAATTTAAATCTTATTTATTTTCCTTTTATAAATGGATCTACATTTAACTAAATTATTATACTCATATTTAATTACTATAAAATTATTAGGTCTATATTTTGCTATTTTTTTTCATCATTTCCTTCACAAAGTCTAATTTTTTTTTGAAGTCAAGATAAGTTAAAATGAGGCTATAAATAAATGACGACTCTAACATTTGAAGTTCTATTTCATTAGTATTATTTTCAAGTTTATAAGTTTCAGATTTATTCATTCTATCAGTCCCATTTTAAGTGAAATATTTCTATTTTGGCACGGAATTTTGTATAATATTGTTTTGTGAGTTAAGTTGAGAGAATAAAGTAGAGAGAGATGTTTTAATTTTTTGAAATGTGTCATTCAGAGTGGGACATTCAACATAGAGTGGAACGAATGGAGTACTCCCTCCATTCTCTTATAGTAGAGTCATTTTTCAATTTCGGAAAGTTCCCTCATAGTTGAGTCATATAAATATGGTAACTTTTTTTCCTTTCTTATTTTACTCTCTTTTACTTTATCCTCTCTACTTTATTCACTTTTTACTTTATTATCTCCACCTTTTTCTCTTTCTTACTTTTTTATCTATTTATTTAACACTCAACATTCCTTTCTTAAACTTTGTATCGAAAAGTTTTGCCTCAACTATAAAGAAACGGAAGGGATATATATTATGAAATGCGTGCTGACGTGATTATCCTTTAACGAAGGAACGTAGCAGAATGAACGGTAAGATTTGAAGTACAGTAAGATTAAGTAATGCATCGTTCTCCCAAATAGGCATCGTTCTCCATATGTGTCACGACCGCACTTTGCTAAGGATAGCGAAAGCGGGTAAATCGCGACTAATAAAAGGATTTAAAGGAATTAGGAAGAAATGGAAATGAAACTTGCACATTGAAAAGTCAAACAATATCATAAGATAAGATCCAAGTATTCAAATACAAGGATTTAAATGACAATAGCATTTCATCAAAATGAATCAGAGTTACGATGTTGAGAGTTTACTATTCTCTCTTAACAAACTGCAGCGGAAAAAGTCCAGAAAACGACTTCGCGTATGAAGACACGAAGCGTCGAGAGATCCACACTTATTTTCTTAAGTAGCATCGACTCTGATCAGCACGCCTCCGCCCCCTTGCTTAAATCTGCACATTTATAAATATACATGCAGGGCTGAGTACAGGAGTACTCAGTGGACACATGCCGAAAACAAAACATACAATATATAGTTGTCATCCATCCACAGTATCACACGTGGGTTTTTCTTAAAAGGCCCGAGCATACTAAATTCTTTTGTGGGCTAAAAGTTCGATTGATCAATCTAAGTTCTCCAAATCACTCGCCAAATCTGAGAATCGTGTACCGTGAAGGTGGCCACCTTCAGCGGACACATCGCCGGCCAACAGCTGATGGCTCATGGCTCGCGTGCACGTTATTCCGAACAGGATTTGCGGTCCTATTGGGAACCAAATTCGTTAAACTCGGGTTGGCATCGCCAAAACCCGCGGGCTACAACCCCAACAGATAGGCCTCAAACAATTTATGGCATGACAACACTTTAAAAAGAATCATAGCTCCATTTTGAGAAAAGATGATTTTTCATAATTTCACAAGTATTTGATTTATGTCCACACTAGTGTGTTGGATAAGGAAAGCCCACCTGATATGCTTATCTCCAAATAAAAACTCTCGTGTTGGCCTCACTTTGCCCTCGAGCAAAATATCCTTTGAATATAAATAGCGTAGCACGCTAATTAGTACTTGAAATATTTCTGATGAGAAACAATGCTTGCATCCTAATGGATAGCACCTATATCTTAGTCTCGGCTTATAGGATTTCTAATCCTACCTCGGGCTTCACTACTTCATAAGGTTTGATTATTCACTTCACTAATTTCGGGGAAATCTCTATTTTCTCGAAGATAATCACTTGGGTATTTATTTACTACAGTATGGATTCATGGAAAATCCCTCTCTAAATCCTTTCTTTGAATTTTCTTAAGGCCGCCCATTCGCTTCTCCAATTTCAATATTTTCCATCTTCGAAAACTTAGTAATTTATTCGGGAATTAATTGATTGAGATCCAACTCAAGTCCTTAAATTAATTCTACTCCAACAATTTAATTCTCGGCCTTGACTATTTCCCGTCTCAACATATCAACATGTATCTACTATAGTTCCAACCACGATTAAACAAGTCCATCCGTCATGATAATTTATTCTCATCCAAACTTAATTGATTCTCGGCCAAACCTAATCAATCTCTTGGTCCAATAATTGACTTTCCTCACCACACTTTCTTTAGGCCCATCTCCTTAAATTTTGACTTGGCAAAAAAAATATTGATGACTAGTCCAACTTTCTCGATTGACTAAGGTTATTCCATCTTCCAAATTTTGTGAATTAACCACTTGGTTAATAGGATTAATTTTAGTCCAAAATTCATACTTATTCTCGGCCCCTAAAATAATCGGCCCATTTTTCCTTAATAGCTATTTTAAGTCCATCTTATTTCACTTTGAAAGAAAATACTAAGGCCCAACCAACAAATTAAGTGGCCCTACATAATTAGTCCACCAAGGACCACATACACCTCCATCGGTCAACTCCCTCTCTTCCACAATCCATTTTCTCCCAAATTAAATCCAATTTCAGAATCCTTAACTCTTGAAGGAAGGAACGACGTCTCCAGCCGCCCTTCTCCCTCTTCTCCGGCGAAATCGCCTCCTCCTCGACTGAAATTTCGGAGTCCCGTCGGCGGTTACTTCCTTCTCTATCGCATTCTCTTCTTTCGTCGAGCTCGGAGGAGCTCTCGGCTCTCCGTCGCCAACTCTGGCGGATTCGCCACCGTCGAGCTCTCTCTCCAAACGAAGTCGCCGACAGAGAAGGTGTCGCCTTTCACTCTCCGTCTCCCTCTCTGTTTTTTTTTTCTTTTCTCCGCCGGGAATCTTCCTCCGGAGACCGCAGCGCCCGCCGCCGAACAAGTGTTGGGGAGCTCCTTGCCTTCGGAGCTGCTGCGTCGCTGCCCCGTCTGTCGGATTCGCGTGAGGCAGCTCCCTCCTCGGTTTCCGGCGTAATCCCGTTATCATTGGACAACCTTCCCCCTAAGCTAAGTCTTCTAACTTAGCTATTTTACTTAGGCCTCTCAATGGCAGTAGCTAATACTAGGTGTTGGGAGTCTAATTGAGTTTGATGAAGGGGCCTATCCTTTGAGTCCAAATTCTCAACACTTTACTGGAATTTTCATCTTCAAAGCATTTGTGATTTGCTTAAGTTATTGAGGCTAATGGCTTGGTCCTTGTTCCAAAATCCTTGCTACTTATTTCCAAATTTTGAGCATCTAAGGTTCTAAGTTCTCATCTAGAGCTTGCTATGTAAATCTATATGAATGTTATTCTAGTGATGGAGATTGGTGCACGGATTTACCTCAGTTATCGGCTCCTCTTGACTGCCGGAACTCCGCAGCTTGATGCCGAATCCTACTCTCTCCCTCTTGCTGCTCCTTCTCAAATTTTGGGGGTGGTTTGAGGGTGAAGGAACTTGTGTGATATGGCTCTATATATAGCCACAAGTCTTGGCTTCTTGTGGAAGCCATTGGGTTTTTAAATTTCTTCGTTGGGTTATTGCTAAACTCTCTTTTTGAATCTTGATAAAGGCTTCCTTTCCTTCTTGGTGAAAGTCTTGGAAGATGTTATACTTGGTGATCAAGTTCCTTAATTGATCATGTGGTGGAAAAGGATTTTTCACTCTTCAGGTTAAGGAGATGAGCTCCTTTAGTCTTTCTCTCTTTGTTTCTATTCCAAATTTAAGAAGTATGAGCTGGCAGCTTAGTCACTCCTTTTTACTTGTTCTAGTAATTGCACTCTTAACTTTATTTTTTGAAGAATGTACTCTAACACTTTTTATCTTGATGTGGCAGCTGGAGGACAACTTCCTTGCTGTCCCTAGAAGGCTGTAGGCTGATTTCTCTTGGCATGGAGTGGGGTGTGGAATCGAGATAGGTGTGGAGAGGATCCTCAAAGATTTGTGGAGTTAATGGAACTTGTTTCTTTACTCCCTTTAGCTCTCTTAGGAAAATTTCTTTTGTAAAGTAGATATATCTTCTCTACTTGTTCCAACACCAAAATCCATGTAATCCTTTTCATGAAAGGTAGTTCTCCTATATTGTAAGGTATACCTCCAACCTTTCTTCTTTTGAATAAATTCCAATAAACCCTTGTACACCTATTTATATGAAATTCTTGGCATTCTCTTTTCTCTTCCTCCAACCATTGTAGTTCATAAACTTGAAATTCCTTACACTTCAATTCCATATGGTATAAGAACAAAAAACATAACTTAATTCCTTTACTCATGATAAAAAAAATCAATTAACATAGATTCATCATCTCTTCGTCCAATTTTTATTTTTTTTATACTCCAAAAATCTATGCACGAAAACTCGGGGTGTTACAATATGCACCGCCTGAATGGAATATGGTGAGAAACAATTATTTTTATAGTACTTCATCCGTCCTTATAAAAATATGTGTACTTTAATTTTCATCCGTCGCATATTCATTTACAGAAAGTTATACCTAACTCATTACTCATTTACATTAATTTATTTACTACAACTTATATCACTAGGGTCCATCATTAACTTATTAAATATTAATAATAATGCGAGTCTCACTGTCCACTAACATTACTTTAATTCTTTTACCATCATTTTATTCTCTTTATTTTACCAATTTTATTTTAATTTTCATATTATATCATAATATATATTTTTATGCAACAGATGAAATATTGCTTATTTTTCTTATAATGCAATTCTATCCATGCAAATAACAATAACAATGGTCATTATTACGTAGTGTTGGTTCGTATAAGGATAAATACTCTCTCTCGTCATTTTGCATAGAGATAAAGTTATTTAATACGGGTTTCATTTTTAATTGGATGGGGGAAGTATTTATTTCAATAGCGATTAAAATCTTTTAATTTATTTATATTGATTTCAGTTACGATTGCTCCAATAATTATTATATAGACATATTGGGAAGTTTTTATATTAGTAGTACAACTTACAACTATGTCTTATTAAAAATGAAATGTTTTTCTTTTTAGATAGTCCTACTCCCTCCGTATTGAAAAAATAGAATATTTGAAACGGCAAGAGTCTTTTGCACAATTGGTAAAGTAAGACAGAAAAAAAAAAATGAGTAAAGTAAGAGATATGAAGAGAAAAAAATAGTGAAAGTAGAGTTAGTGGATCGTGGGGCCATGTCCTAAAATTCTAAAGTTTCTATTTTTAAGGAATGACCCAAAATGGAAATAGTTGTCATTTTTAAAAAACGGAGGGAATATTAAATATGAAATGTTTTCTTAAATGAATAAAATTATCTCTATTTTTTCGTCTCTCTTATTTTACTCCCTTTGTCCCAAAATAGGAGTTTTATTTAGTTATGGCACGTGTTTTAAAAAATGTAAAGAAAAGTAACTTGAATAAGTTAGTAGAATATGAGTCTCACTTATATATAGCAAAATGGAGTCAAATAAGTTGGTGGAATGTATGGCCTACTTACCATTTATGATAAAAGTGGAATAAGACTTTTAGAGCATCCGCAGCTGTCACGACCGCACTTTGCTGAGGATAGCAAAGCCGGGAAACCGTGACTAGGGGTGGGAGATAAGAAGAGGGGAGATAAATAGTGACTCAATGCTCATTCAGAAATAATGTGGAACCAAGTTCAAATTAACTCTTGATCACTGGCATTGGAATGGAATCTTACTATTCAATAATTATTTATCAGAGTATAAACGAACAGTCGATATTGTGTAGAACTTTACTACACAACGGAAAGAACATGGTCACATGTATGGAGACATGCACATCTGAGAGTCTCTACTTAAAATAAAAAGAAAATCATAAATCTGCTCGGCATTCTCCACCGTCACTGCTCAACCTGCACATTTAGAAATATATGCAGGGTTGAGTATAAAAATACTCAGTGAATACATTGCCGAAATATACATACATAAAATGAGAATATTGTCATGCCATTACAGCAACACTCGAGGGTTTTCTCTTAAAAGGCCCGAGCTTACTAAATTCTTTGTGAGCTAAAGTTCGACTGATCAGTCTAAGTTCTTTCTATACATTAGCAATATCTGAACACCAAGTGTCGTGGAGATGGTGCTATTCCACGGTCACCTACATCTTTCTCCAGCCGGGGAGGTGGCCACCTCCCAACGGCCTCCGCTATATCATCTTTGTGCCGTGGAAGGTGGCCGCCTTCCATGGTCACCTGTATACACTAATCCGAGTAGAAACACCACCCTCACTAGGACCCGAATTCGATTCTTACGTTACAACCAGACAGATAGGCTCCATACACATAAAAAAATCATTTATGGCAAGACAACATCCTTTGCATAACTAAATATCATCTTAAAATATTTGACATTTTATCCACATAGTATGTAGGATAGAAAAGTTCACCTTGTGGGTTTAAATTCCTTAACTTGACTTTCCTTACTCCGATTATAAATTGCTTGTCAATATATCCTTTTGAAAACAATAACATATACTTAATCAGACAAAAGGAAAACATCTGCTTAGAATGCATGTGTTTTGGTTTTGTTCTTTGTTCTTTCTTGGGTACGTTCTAAAATTCTTGTACAATAATTAGATCAGAGAGTTGTGTTAAATACTTACTTTCTCTTTCAATTTACGCAGCCGCTTGATGTCGCACGTCCCCAAAATCCTACACCCACGGCCCCATTACACTCATGGCTAAAGATGCAATTAGTTAGATCATGGATTTTAATTAAGCGCTCTATCCATTTCAATAATTTATTTCGAAAAAGAAATAATTCGCAAATTATTTACTTGTTCGGGAATTGAGTAATAACTTCAACAACAAGTAATTGATTAATCCAATCAGACTTTTTGTTTTTCCATCTCAACACAAATATTTAAATCCTTCAGCCTAAGTTTTCACTCGAAACATTACGTGGCCCAAGTTCCATTCAATTACTTTATTAATTTTCCAAAGGGAGTCCAACATAATTAAATTAGTTCATCAACTTTTACATGGCGTCTTCTCCTTCTCCCACACTTTGAAAACCACAAAAATCGAATATCTGCTTCTATTCCTCTTTCTCTCAACCACCACCGCCGACGAGTGCTCCAGCCGACGCCATCAGGCCGTTGGTGGCTCCTCATTGGCGCACCTCTGTTTCTCATCTCTCTCAGATGTGAAATTCAGAGAGAACCAAGTCTCTTCTTCTCTCTCTCGGTGATTCTCGACGCTTGGCGTCCCAGTGCCGTCTCCAGCCAATTCCACCTCGCCGATTACGGTTTCTGGATTTGCACAGTCTCCGACCCGCCTCCAGCTGCTCGGCCGTTCACAGCGCCACGTCCATCTCCTGTGCACAGGGTCCCGGCGTCTCTCGCAATGAGCGCCCGTTTTTCCAGCAAGCTCGTCGCCGTCGCCTTCTGTGGAAACTCACTGCTGAGCTATCATTGTCGCGGCTTGTTGCTGCTGGCTCTGATTTGCGCTGCCGTCGGTCAGCCCCTTGACCAGAAGCTACGTACTTACTCTTGCTCTTTTTGTTTCTTTTACATTTAACTAAGGTTTGGAATTATCATGTTCCAGTTATGGTACTTCAAGCTTGCTGACAAGTTATGCTATTGTTGCTGTCAAGTTCAGTAGCTTTGGTGGTTCGGAGACAATTGATGATTTATTCTTTGTGATTTATGCAAGTTATGCTTCATGTAATGATATAGAAAATAAAATAAAAAGTTGAGAGGAAGATTACCTATCGTAAGTTGAAACTTCAGGGGAAAGCTTTATAAACCCTCTTGGAAATTCTCTGCTTATTCCCTCATTTCTTTGCTTGAATTTCATTTATGAATTTGGAAGAGGAAATGGAAGGGAGACGTGTATAAATGGTGAATATTTGCTAGGAGATTTAATGGGATGTTGATCGGTGAATTAAAATATACATGAAATAGAAGTAGGAGGTGGAAGAAGTAGGAGGTGGAAGGAGGAGGTTGAAGTAACATTTTGTAGGAAGAGAAAACTAACAAGTGGCAATATAGAAGAAGGATGAGATTGGGCTCTAACTAAAAGATTGTAATTAAATTTGCAATTTCTATGGCCAAACATGGCTTATATATTTTTAGGCCCAAAGCTTAGTAACTTAAGATGATTTCATTAAAATTTAATACTCCGTGTTATTCCAAATACTAAACGAAATCTTATACTCCTCTAGATCATCTGTACTACGTTCAATACTCATTTAAGCATTGAAAGTAAACAAAGATTTAATTCGGCTTGAAAATTTACGTCCCTTCAAGAACAACTAAAAAGAATACGAAAAGTTGGGATATTACATTCTACCCACCTTAACAAAAATTTCGTCCCGAAATTTGTGAAATTTTAAGCGGTTTATTTCAAAGGTCTTAGCTATAATCTTTGAGCTTGAGAAATTCATTAGGGAAATAGCTTGTAAGTCATAGGATCAAGGTATACTGAATCAAATAAGTGTTCCCGTGATTGTCGTCAAGCTAAAGATTTCAAGGTATCATCGCAAGGGAACTTCAATATAGTAGGGCCTGAAATGATTAATCGCAATGGGATTTGAAAACACGCAAAATGTTCTGAGTTGCGACGATCTTTGATTTATAAATCATGATGACAGACCACATCAATAATATCTTTAGGTTATGGACAACCAGAGGTAACAAACTCAGAATGAGAGGAATCGAGCTAATTGCAAAGGCAACCATCAACAATTATGTTTGAAAGAACACAAATGGTTTATGAGTGGTCTATAATAATATATCGTCCTTTAAAGATTAAAATTGACTAAGACGAATGATTAATCTAAAAACCATAATTTGAGTAGCTTTCAAGATGAAATTTGGTGGTAAGAATTCAAAATGTCAAAATATTGCTTTCACCACATATGAGTCAAAGGAGATAGCAGTCAAATAAGAGTGTCAAAAATATGAGGGTGGGTTCAAATTTATGTGGACCGAAGCTGAGTCGTAAATTAACATAAGATGAAGAGAAATTGTGGTGATTATTTGCAAACATAAATCATTTCAAGGTCGGATTCAAACAAGTGGTATATTAATTGCACAAAGACTGTATGATACCTTAGAGAAGGTTCTAGCAAAACT
The DNA here is from genome assembly GCF_029641045.1 of Salvia hispanica. Lineage (NCBI taxonomy): Eukaryota > Viridiplantae > Streptophyta > Magnoliopsida > Lamiales > Lamiaceae > Salvia > Salvia hispanica. The sequence continues at coordinate 8,514,739 of NC_142696.1, read as the reverse complement.
GTGAACAGGTAAAAAAAAAAAGTTCGAGGGGGAGAGCAAATAACACCATCACATTTGAAGGGAAATTATGTGTGTCAAACTACGACGAGTTTAGAAATAAAAACATGACAGAGACACACAATAACCTTTACATTACCCACGCTAGAAGCGGGGTGTCTAGTTCTTGTCTTTTCATGAAAATGTCTTTCATTCCTGACTCAAATGTTTTTCTCATGTATAACTTTCTTTTAGATCGCGTACTTTGTTCAGTTTTGTTTGGACATAGAAGAGGAGTATCTAGTTTCTAAAGTTTCTGGAAATACCTTTCTTTCGCAACTCAAAAACTCTCTTTCTTTTTTTTTATTATTTTTTATTTTTTTAATTTCATTCGCTTGAAACAAGTGCCTCATAAAACTCATCATCTCTTTTGCTAAAATCTCATATTTTCATACCAGACCCGTTCATTTGACCGACGGTTCGTAAAGTTTTCTCTTTCCAAACCTTTTGAACACCTCTACTTCGCTTTTAAAAGAAAAGACAAATTTCCTTTTCCCTCGTTGAGCAGGATTAGTGGGAATGCTGATAGTTCTTTTACTAATTAGATAGTCTAGTGGAACAAGTCTAGACTGGTAACTGAAAGAGACTCTTGGGGGTTCAAAGCATTAAAGAAACTGCTCTGATACCACTATGTCACGACCGCACTTTGCTAAGGAAATCAAAACCGGGAAACCGTGACTAGGGGTGGGAGATTAGAAGAGGGGACAAAAAGGGGATATAGTGACTCAATACTCATTCAGAAATAATGTGGAACCAACTTCAAATTAACTCTTGATCACTAGCATTGGAATGAAATCTTACTATTCAATAATTATTTATCAGAGTATAAACGAACAGTCGATATTGTGTAGAACTTTACTACACAGCGGAAAGAACAGAGTCACATATATGGAGACATGCACCTCCGAGAGTCTCTACTTCAAATAAAAAGAAAATCATAACTCTGCTCAGCATTCTCCACCGTCACTGCTCAACCTGCACATTTAGAAATATATGCAGGGTGGAGTATAAAAATACTCAGTGAATACATTGCCGAAATATACATACATAAAATGAGAATATTGTCATGCCATTACAGTAACACTCGAGGGTTTTCTCTTAAAAGGCCCGAGCTTACTAAATTCTTTGTGAGCTAAAGTTCGACTGATCAGTCTAAGTTCTTTCTATACTTTAGCCATATCTGAACACCAAGTGTCGTGGAGATGGTGCTATTCCACGGTCACCTACATCTTTCTCCAGCCAGGGAGGTGGCCACCTCCCAACGACCTCCACTATATCATCTTTGTGCCGTGGAAGGTGGCCGCCTTCCACGGTCACCTGTATACACTAATCCGAGTAGAAACACCACCCTCACTAGGACCCGAATTCGATTCTTACGTTACAACCAGACAGATAGGCTCCATACACATAAAAAAATCATTTATGGCAAGACAACATCCTTTGCATAACTAAATATCATCTTAAAATATTTGACATTTTATCCACATAGTATGTAGGATAGAAAAGTTCACCTTGTGGGTTTAAATTCCTTAACTTGACTTTCCTTACTCCGATTATAAATTGCTTGTCAATATATCCTTTTGAAAACAATAACATATACTTAATCAGACAACATGAAAACATCTGCTTAGAATGCATGTGTTTTGGTTTTGTTCTTTGTTCTTTCTTGGGTACGTTCTAAAATTCTTGTACAATAATTAAATCAGAGAGTTGTGTTAAATACTTACTTTCTCTTTCAATTTACGCAGCCGCTTGATGTCGCACGTCCCCAAAATCCTACACCCTCGGCCCCATCACACTCATGGCTAAAGATGCAATTAGTTAGATCATGGATTTTAATTAAGCGCTCTATCCATTTCAATAATTTATTTCGAAAAAGAAACAATTTGCAAATTATTTACTTGTTCGGGAATTGAGTAATAACTCCAACAACAAGTACTCCCTCCGTCCCCGAATACTTGACACAGTTTGTCATTTTGGTCTGTCCCCGAATACTTGACATAGTTCACTTTTTTCATTTATGGTAGTGGACCTCATATTCCACTAACTCATTTCTACTTACATTTATTATAAAACTAATACTTTAAAAGTAGGACCCACATCCCACCAACTTTTTCAACACACTTTCCATTACATTTCTTCAAACTCGTGTCGGGTCAAACCGTGTCAAGTATTCGGGGACGGAGGGAGTAATTGATTAATCCAATCGCTCTTTTTGTTTTTCCATCTCAACAAATATATTTTAATTCTTCAGCCTAAGTTTTCACTCGAAACATTACATGGTCCAACTTCCCTTCAATTACTTATTTAATTTGCCAAAGGGAGTCCAACATAATTAAATTAGTTCATCAAATTTTACATGTCGTCTTATCCTTCTCCCACACTTTGAAAACCACAGAAATCGAATATCTGCTTCTCTTCCTCTTTCTCTCAACCACCACCGCCGACGAGTGCTCCAGCCGACGCCATCAGGCCGTTGGCGACCCCTCATTGGCGCACCTCTGTTTTTCATCTCTCTCAGATGTGAAATTCAGAGAGAACCAAGTCTCTTCTTCTCTCTCTCGGTGATTCTCGACGCTTGGCATCCCAGTGCCGTCTCCAGCCAATTCCACCTCGCCGATTACGGATTCTGGATTTGCAAAGTCTCCGACCCGCCTCCAGCTGCTCGGCCGTTCACAGCGCCACGTCCATCTCCTTTGCACAGGGTCCCGACGTCTCTCGCAGTGAGCGCCCGTTTTTCCAGCAAGCTCGTCGCCGTCGCCTTCCGTGGAAACTCACTGCCGAGCTATCATTGTCGCGGCTTGTTGCTGCTGGCTCAGATTTGCGCTGCCGTCGGTCAGCCCCTTGACCAGAAGCTACGTCCTTACTCTTACTCTTTTTGTTTCTTTTACATATAACTAAGGTTTGGAAATTATCATGTTCCAGTTATGGTACTTCAAGCTTGCTGACAAGTTATTCTATTATTGCTGTCAAGTTCAGTAGCTTTGGTGGTTCGGAGACAATTGATGATTTATTCTTTGTGATTTATGCAAGTTATGCTTCATGTAATGATATAGAAATAAAATAAAAAGTTGAGAGGAAGATTGCCTACTGTAAATTGAAACTTCAGGGGAAAGCTTTATAAACCCTCATGGAAATTCTCTGCTCATTCCCTTGTTTCTTTGCTTGAATTTCATTTGTGAATTTGGAAGAGGAAATGGAAAGGAGACATGAATAAATGGTGAATATTTGCTGGGAGATTTAATGGGATGTTGATCGGTGAATTAAAATATACATGAAATAGAAGTAGGAGGTGGAAGGAGGAGGTTGAAATAACATTTTGTAGGAAGAGAAAACTAACAAGTGGCAGTATAGAAGAAGGATGATATTGGGTTCCTAAGTGGGCTCAAACTAAAAGATTGTAATTAAATTTGCAATTTCTATCGCCCAACATGTCTTATATATTTTTAGGCCCAAAGCTTAGTAACTTAAGATGATTTCATTAAAATTTAATACTCCCGCGTTATTCCAAATACTAAACGAAATCTTAAACTCCTCTTGATCATCTATACTACGTTCAATACTCATTTAAGCGTTGAAAGTAAACAAAGATTTAATTCGGCTTGCAAAATTTACGTCCCTTCAAGAACAACTAAAAAGAATACGAAAAGTTGGGATATTACATCAGCGGTAAGAGCATCGCCGTTTGTCCGTCCATGCCGCTGGCAAGGACAAACTCGTCCGCCAATGTACTCCGTCCGTCCGTGCCAGCGGCACGGCGCTGCTCTTATATAAGAGCACGTCCGTGCCGCTGAGCAGCCCTACGTGGCACCATGTGATTGGCCAACGGCTTAGCCGTTGGCAAAATTGATTTTTCTTTCTTTAAAAAAAAATTCAGAAATAATTCGAATATAATACTAAAAATAAAAAATATATATATTTGGATTCCCAAAAAATAGAGCCGTTTATGGACGTTTTTTTGGATTTTTTTAATCCCAAAATCATCTATAAATACACACATTTATACTAAATCATCTACATCTTCCTATCTCACTCAAATCAACTGCATTCATCATATTTTTATTTTTTAGGATTTTAATTATGTAATTTTAATTTTTTAGGATTTTAATAATGTAATTTTTAATTTTTAGGCTTTTAATTATGTATTTTTTATATTTTAATGTATTTTTATATTGTAGAAAAGTTTTTTAGTAATTGAAGTATTTAAATTGAATAATAGAATGGTGGGACCCTTGAGCTTGTCCTTGCGGGAGAGCACGGATGTGGGTGTTGTGCTCTTAGCTAAGGAGAAGGAGTAAAAGTGGGTCTGGGCCCATCTCCGCGCTCTTATTTAAGAGCACGGATGGGGATGCTCTTATTGTCGGACGGACTGAAGTGACAAAATATGACTCTTATTGGGGGACGTTGGAAATATTTTTTTTTGTTTGACCGGGTTTGCGAATTACTTTTCTCTTATATAAAATCTAATGCCAAAAAATAAATGTTTCATTTGTGACGGGATACACAGAGTACTAAGGGCATCCACAGCGGCATCCCGCTGCGGTCTCGGTCTCGTTCCGGCGAGATGAGACCGTAGCGAGATGTCACTGCAAGCATCTCGTCTCATCGCGTGTCTCGGTCGGTCGGGAGGGACGGCGGTCCATCTCGCCACGCGCCAGTGCCACGTAGCAAGCTCTGGTGCACGGTGTGACGTCCACTCGCCGTCCCGCGAGTGGGCGTTGTTTTTTGCTATTTTTAATTTTTTTTTAAATCTGAAATTTTAAAAAAAATTACCGTTTTTTCCTGCCCGTTTCCCCTTTTTTCCTACAATGTTCTATAAATAACCCCCCTGCCATTTTTTCTTTCCACACATAAACACTACACTCTCTCTTTCCACACACAAACACAAAAACCATCTCTCTTTCCTCTCCAATTTGTGCAAAAATGTCCGGTGGTGACGGAAGCTCTGGTGGCGATGGCGGCTACGACTTGAACGCGTTTGGCGACTGGGCTGGCATGATCAACTTCTTGGGTGGTTCCGGTTCGTCGCCGAGCACCCAAGGCTCATCAACGCCAATATACCAAACACAATCTTCTCCAGTTGATGCATACTATCGTGCCTCCACCGCGAGGCATAGGCAAACGCAAGGATAATCCCAAATTAGGGTTCGTCGCCGAGCACCCAAGGCTCATCAACGCCAATATATCAAACGCCATCTTTTCCAGTTGATGCATACTATCGTGCCTCCACCGCGAGGCATAGGCAAACGCAAGGATAATCCCAAATTAGGGAGGATATTCCGAAGGAACACACTTCGGAAGCGGTGGAGGACCTTGATGAGGACGGCGGCCTTAATCCATACTCACAAGCGGCGACGATGGCGATTTTCGACGCGTGGATCAGCACGTCGAACGATCCCATCATCGGGAATAAAATAAACCGCAAGGATTTTTGGGAAAGGGTCACCGTGGTATACAACCGAACAAGGCCGAGCAAGACCTTCAGCCGCAACCTAAAGATGCCCCGTACTCATTTTGAGCGAGCCGACAGAGATGTCAAAAAATTTTGTGGGATCTACAGAAGGGAAGCGGAGCAACACCAAAGCGAAGCCCAGTGGAGCCGACACTCTGAGAGTGGCTCTGCAGACGTCTAAATCCGACATCGGCTAAGATTTCAAACATCCCGATGTTTGGCCAGCGGTGCAACATCTTGATAGATGGGTTGGTGGTATCGATTCCGCAGCGGGTGCGAGGTCGAAACGCACGAAGCATATGGCGGGTGGCCAATACTCGTCTAGTGAGGGCGGGGAAGGCGGGTCAGGCAACGCCTCACAAGAGGTTGAGTTCCCGACATCCGATGCAAGGGGCTCCTCCGGTTCACGTCGTCGGCCGCAAGGGACTAAGGCGGCGAAGGCGGCTACAGGGAGGGGGGGTGGGGGATCGAGGAGAATCAAGCCAGGCGGGCTCGGGCTCGGGCACCCAAGGGCAGTTGAACAGCCTAATGTCCATGTACTTCACCGCCACGATGGCTGACACAGCCTGCATGACGCCTCCCCAATATGAAGCCCATCTTGCCGGAATTGAGTATCTGGCAAATCAAATTGGTATTCCGCCTCCACCTAGCTTGAGGGCACGACCATCGCCTTCGAGGATGATTCGCCGGCGGAGTAGTTTTTATAATTTAATTTAGCGTATTTTAAATTATGCATTTTTATTTTTTTTATGATTTTAATTATGTGTTTTTTTATTTTTTTAGAATTTTAAATTATAATTTTATTTTATTTAATGAAGTGTGTTTTTATTAGTTGAATTTGTTGGAAATAAAAATAAAAAATGAAATTGAATGAATAGTTAAGGGATGAGATGGTTAAGAGATGGATGGATGCAAGTATTGTCTTTTAGTTAAGAGATGGGGTAAAAAGTATAGTAGGACCCATGAATATGTGCAGGGATGAGATGATATTGAGACGGTATTGATGCACGCATGATGATGGCCTAAAGCAATTAGACGCTGTAAAGTTCTAGTCGTACCCAAAAATATCTCCTAGTGACGTGTGAAGAATATTTATGCATTTGCTTGCTGTGTTGTCGAATATATTCTGCCTTTCCGTCGAAAACTTTCTAACCATATTCTTAATTCCATTCCTATCACAAAACCAGAAAAAAGACTAGATTTTTTTTTTGTCTTTGCAAAAAATTGGAAGCCCTCTTCGATTCATCCGCCATTTCATCCATGTCCTTCAGAATCAGAGAGGTATGTATAAATGTATTAGACCATCACTCTTTGTTTCATTGCTTATGTGATCATTCATTTTTTCAAGTGTATAACTTAAATGGGATTAGCTAGCTAGTAGTCCTACAAAATTTGATTCATGACATAAATTTTTTAATTTAGTTTTACCAGTTTGGATGGCTTATTTTCATGAATTTTAGTATATTCTTTTCCTTGAATCAGACATAATACTTGTATGTTTCTTGATTTGAATCTGATATGCAATTATTGTTGTGAAGAAATCATGTTTTTTGTCTTGTATGCTAAATGTTATAGGCTGATGTGCTCTTGTTCATTAAATTAGTTGGAATTTAAGAAATAGTACTATAATGAGAGAATGAATGATATATACTTGGTCAGCAAAATGCATCTTGTGGTGTGGGAGTTGCTGATGAGAGCAAGCACACATTCATGGAGCTTAAGAGAAAGAAGGGCTATCGTTACGTGATTTTCAAGATCGATGAAAAGAAAAACGAGGTTGTTGTTGACAAGACCGGCGGCCCAGCTCAAGACTACCAAGATTTTGCAGAATCCTTGCCGCAGAACGATTGTCGATATGCGGTCTATGATTTCGATTTTGTCACTACGGACAAGTGTCGAAAGAGCAAGATTTTCTTCATTGCCTGGTTAGTGAGAAATAGTACTATCTTTTTCATAATCAGTATCAAACATGAAGATAATAATAAGGCCATCCATACATATGAAATGTGATCAGGTCTCCTGCAGTGTCTAGAATTCGTTCCAAGATGCTCTATGCTACTTCCAAAAACAGTTTGCATTCATTACGACATCCAAGCCACTGACCCCGCTGAAATGGAGCTCGATGTCATCAAGGATCGCGCCCACTGAACGCGATGTACCTCCACATCTGTGTTATCCACATACAACAACAAGGTGAAAAAATGTTACTCTGTAAACTTCAATTGCAACTACTACTTTTTACTTCCATAATGACTTGTGCAACATTGTATTCAAATCATAAATGCAGAAAGATATAAAAGTGAAAATATTGAACCGGCATAGTCTATGGAAAAACAGGACGAGTATACATCTAATACAAGTCTAGTCTTTCATCTCCGTTATTACTAGGAGAGACATCATCACTCAAATGAACACTAAATCAAATAAAAATCAAAGGAAAAACTTAATTAACCTGAATTAGACAAAAATGGTCTCAAATCAATCCTCGTTTTCGCCACTCACATCCTCCAAAGATTTGCCCTTGGTCTCAGGCACCAAGAAGGTGAACAACAATCCTAAAAGATTCACTACTCCCAAAACAATCAAACAATTCTTCACCCCAATTCCTGGATGGTAACCAGCATCAACCTTTTTCGGGTCTTGGCTCTGTGCTAGTAACTGAAACCCGAATGCCCCTATAATAGCCCCGAACTTCCCGGCCGCAGCCGAGATCCCGTGGCAGGTGGACCTGAACCTGGCCGGGAAGATCTCGGCCGGGACAACAAATGTGGTGGCATTAGGCCCAAAGTTGGCGAAGAAAAATGTGAGCGAGTACATCACCACGAACCCGATCCTGTGCTCTGGCTGAGTCCAGTGTTGGTACGGGATGGCTAGGGCGAACATGAAAACGGTCATGAAGAAGAATCCGGAGAGCTGGATCGTGAAGCGGCCAATGACATCGATGAGCGCCACAGTGAACCAGTATCCCGGCACGGTGGAGCAGAGGGCGATGAGCGTTTGAGCACGGGCGATGGTGTAGACCTCTTGGAGGGCGTTCATGGTCTGGGCGGGCGGTATCCAGCCGATGGCGCTGAAAATGTCCTTCTGGAAGAGGTTCTGGCTGTAGAAGGCGATGTCGAGGAGGAACCAAGTGCTAGTTGTTCCGAGAAGATGGAGGCCGTGGCGGCGGAGGAACTCCTTGGAGAAGAGGTCGTAGTCCCCTTGACGGGAGACCATGGCATCAGTCTTCTGCTGCTCTGCTTCGATGTCCTCCTGGAGCACCTTGGCCATGTCGGCCGCGGCACGCTTTGCGTCCTTGGCCACAAGGGCCGTGTAGCGAGCGGTCTCGGGCATCTTGAGGCGCCAGTAGAAGGTGAGGATGGCGGGGAGGGCGCCGACCATTAGGACGACACGCCAGAGGTAGTCGGCCTGGGGGATGGTGGACGCGAAGGGGTCGGCCTCGTAGGAGGGGGACTTGTAGTAGGCGTTGAAGATAGCCGAGAGGGTCATGGCGAAGATGCCCCCGGCTAGGATGCCAAAGCCCTGCATAGCAAAGACCGCGGCTATAAAAGCGCCTCGGGTCTTCTTATTAGCGTACTCGGACATAATGGTGGCGGAGAGGGGGTAGTCTCCGCCAATGCCGAAGCCAAGCCAAAAGCGGAAGAAGCAGAGGGTGGCCATGACAGCCTTGGCGTCGCGGCCGAAGGAGAGGCCCGAGGCGATGGAGCATATGCACATGATCATGAGGGTGAGGCCGTAGACCTTTTTGCGGCCCATCTTGTCGCCGAGCCAGCCGAAGAAGAGCTGGCCCAATAAGGTGCCACAGAGGGCGACGCCGTTGACAGCGGCTGAGACATTCGGAGGGAGGGAGCCGGGCTTGGGGGAGCCATCGACGTGGTAGTAGATGCGGCCGAGCATCTTGGTGACGAGAGAGATGCAGAAGAGATCGTAGGCATCAGTGAAGAAACCCATCCCCGCGATTATGATGGCGGTGAAATGGTACCACTGCGTCTTCGCCACATCTAGCGCGTTTAACACCTTTAGATTGCTGTCGCCCGCCATTTTTCCTATAAAAAATTCATCAATAATCATGAATTCATACTCAAAATTATGAATTCATACTCAAAAATTCGTCAATAATCATGAATTCATACTCAAAATTCTCACTCTAATAATAATCCAGACACGAAATTGTGATGAAATTATCAATCAATCGTCGCAATGCATGTGAATCAGATCAATAACAATTTGTAATCAGATCTAATGAAAAAGCATTATATTCAGCATGGAATCATAGATATATAATAAGACACCAAGAACAAATAGATACGAATCATGGATCGAAATAATAAGATGACATGCATAAATCATAAAAATAAATCAGTCACCTGTTAAGAGAGGGAGAGTTGGTACAGTCAGAAAAGGAACGAGTTATGTGTAGATCAAGTATGCAAATGCAAATATGTATTTATATATATGAGGTTGCCAGATGGAATCTACTTAGGTATATTCTCACTTTTTTTCGGCTTCTCTGTTTAAACCAGCCATAAAGTTTAACCTTATTTTCAGCATTTGTTGGATGTCACCCACATTTCGGTTACAAATTTGCTGTGTTTTTTTACTATATAATACCACTCTTATTTTTATACTATAATAATACTTGCAAATTAAATCCAAAGTGTCTAAATCTAAGAGACGCATAACGTATTGACTAATTCATTGATACTAAATCATATAATCCTTATTTATTACTATTATTTTGAAATTATATGTGGCTCATGTTTTTTATTGGTTTGTTTAGACTCAGAACCGATTGATCAACATAATATAGTGGCGGAACTACAAAATGTGATGACATCCCAACCTTTATTCAGTGTGTTTGTTTTACTAAAAATCCATCGTTGCGAATACTACTAATTACTACTGCTATTAACTGCAGCTCTCCGTTTACTCACCTTTTATCGTTCTATCTAGGCTTGTCAAAATGGATATCGGGTATTGGATACCCGATATCCAAACCCAAAAAAGTCGGATAATTGAATATCCGAAACTCGATTTTTCGGGCATCGGATCGGGATCGGGTAGTGAGAATTTTGGATTATCAGGTATCGGGTTATCCGATATCCGATCGGGTATACCCGAATTATCCGATTTATTTTCTAAAATTAATAAATTATATTTTCATTATAACTAAATGTAATTTTACTTCTTAACTATAATTTAATTAATACTTAATAGTTAGCATATAAGATATGTAATTTAATTTTTTAATTAAATTTTAATTTTATTGACTTGTGATATTTATAATTTTGAATTTTTTTATAATATTATCGTTAGATCTTGATTCTTATGAATTATTGAATTGTGATATTTATAAAGGATGAATGTTTGAACTTTTGAATTTTGATAGTTATTGACTTATTGTGGATGGATAAAATTTTTAATATGTATAACTTATGAATTTTGTATATTTAAAAGTTTGTAGTTATTTTCTTTAAAATTAGAATTACTACAAGAATTTTGTATTCCTAAAAGTTTGTAGTTATTTTCTCTTAAATTCGAGCTACTATAAGAATTTTGTATTTTTAAAAGTTTGTAGTTATTTTTACTTGAATATTAGTACTTCAACATTGATTAAATTTGGATTAAATAATATTAAATAAATTCTAAAAGTTTGTAGTTAATTTTCAAAAAAAAAAATTCAAAATCACAATTGGGACTGGATACCCGATTTTTCGGGACTGGATACCCGAGTCAGGTATTCGGGTACCCAAAATCAAATTCGGGTCGGGTATCGGGTATTGAATTTTGGGAATTTCGGGATCGAGTACCCGAAAATTTCGGATCGGGTATCCGTAGGTACCCAATTTGACAGGCCCTAGTTCTATCTCCTACTCTATTCACACAAGTATCCGCCCCATGTAACGTACGACTCAGTTAATTTTTCGAAAACTAATTCAACATTACACTATTTTTACGTAAATTTGAAAACTAAAATAACTAAGTATGCAAAACTTAACATCTACGAAATGTTTAAAATAGACATATATATATAGGGACATGTTAGGGTGTCACCACCTCTTAAAATAACACCATACCACCATTCCTAGTCAATCATTTGTACATGTGACGAATAATAAGCTGCCATGTGGCAAAAAAAAGGTTTAAAAAGATGGCCAGCAATATGTTGTACACTGTACAACAATTTTTCTTGGACAGCAATATCCAACACGCTAGACAAGATCAATCTATAGATTGTTGTCTAGCGTATTGAATATTGATGTGTAGCGTTTATAATATTGTTGTATAATTGGTGTCACAGTGTCACTTTAAGAGGGGTTGTCATTTTAACACAAACCTATATATATATACATATTTATATATATATATATATATATATATAGGGTCATATTCTAATGCTTATAGCACTTAATCCAAAATCAAGACCAAATCTACATCCTTAGATTTTAAAATGAGTGGATGAGATTAAATCTTACGAATCTCAATAAATAGTAGACAAAATATCAACAAAAGCGTAATATCGTCATTATGTTATCATATGATAATTTTCGTGAATGTTTTTTTATATCAACATAGTGTATTACAAATATCAACAATATGACATAAGAATATCAACACTAGTACAAGAAAATATCAACACATATTTATTGAGATTTTTACATGGTTTTATTGAGATTTTTTGATGTATTTCTTGATAAAAATCTGGTTATCAACATTTACGAAAACTAAAATAAAAAATATCAAATTTCATCATCCGAACGTCGTAGGAACATATTCAATTGAGATCTCGTTGGAATTCTTATAAAATTATCTTTAATTTGATATATTTTTTGCGAAAAAATAATTTAAATCGAGAGAGTTACATAAATTTAAAGTTTTAAGACAATTTTAATGAGAGAGAATTGACATTAATATCCTCTAATTTTATTTATTAATTTTCTTAATTAAAAATATAATCCATGTGGCATTATTTCAACCACTAGATCTTTAAATCTATTGACTAAGATTTAGTCTTAGTTTGGGATTGCTAATTAGTTAGCAATTGATCACTCCCCTATATATAGAGATGTGATCATATCATAACCCCCAAATCACATAATAACTCTATAACCAAATCTGGACCACACATATTTGATAATCTTGTGGTTGAGATTCAAACTTAGATTTACTTCATAAAAAAGGCGCAGAGGGGTAAAAATGTAATTTCTTCATTTAATTTCTGAATTTTACTCCAAACGCGCGATTCACGGTTTCATTATGTTTGAACTCAATTCTCTCACCTTTATCTTCATCTTCACAATTAACAGATCGATTCTCTCATCTTCATCTTCCATATTTCTCGCCTATTTTATTTCAACATCTCCAGATTTTCTTCGATTTGTTCATTATTCCGTAGTCTCCAGATTTTGTTTCCATAATTGTGATCGGGAAGATGTTTTCAATTTTGCATTCTTAATTTCATTGATTACCTCTTCAATTGCTGTGAAAATTTGCTTCGATGGAATCTGTAGCAAATAACGAAGGTAACAATCATTATCTATTATTTAGCTTATTGATTGTGTTCATATTCATGTATTGAATTTGATTTTAGATTAATATTAGTTGTCGATTGGTTTATGTTTCTGATGTACTGAAATTCTTATTTGATTATATTATGTATTGTCGATTATGTGTTAAAATGATACTTTTGGCTTATAAATGTTAGGTTTACTGCATAACATGATAGTTTTGTCGGATAAAATGATATTATGATAAAATGATACTATGATAAAATGATACTATGATAAAATGATTTGTAGGTATGTACATTCCTGTTTGTGATGATGCTTTGAAGCCAATGATTGGTATGAAATTCAATACATTAGTAGAAGCAGTTGGTTTCTATGAACATTATGCTCGTTCAGTTGGTTTTGGCATTCGTAAAATGGGTAACAAATCAGTTCAAGGTATTACTAAGTGGCAGTATTTAGCTTGCAGCAGACAAGGCTCTAAGAATTTTATACCTGGTCATGCATCCCATCAAGTGAAGTGTCTTTTAAGAAGCGTAGGTGTCGGTCATTTAGGTGTGAATGTCTTGCTAAGCTCAATTTGAGATATTTTTCAGATGTCAAGAGTAGAGGATATGAGGTTTATCAGTTTGTTGAGTATCATAATCACTTAATGGTTGCGGATGAGCATAGGCATTTTATGATGGCCAATCGCAATCTGGATCCTATCCATCGGAGGTTTATGGAGGATTGTGGCAGGTGTAATATTGGTCCCACTCTCACATTCAAACTTTTGAAGGAGATAATGGGTGGACCTGAAAATGTTGGATGTGATATTATTGATATTAGAAATGGTTATCGTGATATTATGTCCAATATTGATGGTTCAGATGCTCAAATGATTTTTGATTAATGTGTTCTCAAAAGAAATCATCTGATGCCTTCTATTATGAAATTGAGATAGGATCTCATGGAAAGTTAACTAGATTCTTCTGGGCTGATGCTATTTCAAGACGAAATTATCATATGATTGGAGATGTAATTTCATTTGACTCAACATACACCACTAACAGGTATATTACTTTTGTTGCTAATAGACATAAAATTGTACTTTTTGTTAATTAAATTACTTTTATGTTATAAAATGATACTTCTGAATTATATAATGACAAAATGATACTTGCAGCAGATAAAATGATACTTTTGGCTGATAAAATGATACTCATAGCTGATAAAATGATACTTTTGGCTGATAAAATGATAGTCATAGCTGATAAAATGATACTTTTGGCTGATAAAATGATACTCATAGCTGATAAAATGATACTTTTGGCTGATAAAATGATAGTCATAGCTGATAAAATGATACTTTTCAGACGTGTCATAGCTGATAAAATGATAGTCATAGGTGATAAAATGATACTTCTGAATTATATAATGACAAAATGATACTTGCAGCAGATAAAATGATACTTCTTACTAATAAAATGATACTTTTGGCTGATAAAATGATAGTCATAGCTGATAAAATGATACTTTTGGCTGATAAAATGATACTCATAGCTGATAAAATGATACTTTTGGCTGATAAAATGATAGTCATAGCTGATAAATATAATTCATTTTTATGTTATATTCTGAAGGTATTGCATGATTTTTGCTCCATTCACTGGAAAAGATAACCATTCTAGACCAGTTACATTTGGAGCTGGCTTGTTATCAAGTGAAGGTAGATACTCCTATTCTTGGTTGTTTGGCTGTTTTGTTCGATGCATGGGGGTAGCACCCATATTGATTATCACTGATCAAGACTGGGGGATCAAACTTGCTGTTCAACAAGTACTTTTACAAACAAGGCACCGATGGTGTATGTGGCATATCATGGTTAAGGTGTCAGATAAGTTGCCCAAATCTTTACTTGGTAATGAAGATTTCAAAAAAGAGTTGAATGCATGTGTTTGGTCTGATTTGTTAGAGCCTGATGAGTTTGATATAATATGGAATGATATAATGGAACGGTATGGATTAGAAGACGTGCACTGGTTTGGATCAATGTTTGAAGATAGAGAATTCTGGGTTCCTGCTTATTTTCGAGATTTTTCCATGGGGTCGCTTCTTAGGACTACATCGATGTCTGAATCGGAGAATAGCTTTTTTAAAAACTACACAAAGCCACGTGCAAATCTTGTACAGTTCATCAATTTCTTTAATTATGCTGTGGGAGATCAAAGGAATGCCAATTCACGATTGAACTACTTGGATTACTCAACTATTCCTGATTTGTCAACCCAATTGCCTATTGAGAAGCATGCATCTACAATCTACACTGATTCTATTTTGAAACATGTACAACAGGAAATAAGTATGGTATGTGAGATTATTTCTATAACTACTGTTGAGGATAACATCAAGATGCATCAGGTCAAGGACCAATATGGTAGAACATGGGATGTTAAGTATGATTGTAAGCAAGACACATTCGACTGTAGTTGCAAGAAGTTTTCCAGAATTGGTTTGTTATGTTGTCATATATTTTGTTTGTTGAAGAATAAGTCTGCTAATCTCATTCCTGAGAAATATTTTGGTCGAAGGTGGTTGAAGAGCTCTTTACTAAAGGCAGCCCATGGTCTACCATCCGAGGAACAACAACCATTTGAACGTGTGCTCCATTTTTAACCTTATTTGTAAAAATTCTATTTTTCAGTCAGAGAAATGATAGTATTTATTGTAATAATGTTATCTTTATCTTGCAGATTTGGATGAAAAGCAGGAAGTTAAGAAAAAGTTGTTCTCCAACTTTTATCGATTAGTCCAAAAGTCTGAGGGAAGTATGGATCATTTGTGTTTGTTAAGTGCTGGTCTTGATGATTTGGAAGAGCATATATTTGGAAATTGTGCAGCACCTTCAGTCATTGAAAAGAAGAAGATGGTTGAGGATTTTTATGGAATGACAGTACCTGATGTAATTGTTGTACATCCTTCAGACGTTGTTAGTACCAAAGGATCAGCTAGTGGCAGAGTAGCAAGGAGGGAGAGTGCAATAAGGAAAGCAAATAAGCCTCCACGACGGTGTGGTAAATGTCATGAGCTGGGTCGTCATGATTCAAGAAATTGTGGTAGAGTCAATGAGAAGACAAATTGAAGCCATTTATATTCTTTAGGTATTTTTGGTTTATAAAATGACATTTTTGTTTAATAAAATGATACTTTGGGCTTATAAAATGACATTTTGGCTGATAACATGATTCTTTTGTTTATAAACTGATAAAATGATACTTTAACCTGAAAAAATGATACTCGCAGCAAATAAAATGACAATAACCTTATAAAATGATGTATAAGCTGATAAAATGATACTATCAACGGATAAAATGATATTTTAACCTGACAAAATGATATATAATCTGATAAAATGATACTTCTGACTGATAAAATTATAAAATGATACTCACAGCAGATAAAATGATACTTTTGAATTATATAATGACAAAATGATAATCTTGGGTGATTATATTCGAAACCACTATTACAAAACGTTATTCTCAAGTCAAACAAGCTAGTATTCAGGGGGTTTAAATTCTCTTATCATCTTTTCAACATCAATTTCTCCTTTTTTGCTGTCATTCTCAAACTTCTTCTGGATCATTGTAAATGTGTCAAAAGCCTTCTTGTTAGTATCTCCAATAAGCAATGCTTCAGTATATCTGGCACGGAGTTTTATGAAAGACTCTGTTACCTTCTTCGTTAAACCCGAATTCCAGTTACGAACAGGACCACCCATGAAAGTCTCCAAATGGCGTATCACATAAATTCCACAGTCAACTTTATTTGTATCGTTCTGCCATGGCATATTCATGTATCTGGTTTTTGACAGTTTGACAGTTCTCCCAATTGATGGATTGACTCCATTTCCAAGATAAATTCGGAAGAAATTTTTCTATTCAAATAACACAAAACATACATGAGGTTGATTAAAAATGATATTATGTTCCGTACTGAATTATATTCAATGCATTTTAACTAATAAATATTGAATGCATTTAACTAAACATACCAGAGTACTTGGTGTATCTTCATATTTCTTCTCAATTAACTCTTCACTAACCAGAGAATTGTCAATCACATCCATCATTTGCATTTTGAGATTGAAGCAGATGATATAATAATGTTCGTACGCCCAGATTGGAAAGAATATCTAATTTTCAAAACATTATATACAAATGTCATTTTCAAAAATATAGGTATGTTGTTCTGTAAGGGATGTGATCATATCATAACCTATATTTATGGTGATAACCTAATAACCCTCATTTTATGGACGAAAAGTATCATTTTATAGAACAGAACATCATTTTATGGATTAAAAGTATCATTTTATCGTGTATAAATATAATTTTTTAGTAAAAATGATACTTTTGACCCATAAAATGATAGGGTTATTAGCTTATCACATAAATATGAGTTATCATTATAACGCACCCCTGTTTGGTAATGTATATCTAATTATGACTTACCAGGTCATAATTTTTTCCCATTTGAAATTTTCAATCTTTGACACAAATTCATTCAAGTGTGAGCAAAATCTTTCTCGACTCTCTGCTTCAGTCCAACCAGATCTCCTTGCAGTAATGTTGTAAATCTGTCATGTTTACATTTTTGTAAATATATTTAACTTTTAATGTAATACTATTATTTATTTACTCGTTTACTGTACCGTAGGTGCGGTGTTGATGAAAAGACGACTCGGTGATGCCTTTGATTTGAATTTTTCATTGTAGTTGAGGAACACAACCCATGCATCTATGATGTTGATCCTGACGTATGTACATGGAGCAAGGCTGTGGAAGTCAATCTTGAACATTGTGATCTTGTCGTTCTCATAAACTACCTCATAACTGATTTCAAATTCATATTTAATGTTAGTTAAAAGAACTGAATAAGAATATAATTATATAATTCAAAACTTACTATTCACTTTCTTCATGTGTCATCAACCAGTACATTATATCTCTCTCTTCTTTATTCAGTTTTCCTTTCAGATTTACTGCTCTGACATTGTAGGGAGAGCACATTGCTTCAACAATTTTCTTTGTTGTTCTGACCACTTTCTCCTTTTCGACTGGAGGTTCTGGAGAAACCATCTTCTTCCCTTTGTCCTTATTCAAATTTTCTTCTCTCTGTTTTAAAACTTCATCATCTCCTGATTCACCATTTATATCCTCCATGACAGTGGATATTATGTTATCAACTCTGTCAAGCTTTCATTTAAAAAAATATAAATTGTTATTGACAGAAGAGATATTATTTTACCCATAGTAACTATCATTTTATCAGCTATGACATAAAAATCTAAAACTATCAGCCAAAAATCATGCAATACATTCAGAATATAACATAAAAATGAATTATATTTATCAGCTATGACTATCATTTTATCAGCCAAAAGTATTATTTTATCAGCCAAAAGTATCATTTTATTAGTAAGAAGTATCATTTTATCTGATGCAAGTATCATTTTGTCATTATATAATTCAGAAGCATCATTTTATCACCTATGACTATCATTTTATCAGCTATGACACGTCTGAAAAGTATCATTTTATCAGCTATGACTATCATTTTATCAGCCAAAAGTATCATTTTATCAGCTAAAACTATCATTATGAAACAAAAGTATCATTTTATCCGCTTAAACTATCATTTTATGATGCAAAAGTATCAGTTTTCAAATAAAACAGAACCACCAAAAAACATCATTAAACCTATATCATTTTAACCATATAAACAATCATTTTATGTACTTAAACTATCATTTTTAAAAGTTACCTCATATTCTTCATTCTGAACTTCTTTCTCTGAAACTTTTTCCTTTTCTTTTCGAGTTGCTTTATCAGTCATTTCCTTTTCACTTTCATTCTGTTTCTCTTGCTCGTTTTGCACCTCATCATCTTTTTCCTTCTCCATATCCTTTTCTCAATTAAATTCTTGATTCTCATTAGGACTGTCGTCACATTCAGGTATCAGAGTGAAGGTAGGGAACTCATTCCTATTTTTCAGTATATATGTCCTCTCAGCAGCTTTAGTTAACTCAATCATGATATCAATCCATTCAGGATCATCAGTTTCATCATTGTTTATAGCCTGTGTCATTGTATTATGACTTTCTATAACATGCTGCACACCTTCCTCTCTCAATCCCATTGCATTTCTTGTTGTATCACAGATTATCTTAAAGCTATTGAGATTCCTGAGTTTATCCGGAGCTGCTTCAAGGACATCAACAATCTTCAACATTGAGGCTTTAACATCCTTTGCAGCTCCCTTCCATTCATTTATGAAATTCTCCCATTCACTGGTTGTCCCCTCTTCATCATGATCATTTGTCTTCAAACCTTCTACATCTTGAGATTCATCATCTTCGTCATCTTCATCATTTTCTTCATGTGGCTTCTTTTTATATCAGTCATACTTATGACCTAGACCAAAAGCTGAATTCTCCATTTCTACTCTTTGTCTTTCTTTCAACAGTTCGGCAGTCCATCCTTTAACTGTTGGATAACATCTTGGCACCATTTTTTTTTCAAAGACAATCCTGTCCACGTAACAAGCCTACATTAAACAAAAACTAAATATTAGTTTTTCTGTAAATAGATTCATAGACAATGGAAAACAAATATATTCTTACCACTACAAAGATAACTGGCCCGGTAAATATCTTTGCTGTGTTTTTTCTCACCTCTTTTGTGTTTCATGCAATCTAGATATGACATAGCTACACCAATTGTATTGTTTGATCTTCTCAACATCAGCTATGTAATCTAAAATTTTTGGCCTCATATTTCCATCAGCAGGAGTGTTAATCAAGGCATACTCCATGAGAACCATAAAAGTCCATTTAAACAACTCACCACCTTCTTTGTCTCTCTCCATCTGCTCTACAACATACTTTGGCACCATTTTTTTCTCTCCACCTTTACAGAATCTAGCAATTTCAGTTTTGATGTGGATATTTTTCTGAAATTTGGTTTTATTGATAGGTAAAGATCCAATCGGGAACCCAAGAGTTATGTGAACATCTTCATCATCTAAAAACAGTGATTCCCCACTGTTCAACTCAATTGATGAACTTTTATGGTTAAAGTTGTAGATCAGATAATACCCCAATGCTCTTGGGAAACTTCTTATATTGAAGTTTAGGAGTGCGCCAAACCCAATCTCTCGAACAGCTCTTCTTTGATTCTTGTTTAGAGATTGAAGCATGTCAACGAAGAAGTCAGTATTCCTTCTTCTTGCCAAAGTTGCTGTCTTAATGACTGTAATATCTTCAACAACTTTTTTCTTGCCCTTCTTTGAAGTTGTCTTACCATCAGTTGCATCATCATTCTCTCTTTTCTTCTTATTTTTTTATATGTTTTACTTCTTCTGCTAATGTTCTATGTTCATCATCATCAACATCACGAATGTTCTTTCCTAATAAACAAAAGATTCCAGTGTGTTAAACAGTTTATGTAATTATATAAAGTCAAAGTATCATTTTATCTCATGAAACTATCATTTTATAATCTGAAACTATCATTTTATAATCTGAAACTATCATTTTATAATCTGAAACTATCATTTTATCAAGGGCAATTATCATTTTATCTTCTGAAACTATCATTTTCTAATCTGAAACTATCATATTATAATCTGAAACTATCATTTTATCAAGGGCAATTATCATTTTATCTTCTGAAACTATCATTTTCTAATCTGAAACTATCATTTTATCAAGGGCAATTATCATTTTATCCTCTGAAACTATCATTTTCTAAATTTCAATGAGTTCAAAAAAGCAGAGAGGGCATAACTTGTCACTTAAGTAGAACAAAACACTATTAAGAAACTATCATTTTATGCACCCAAAGTATCATTTTATCAAGCAAAAGCACAATTTCTACATTTAAACAGATCATCCAAACACATAGCAACACACACACACACAAAAACACAGAGACACACACAACAACTCACACAAACACAGCAGCAGTAGCATCAGGACACACACACACACAAACATAAAGTATCATTTTATCCCATGAAACTATCATTTTATCGAGGGCAATTATCATTTTATCTTCTGAAACTATCATTTTCTAAATTTCAATGAGTTCAAAAAAGCAGAGAGGGCATAACTTGTCAAGTAGAACAAAACACTATTCAGAAACTATCATTTTATGCACCCAAAGTATCATTTTATCAAGCAAAAGCACAATTTCTACATTTAAACAGATCATCCAAACACACACACACACACACAGCAAAACACACATAAACAAAGCAAAACACATACACAAACACAGAAAAACACACAGCAGCAGCACACACAGCAAATTGTAAATCTAAATATATAGATTGTTCTCAATATTGTCATGCATGAACGATATTGTATAAATATAAGAAATATCTACACTAAAAAACTACAGAATCTAAAAAATATCGAGAAAATCTCCAGCAAAATGATAAATCGAGCAAAATCAAAAGTGAAATAAGTAATAAACTTCATCCAACCTTTCTTCGATGATGCTCGAGCGTTTTCCTTCGACATATTCCAGAATTTTGATGATTTTTCCTTCGATTCGTAGGGTTTGAAATGCGATTCAGAGGGTTTTAGTGTGAGAGAAATTGTATGCAGGGTTTGAGTGTGAGAGAAATTGAATGGAGCGTTTGAGTCAAGTTTTCTTCTTTCCCACCAAATTTTAAAATGAAATGACAATTTTGCCCTTAATATATCCAAAAATGATAGTTTTATTTGATAAAATGATAGTTTTGTTAGATTAAATCTAGACCACATATTTTAAAAATGTGTGGTGGAGATTTAGTTATAGGGTTATCACACAAATTGGGGTTATCATTATAACGCACCCCTATATATATATAGGGGAGTGATCTGGTCCATAACTCATTTTATGTCAAATATCCAAGTCAATCTCATCCCTTCAATTTATGGAGTTGACGGTTTATATGGCTCCATTTTATCTTTTCTTTTAATAATTATAATATTGATAAAAGGGTAAGGTTGGCATATGATATATTATGCAGTTAGTAAGTTTCCATGATTCACGCTTCTTTTTTTTAGCAAGATTAAGTCTCCATTCCGTAAATGAAACAAAATCAAACAACCACAGTAAAAACTCTGGGCTGTCTTTCAATATCTCAAGCAGTGGAGGATGCAGGGGGAGGAGGGGGCGATCGCGCCCTCTGCCGGCCGATTTCCTTTTGCCTCCGACAGAAATCCACCATGGTTGCCCCCTCCGTCGCGCCGGCCCGCCCCAAAGAAGAAGAAGTCGGTCACGCCCTCCCCCGGTCGATTTCCCTTTGCCTCCGACATAAATCCACCATAGTTGCCCCCTCTGTCGCGCCAACCCATCCCAAAGAAGAAGAAGTCGACGGCAAAATTGTTTCTTTCGAGTGAAATTCGGCTAATAGAAATGATCTTATACGTGTAGAAATTATTATTGATGAGGTCGATGCAAGCTAGATGTTTATCATTTTTTACAGGAGGAAAAATAAGTAAAATTTTGGGAGAAAGAGATGGAGCGTGAGATACATTTAATGGAAGAGAGAGAGTGTGCATAATGTTTCTTCAGGGTAATAATTTATTTCACAATTGTATTAAATATAATTATGCTGAAAGCGCATAATGTTGCAACACCAACTGAATAATGTATATAACAACAACATGAAGACGGATCATGTTTACATTATTGCTTTTATTAGCATATAGTAGTGTATTTAAGTTGTTATAATGTTGTGATTGAGTTTAATAATGTAACGTATATCACAAACACTTTGCATTCCAAAGCTCATACGCGTGACAATAATGTTAACAAACATGTTATACATTATTCCGAGTTGCCTATTGGATAATGTATCACTAAGTAGTAAATAATGAAACAAAGGGCATGCAAATAATATTGAAAAGAGGTGATTTACACGGTGTGCGCACAGAAAGAATATAACAGGTTTCCTTGGTCCAACAAATCCTCTAGATCACGCGGTCTAGGAACTCGTTGGTCGTCGGAAAATCCTGGTCGTTGGACACACAGAGCACTCTTTCAAAAACCCTCAACCACTTTACTAAACCTAGCACAGGGAAGTAGGGATCGATCCCACAGAGATGGATGCGCAATAATCATGTTCAAGGATTTGGAATGTTTTTGGGGTTGGCTGCTGCCACGCATTTTTCTTGGGTTGAGGAATATAAACTTAACTTGGGAATTTAAACTGCTACGCTAACAGCTAGACCTAGGCGAAACAACAAAAGCATGCACGAAAACTACCCGAACTATCACTAGATCTAAGAAACTACTCTAATTACCTAGACCTGGGAAACAAACTGACTGTGGGGACCATGACTGAAAAAGCAGAGTACGGATGAAAAGCTGGCAAAACAACTAACTCTGGTACTAACTGACAGCGACATCATCTTCTTCAACCAAATTGCGTAAAAACTCAGAATAAAAATAACATGAACCAAATCGGAACAGAGCAGACT
Source organism: Salvia hispanica (assembly GCF_029641045.1). Taxonomy (NCBI): domain Eukaryota; kingdom Viridiplantae; phylum Streptophyta; class Magnoliopsida; order Lamiales; family Lamiaceae; genus Salvia; species Salvia hispanica. The sequence continues at coordinate 8,491,227 of NC_142696.1, read as the reverse complement.
GAATTTAAACCATTTTAATGAGTAACAATGAAGAACTAAACAGATCTACAGAAGCGAGACGAAGTAAAACAAAAACCAAGCGGAAAACTCAAAATCCATGCACAACTCAACCTCCTCACTTCGGATCCAAACTCAGACGCTAAATCCACTCCGGATCCAAGCGTCCGACACAAACTCCAACCAAAAGAAACATTTCGTAACTTCAGATTTAAACAACAATCTCCAATCAATCAACAAACCACAGATCTATCACCAAATTCCCAAATCGAGTACTACCGCAGCAAAAACAGAGATCGACATATAACTTGTCAAAATAAACTCTCAACAGCAGGATCTATGTAAATCAACTTGAACAATCACAGATAAACGCAAACAAACAGAAGTGAATAGATAATCAGTAGCATCAACAACCAAATCGACTCCCAAAAGTGAAGTTCGACCGTAAAAGTGCAAAACAAACTGAAATTTAAAGAGATTGTATCTTCGCCCACACGCGGACGGTGCTGCAACTGAAACTTTCTGAAGAAATGAACCCCTTCGTAACCAAAACTACCCCAGATCTCCCATTCCCAAGTGTGTGTTATGTGTGTGAGCTAAGAGTGAGCGAAAAAAAAGTGATGATTTGTATGTTGCATGCTCTTCTATTTATAGGCGTTGGAGTGGGGCCAGCGAGGTATAGATAGACTTTGTTGCCCTCAGCTACTGACTCCCTCCTTCACGCCTTCTTTTTTTTCCTTAGATTCTGCTCATTTTACTTCATTCCTTCGCTAGATTGTTTCCTTCAGCACTTCCTTGATCTAGCGATTCTGTCACACACCTGGCTTATAAATCGTGTTAGACCCGGCAAAATGTAACGCTTTTCACCATATAACCGATGCATGAAATTAGCCTTATCAAATGTCAACAAACAACTTAACATGTTACATTATTCATAAATCAAGAATAACTTTTAATCTAAACCACATCTTTCTTCAACAAAATTGTTATAGCATATTATAATTAAATAACACGTAAACCGCTTTAATTGAAAGCATAGAAAATTTTAATTTTTGAGATATACTATTTACTTTATTTAATTTAACAATCCATACATCAAAGCTGTAACGACTACATTATTGATAACGTAGGTTTACATTATTTTAAGATAACAAACTTTAATACATGATGAATATGTTATATTGTAACATAATCTATTAAATAATGTAACATGTTCCACGAATAATGTCAACACAGAAAATAATCTATATACATTTGCAATACTAAACGGAGTACAAAATCTTGCTACAGTACTGTTTATGTCCTCCTAAAATAGAGCACATCATCTCTCTTTCGACGACCTCCATCCCCTACATCCTCTACATCCATCTCCTCAAAGTAATCATCACACTCATCTTCATAATCTACTCTTGTCCTCTTCGACCCTATTCAAAAGTTCATAATAAAAGTGAGATTATAATGGCATACTGAACAATGTACGTCATATATGCGTTAAAATAAAGACATGCTGAAAATGAATAATGTTACATCACCAGATGAATAATGTATCTACACACCAACATGAAGACTTATGTCTTTTACATTATTGTCGTAGAGAGCATACATTACTACATAATGGATCTGTTTTAATTTATCACACTGGGGTAAATAATGTAAATTATAGCACAAATAATGTACACAACAATTCACAATAATGTAGTACAAACATGACGACTAATGTATGCTGACTAAGCAATAATGTATACAACAACCTTGAATAATGTAACGACAACTACTAATAGACAACTACAAACAATGAACATCAATAATGTACATAACCTTGCTCAGTAATTAAATACGAACAAGAGAAATGAAGTATGATTATCTACAACAAACGAATCTTTACCTTAAAAATCGATTCTTTTCACGAAAATTCTAGGGATTGTCTCGGTAATGTAAACATAAAATTGGACAATTCTAATTGGGCATTTGAGTAACTAATGTATATAGAAGATGATTGAGAGAATCCCATGTCTAAATTACCTTAAATCGGTTGAAAAATGGAGGCCTCAACTTAAATTTTCCAACCTACGACACTCGGCGTAGTTTTGAACAAATACACGTTTACACCACAATTCCGGTCGCCAATTGTTGATATAAGCTTCATCTTCCACTTTTTCGCGATGGATTGAGGTCTCCTTCTTTAGTTGATAAGGAATCGCCACAAACTATGATTGAATATAGAAAGCAAAAGTGGGAAACTAGGTTTTCGTCGATTTGGGTTAAATGGGAGAGAGAAATCGAGAGAAATAGCGGATATTTTGCTCCTTCCGTTTAAAAACCGAATCCTGAATATGATGTACCAATTTTACCCCCATAATGTAACCACAACTCCTAAATAATGTAACTCGGGGTATGATTTATACTTTACATCTAATCCGTCCATCAAGTGAATCCTAAGGCTGGAAATACATTTGAACTTAATACTAAAGGGACACTTGGACCCTAATGCTCTCCTATATATATATATATATATATATATAGGAATGTGATCAAATGAAAACTTTAAATATTGTACAAACTCAAAACTATGATCTGGACCATTGAAAAATGTCAACAGATCACAAAAAAACATCAACAGGAAAATGTCAACAGAATTTTAACGGTAGTCAATGATTGATGTTGTGTTGATATTGTGTTGATACTGTGTTGACATTAAAATCTTGAAATTTTACACTGTGTTGATATTGTATTGAAACTGTGTTGAAGCTGGGTTGAGGAGTTTTGAGTTTGTACAATATATAAGTTTGCATTTTTTAACTACCCTATATGTATGTATATATGTATATATATATATATATATATATATATAGGTTTGTGTTAAAATGACAACCCCTCTTAAAGTGACTCCGTGACACCACTTATACAACAATATTATAAACGCTACATAACAATATTACAAACACTACACAGCAATCTATAGATTGTTGTATAGTGTGTCGGATATTGCTGGACGAGAAATATTGCTGGATAAAGACCAACAAATTGCTGACCGTCTTTTATCAAATTTTTTTTGCCACGTGGCAGTACAACCTTCGGGTAGGATAGACAAATCATAGACGTCTTTGTCTACCATTGATTGTAGTTCCGAATCCATTGCTTTCATCCATTCGCAATGATCGACATCTGCCTGCGCCTATGCAAGATTCTAGGGATCAAGTACATTGTTGTCTGAGGAGTGATCCATGCACTCTCTCAAACCAATGTATCTTTCGGGCTCATGAGAGACCCCCCTACTGCGACGCGGCACTACAACATTTGGTGTATAAGTTGAAATTTCTGGAATTGTTGTTACACTAGGTGTCTGTTCTTGATTAATGGAACTTGTGACTGAAGTTAGCTCTTCAAGAGCTATCTCACTGCTGGACTTATGATTCATTACAAAGTCTTCCTCTAAGAATGTGGCATGCGTGCTCACAATGACTTTCTTATCTCGGAGACTATTGAATTCATAAGCTTTCGATCCTCTAAGGTAACCTATAAACACACATACCTCCATCCTAGATTCCAGCTTAGTTGGATCCTTTTCCATTACATGAGCCGGACACCCCCACACTCTAAGATGTTCCAGATTGGGCTGATTTAGAAGGTAAGTTGTCTAATATATAGCTTGCTGATAGCAAGTCATGCCCCCAAAATGAAATTGGTAACTGTGCATAACTCATCATCGATCAGACCATGTTTAACAAAGTCCTATTCCTTCTTTCACCTACGCCATTCTGCTGGGGTATGCCCGGTGCAGTCAGTTGGGATTGAATTCCCGACGCTGATAAGTAGTCCAGCTGATAAGTAGTCCAAAAACTCGGCACTTAGGTACTCGCCTCCGCAATCAGATCGCAAGCATTTGATACTCTTACCATGACACGTCTCTACCTTAGCCTTAAAATCCTTGAACTTGTCAAAAGTCTCAGACTTGTAGCGCATTGAAGAGTGGTCGAAGAGTAAGCGAGATGTGTTTAAAATAAAATCTCCCGATCCAGAGAATCCACTAGACACCGGGTTTAGGAACTCAGAGAATCTTGGGTAACCTGTCGTTGGGCACACAATCACTTGCTTCGCCCTTCAAAACCCTCAACCCGCTATAGCTAAAAAGATTAGTACAAGGAAGCAGGGATCGAATCCACAGAGACAGATGTGTAAGAAAACATGTTCAAAGACCTGGGAGCTATTTTTGGCTACTGCCACGCAATTTTTTGGGTTGAGTTTTAATTCCTAGACTGGGTAAAAGAAATATTCTACTCTAACAGCTAGATCTAGGCAGACGAAAAGCGAAACGTGGGGACCATTTCCCAAAACGACATAGTACGACTGAAAAAAGCTGCAAATTAACTAACTTAAGGACTAACTAACAGCGACATCATCTTCCTAATTTCTATCACGAAACAACCGATGAAAAACAGAGCAAATAAAGATCGAAACAGGGGCTAACGAAATTAAATCGATGGACATCAAGAACGGCTAAAATAAATACAGATCCATGACTACTGACGAGGCAAACAAGTAAATAGAATTCAAAATATCATAACCATGCAAATGCGAACAGATCTATACGTCGGATGCTTCATCCACTCCGGATCCAAGCCATCCACAACAATAAAACACCATTTCCATCTCCGATCTTCATAGATTCAACTAGATTCAACCGATCAACCACAATCTCCAAGTAATTCAAACTTCGAACTCAAATCAACCAACAATATCCATCAAAGCAAACAAATAAAAAAGACAATATCATAACTGAAACAAAAATAGAAATATCCATAGCAAAATGCGAAATGTCTAGCGAAACAATAACAAAGCATAACCGAGCTTCGAACAGCGAAGACTCGGGGAAATATGGAATGAAAAGCGAAAAGCAGTAAAGGATTGTATCTTCGCCTCCGCAGAGATTGTGTTACACCACAACTAGATCTGAAAGTGCACTCCCCAAAATGTTTCCCCTTAAGTGTGTGTAGAGAAAAGTGGAAAAACTAAGCTAAGAGCCGAATGGAATGAGAGAGATAATTTCACGTTGATCGCATGCTCTTATTTATAGTGGATAGAGCTTCTAGACTGTTCCTGTGATTCCCATTTTTCCCTCCAATCGGATGCTCCTCAGTCTAGTAACTCCTTCTTCCGCTCACTTTTCCTGCCAGCTTCTTCCTCCAGGCAATCTTCATCTTCTTCATGGGGCTGACGATTTCTCTACACACCTGGCTTATAAAACCTTGTTAGACCCAGAAAATTACAAAATTTATCCCTATAACCAATGCATGAAATTAGCCTTAACAAACTGCTCACACTTAAACCATACTTGTCTTCAAGTATAAAGATAAGAAAAAGATAAATAAGACGAATTTCAATGCATGGTTATTCCCTGACCGACACACTAAAAAAAAACTCCTAGACCTGGACATCCTATTGACATACAAAAGAAACAAACACTTAAGAGAATAAAACACATAGGCATAAATTAGTTCAGATTTTTAAGCATATGTCCCCACAAGTTTAAGGTCAATCCAATAGTCTACACTCTCCAAATCCTCTCCTTCCCTTCTTCTACCTAGTCGGCTTGTCGGTTTGTCCAGATAGCCTTTAGCTTCACCAGTTGTTGGATTCGCTCGATCACTCATTCCTCACTAGGGATGTTAGGATCAAACGCTCTAAGTTATTTTCTGCCACCGATGCTTCGGGTTATGAGAATTTCTCCTTCTAACCTCCTTTTTTTCTCCTATTTTTTTTATACTATTTCTTCTCTCTGGACTTCGTCCAGCTTATACCTCATGTTCCTGGACTTCGTCCAGCTTATACCTCCAGAATATAATATATATATATATATATACATATTTTTTAATTTTCCTCCCCTGGACTTCGTCCAGCTTATCCCTCCAGATATATATATTTTTTATTCTCCCTTCTATATTCTTCTCCCTAAGCATCAGGTGGCAGTTCCCCTTTTAGATTGTCAGCACTCAATGTTATGACAAATAGGGCAATTGTGAATCGAGAAACAAAAGAACGTAAATAGACACAGAATTACGTGGTTCGCCAACGTTGTTGGTTACCTCCACGGGCAGGAAACGGAGAAAAAATTGTATTCAGAATGTTTTCAGATTATGGCTATAGATTGGATCTGTCAGATTATGGCTATAGATTGGATCTGTCAGATTACAGAATTATGTGCCCTACTCCCATATAAATAGGCACACATATAATCATATTCTAATTCGGAAACATAATCCTATTCCAATTAAGAAACACAATCCTATACAGATTCAAGGCATACTAACAAATCTCCACATTGACTTGAATTCTCCCTTGCAAACGCATCATTACAATGCCAGACGAAGAAACTTCTCCCAAATGTGTCGACCTTCACGTTCAGAGAAAACATCTTGGATTTACCAGAAAACCCTAGCAGCGGAATTCAAAACCCTAGTCCGAAAACCAGGCTCTGATAATTTGTTAGGATCGTTGACTGTAACAAACGTTTGATATTGTCCGATTTGGGTCAAGCGTGCACGGATTTGTTTTTGGGTCACTCCCAAAAGGCCTCAAACTAATTGGGGTTAGATAGTAATTATATACACCTTCCAACTTCCCTCAGACTCCCGATGTGGGATAGAGTTTGTACATAACAAATCTTCCCCTCAAACCAGATCACATCGAGACAGACGCATCATCATAACATGGGTCGCGACCCGACCCATAGCCACCTAACCTGGCCCTGATACCAGTTTGTTATGACAAATAGAGCAATTGTAAATCGAGAAACAAAAGAACGTAAATGGACACAGATTTACGTGGTTCACTAACGTTGTTGACTACCTCCACAGGCAGGAACGGAGAACAGATATTATTCAGAGTGTTTTCGGATTATGGCTACTGATTGGATCTGTTAGATCACAGAATTATGTGCCCTGCTCCCATATAAATAGACACACATATAATCCTATTCTAATTCGGAAACATAATCCTATTCCAATTAGGAAACACAATCCTATACAGATTCAAGGCATACTAACACTCAATGTTAAGGCTTATACCTAACTGATGTTTATGGGGTTTCACAACTAGGTCTGCTAAGACATCTTCTATCTTCCTCACTTCTTCCAAACCGATTTTAGCTTATTAAGGAAAGAGGCATCAAAGTTGTAATGTATCCTATTTTCAATTACTCTCCCTAAGGGAATCTTGCCTTATTATCCTTGCTAATTCATGCTTAAAACACATACCCTAAAAAAACTGACTAACTCCTAGACCTAGGGATTTTTACACATGCTGAGCACACATTGCACTAACTCTCGTACCCCCCTCCCACTTCACTCCAGCTTGTCTCCAAGCTGTCCTAGTGAAGAGGGGAACTAAGGGAGTTGGTGCACACAATCAAAACAAATAACAAAGAAAACTTCTCACAGTTAGACCGTGCAACGGGCTAAGTGGGAGAAGACAAAGACACAAATATCAAAACAACATGCTGAATAAACACATAAACTTCTCACACTTAGACCAAGAATTGGGCTAAGGCTAAGTGGGGGAAGAAAACACATTGCAACAGAAAAACAACATGCTATATATAAATTTTAACAAAAAACTTCTCACACTTAGGCCAAAGATTGGGCTAAGTGGGAGAACACACAGAAAAACAATCACACATGCTTAGCACAATTAAAAAAAAATTAACATAAAAAAAATGAAACAATTGAAAGTAAAATTTACTTGGTCATGGGGGGAATTTCAATTCTGGGTCTGGCCCCCCTGGGAGCCAGACCTGGGTGGTACGATGAGGCGCTGCACTTTCAACTTTTTCTTCGCCGGTGACGCCTGCGCTTCCTCTTCAGTAATCATGGGGGTTTTCATCAGGGGTTTTCTCACAGAGACAGACGCAAGGGCTAGAGACACAAGTGGGGCTACCAATGGCTTGGAGGGGGGTGGAAGCTGCTGCTGGGAAGAACTTCCCGGGCTGGGCTGCCGGACCATTTTGCTAGGTCCAGAGGGCAACTTCTATTGGGTCTGGGGAAGCACCTCTCCCAACCATTCTGCCATTCTCTGCATAAGTTTGACCGCATCGGTCATCCTCTCATTCTGGGCAGATGATCGCTCAGCTAGGGCATCCAGACTCCCCTTAATTTCCTGCAGCTACTTCTTGACTCCCCCATCTCTTCTCTCATCACGACCATCTCCTTCCGTAGCTCTGCCACGTCCACAGTCACCACATCCTCCACCAGCTCCGGTTCACGCTTCATTTTGTCCACATTGGCCCCTATGTTGTAGAAGCACAACTCATGCCCTTCCATGTGTAAGAGCCCCTTGTTGAAAAAGTACTCCATGCTAAATAGCTCTGGGGGCTCGCACATTGTAACACTCGGCTCTGCCTTCCCAATCTTCATCATGAAGTTGCGCTCTATGTAGGCGCCTAGAAGGTGGCAGGTGTACATGTGGCGGGAAGGGTAGCAGTCATCTGATGGCAGCCCTGGGCTAACCAATACCCAAGGTGAACTTTGATGCATTTGGACATGCACCATGTAAAGTAGAGCTCGGTGGTGGTGATGCTGGAACTGGCCGTGCCGATCAAATTGTAACCAATAAATTCATGGGCAAATCGGAGAAGATGGTCAGTGATGTGGATCCCCTTCGACACACTGGTTTTAAAAAGTCCCACTCCTTGCGTGTGTTAAATACTCCCAAGCTGTTTGCGGCAAGAATCTAGGGGTGTCTCTTGGTGGCCCGTATACTCTATCATCCCAAATGTCCTCATCATCCTCAGCATTTGTGAATATCCCCATTCTGAGAGACCACTCCCTTACACTCATTGTATATTCGATGGTTAAGACACGGAAAGAGATGGAGTTTGCATCTGGATCGGTAGTTTTCTTGAAATGAAAGGTGGAGAAAAATTCCCGGGCTGCTTCCATTGGCACCTCCTGTTCGTTGTGGTTAAGTAGCCACTCGAAACCTATTCCCTTGATGTGGCCAAGGAATTCCTCCTCTGAAGCGAGATGGAATAAAATAAAATCTCCCGATCCAAAGAATCCACTAGACACCGGGTCTAGGAACTCAAAGAATCTTGGGTAACCTGTCGTTGGGCACACAATCACTTCCTTCGCCCTTCAAAACCCTCAACCCGCTATAGCTAAAAAGATTAATACAGGGAAGCAGGGATCGAATCCACAGAGACAGATGTATAAGAAAACATGTTCAAAGACCTTGGAGCTATTTTTGGCTACTGCCACGCAATTTTTGGAGTTGAGCTTTAATTCCTAGACTCGGTAAATGAAATATTCTACTCTAACAGCTAGATCTAGGCAGGCGAAAAGCGAAACATGGGGACCATTTCCCAAAACGGCATAGTACGACTGAAAAAAGCTGCAAATTAACTAACCTAAGGACTAACTAACAGCGACATCATCTTCCTAATTTCTATCACGAAACAACCAATGAGAAACAGAGCAAATAAAGATAGAAATAGGGGCTAACGATATTAAACCGATGGACATCAAGAATGACTAAAATAAACACAGATCCATGACTACTAGACGAGACAAACAAGTAAATAGAATTGAAAACATCATAACCATGCAAATGCGAACAGATCTATACGTCGGATGCTTCATCCACTCCGGATCCAAGCCATCCACAACAATAAAACACCATTTCCATCTCCGATCTTCACAGATTCAACTAGATTCAACCGATCAACCACAATCTCCTAGCGGGACGGAGGGAGTACTATTTTTATAGCTTTATCTTTTCCCTTATGAGAACCTATCAAATCCATTATTATGTGGTTGCATTTAATTAATCTTTTAATATAAATGTTTGTCTTCTAGATTGAATATTGCTAGATAGATGGAGCCAATTTAGATAGATACTCGGTGAAAATTGTCATTAGGTTTCCATCATTTTCATTAAAGGACGTCAAAAAAGTCCCAAGTGGGATTCCTAACTCAAACACTATCATTCTTTTATTCATATTTTTTATTATTTTCTTTTATTATTGTTTTCAAAGGCACGTCTTGAAAATATCAAATCTATGGATACAAGTTTCATATATCACACAATAGAGCTTTTTAACGTCACTCAAACAAAAATGAAACATGGTTGAATGGTTTTGAATCGACAACACAAACCTTTCACGTCAAAGCGAAACAACAGATTGAAATGCACTCTTTTCTTTTTGATTCGTCCCACAAGAATACGTATTTTCTCATTTTTAAAATTCTCTTCTTTCTCTAATAAGGTGAGACTCATTCTCCAATAACCATACTTACTTTTTCTCTACATATTTCTTATTTTATCAATTATACATTAAAACTCGTGTCAAACTTAAAATTCATATTCTTATAGAATGAAGGGAGTACTAAGTATCAATAATATTTTAATAGCTTGGTTCAATTTATTTTGTAGCTCTAACTTCGATAATGTTCTTATAGAATGGAGTGACCATCACATGCTTCAATAACGCATCTTCCAGAGCTTTAGAATCACACCTAATATTGAAAATTATTAGGGCTCGTCTGGTAGGTTTGTAAATAATTAACAAGGTTTTATGGTTAATGGGTTTTCATGAATTGGTTGATAGATTAGTAAGTTGTTTGGTTCAGCCCAAGTAATTAGATTAGCCCATAACCCACGTTTGGTTGGAACAACGATCCACTGAAACACACAAAATGCTGACTAAAGTACCCCTCTCTCGGATGAACTCCAATTATGGATGTTGTATCCCAAAATCATGGAAATTCAAGCGGTAAACAATGATTATCTTCCCGCCAAGAGTGAAGAGTGTCGATTAGTTGGCTTAAATAGGGTTTACATAACTCAAATTTGTTCAGCGGCTCCTCTAACAAAAAATCTACCCTAGCGATCAAACGACGACCCGCCGTGCATCGGATACAGCTGTGACAAGGTAATTGGTTGCTCTCCGTTGTGTTGTTGTGTATTGCTCCTCCTATTCATAGTAATTGGTTTCCACCTGCCAAGAAACAACTCCAACAATCAAGACATCGTTATTCACAGGAAATGTTCATGCAGCAATGCAACATTTGAAAGTGTGCAAACCTTATTTGCGCTTTTCTCTAGATTTTCGCCTTGTCCCCGAATCAGAGCTAGCAAGATCCTATAGGTTTCTATAGCCTGCTTCGGCTGCTCTTGAGCGATCAGAACGAGGGCTTTCAACCTAAGAAGCTCAAGCTGTTCGATGCTTTCTGTTTCGTCCAATGCAAGATCAACGATGGCTTCTGCATCCACCAGCCTCTGTTCAGCTGATGCAAGCTTCCAGCCTCTTGCAGAGCTGCCAGCGCTCATCTTTGAGTACACCATGGCTTGGTTGAAAGCCGAAGCCAAGTTTCTTTGTACAGCGTTTTCCAACTTGAGTTGGAAGCTGATCTCCGGATCTTCAATCCCATCGCGTAATGTATGGCTGAACGAGTTAACAGAGTCTCTATGTAGAGCTACAAACTACAAACTACAGCCAAAAAAACTAGAGCCCGCACACAGAGGGAGTATCTTCATACAACGAGTGATACGGATGAAAACTCAATCTGAATTCAGTCCAAAAAAATGAGAGCCCACAAAACTCAATCTGAATTCAATCCATTCACAAATGAACATCAAAGGGGTAAAATCAAAGAAAATAGACAATGCACTAAACAGGTCGACCACTATCCGGATTGATTTTTTTCACACAATTCACTTTATTGCAGATGCACACCACATTCATCATCACCAATTCATAATCACTCTATTGCGGAACGAAATCGATTATGCAAGGCAACCAAATCCAAGGGGAATATCTGATAGCTTCAGATGCACAATAATACCAACTCTCCAATCAGAACAGAATTAATTAAGCAAGAACCCCAATTCGAAGTTCAAAAAGTAAAACACCACATCAAAACCTAAAATATGCACAAATCGACACCATTCAACAACAATCGAACAACCGGATCAAAACTCACCCGGAAAACAGTAATCCGATGAACGCCGAACTGAAGTGAGTCGAAGAGGGGGATACGCCTGTGAAGTGCCGAACTCGCCTCGACGGAAATTGAGCCACCAACTGTAAATGAAGGGCAAAAGATGAAACGGTTGATGAATTTGGAGGGCAAAATCGTATAAATGCAGCGTTTTCAGCCAAATCGTGAAATGCCCGTCTCTTATACCTGCTCAAGACTCTGATTGTGTTAGCACGAAGCCACTGATAGTAGTAGATGAAGGTTGGAAACCCGGTTGTTGTGTACCGGGTCGCTGGAAACGTTTAGCGGCTACCATACGACGGTTAATGGGGTGAGGAATGTTGTTTCACGGCGTTTCAGGGGTACCAGACAAGCCCTTGCACTAATGCGAAAAAAGGGAGTCTTGCAAGTATAAATACCCTATTCTACATTAAAAGCTCTCCTGTTGTATGAAGATGGAACTTTGATTTCTCATCCTCGAGAACCGATGAATCAATCTCTTCCCCCTTGGCGAATCTAACATCACCAAGATGGAGAATTGATGCGACAATTCTGAAGATTGAATCCTGTAGAATAATAAAATATAAATTACTGACAGAAAGAGAGTATATGGGACAAAGGAGATCCAAATATGTTAAGATCGTACCTGCTCTTCTTGACCAATTCCAACAACATTCATGACTTTCCTTGTTGCCAAATAATCATGAGCATCATCCACATCATCTAGCACAAAGCAAGTAGTTTGGTTTAGGTAGTGAAATGTCTGCAGATGTCCCAGCTTATACTTCTTAATGTCCAGACAAAAATAATACTCCCTCCGTCCCTAATAATTCATAACCATTTGACCGGGCACGGGTTTTAAGAAATGTAATAGAAAGTGGGTTGAAAAAGTTGGTGACATGTGGGTCCTACTTTTATATATTAGTTTTATAATAAAATGTGAGTGTGAATGAGTTAGTGGAATGTAGGGTCCACTACCAAAAATGGTAAAAGTCAAAGGTGACAAATTTTTAGGGACGGACGAAAAAGGAAATAAGCTTCACATATATGAAAATGCAGAAGTAGACACAATACCAGACAAAAGTGTATTTGATTTATAACTTTCAGGAGTACTTCCCAGAAAGATTACAAAACAGAACTCACTACTCCCTACATTCCCGAGTTAGTGTTCCCGACCATCAAAACTTGTATTCCAAGAAAGTGGGAAATTTTACTACTTTTCCCCTAATTATTATGGGGGATATGAAGAGTTCTGCAAAGTCATAGTATTGAAAAACTGAACAAAGGATAAATTTGGTGCCATTATTTCTGCATATAGTTTTCAAATAAGAGGCTTATTCGGGGACAATACTTTTTAAAAATAGGACACTCATTAGGCAAAGGAAAAAAGTATTTCCTAACCACATTTTCAAGTTGTAAACCTTACCTGTCAAACAGTATACACTTCATTTCCAGAAACACCTTTGACTGTACAAATGTTACCAGTTCAACTAGTCAAACTTTGCTACTCACTAGTTTGAAAGCATTATCATTATAACATATTCTACAAGAGAGACTTTTCAAGAAAATATTTTGAAAGAAAATAAACTATAAATAGTAAGATTATCAGTAATTAAATAGAAAATTAGATGACAAAACCTACCTCAAGAACTTGATGTTCTACTGATCTTCCTTCACCTTCTTTATGGCAACCCCAATAAGCAAGATATTGCATAAGCATCTTAGTAGTTTCAGTCTTACCAGCACCACTTTCTCTGCTTACCAGTATTGAGCTACTTGTCCCCTTATTCATCATTTTTCTAATTTATCTAACAAGACTCGGTAATAACTTTAATTTATTTTTCCTTGAAAAAACCAAGAAGAAGAAGAAGAAGAAGAAGATCGTACTAGACTGCAGTTTGATTACCTTGACAGTGTGTATCAGAAGAAAAGTAGGTTTATTACACTAAATTATGGAAACTTATCTTCTCTGTTCCAGAGCAAACTAATTATTTGTTGGCAAATTGGATCTAAAGAAGACAAGCAATGAGCTATCTATACTATAGTCCTTGACACCATACAAAAGAGGAAAAAGCATCAGCTAAAAAACAATGATGTTTTACCGTCCTTCCATCAGATGTTACGACTTCAACTTCGTCCGCGAGAATCTTTAGCATTTTCCCATCAATCCAAACAACCTCCGGATCCTCAACCCAAATGTGAGAACCTTCATATACTTTGGGTGGGGTGCCCTAGAAAAATTATTGAGTTTCAGCTGAATGTGAGAGCATAAGTTGGATACAAGAAGTTCAACTACGAAGTTTCAGTTAATAGTGATTCCTAAAATTTTACACAAAAAATAAGTTTAACAAGTATTAACATCAGCACCATCATGCTTCCACAATATCTCTATTTCTCCACCAACTTTTCTGTATTTTCATTTATTTAATTTTCCAAATATCCTTAGATGAAATCAAACACACCACTTCTAAAAAAGGATATTACCGGATCTATAAAGAAGATTCAAGAGAACAAAAACGTGATTCAGCAAAGATTTCAGCTAGAGTTTAAAGCACATGCAAAATGCTTCCACAAATTAAAACCATCAACATACCATTTTACTTTAGGAACCGAACCCTGATTAACATTCAATGACCAAAATTCACAAATCCGCGGATATGCAAAATCTGCGGCGATGTCAGAGTTTTTAAATCAATTTTTAATGTTTAGGAGTGAGTAGTGAGAAAGGGTTTATGGAGAAGAGCGACATTTAAACCCTACGATTTGGGAGCCGTTGAATACTTCTTTGGATTGGGAGGTTTTTAGGCGGGGAAGGGGGAGAGGTACTGACCCACCAGTGTCAATGTTTCATTTCTTAATTATTCATTTTAATTTACTAAATTCTCGAAACTATTCCCCTATTCCAATTCCCAAACCATTTATGAGCTCCATTTCGTTAATAAAACAAAATAAAAATGTAATAAAATGATAAAAATATAATAAAATCAAAATTTTAAAAATAGAACCTCTAAGCATTTGATTTTGAATTGATATCTAACAAATTTATATAGACATTGGAATTGTCGCGATGAAATTCTAGCACTGTCAAATTTAAAGGACCCATCAATATTTTACAAAACAATGAGCAATTCATATGTAAGCTTACAAACATTTATTCTGGATTAAAATTATAAAATCATTATATGTTTAGAATTAATTCTCAAGAAGTGAATCTGGACAGATTTGTTTTGCTATGGCCCACAGAAATGAAAATCAATTCCTGCGTTCACCTACAAAGTTATATTTCTGCTATGGAACCTAAGGGCGTGTTCACTTTCTTAGAAATGCTAAGAAATGAACTCAAATCTTCACATTTCCACTGTTCGGTATGCAATATGTATTTCGTTGCGGCCGGCATAATGGGCAAGGGCCCGCACTGTTCACAACAAATGACGTGATTTCATTTCTCGACAAAAGGGTGGTTTTTAATTCTTTGTACCCAGATTTGAACACCAATTTACATCCTTACCCTTCCTCGATGACAGTGAAATTCATCACAAATTTGTTGCATCTCTTGTACCTCTATCGCAGATTCATCAGAACCTCTATCACAAATTCATCACTGAATCACTTTTGGGGTCGAGTCGTTTGCTGAACAATTTGCACATATGAAAATAGAATTGGTGAAGCTATGAAAATTGAGGAATTGGAATTATGATGTTTCAATTAATGAGATTACAGAAAGGGAATGATAATGGCAGCTATTGCGAAAATGCTGGAGATGTTGGGACGACGACGAAGAAATCACCAACGCTCCGACGACTACTAGCTCGGCAAAGGAATTTGGCGGCGCCGGACTTCTATTTGCAATTCCGATTGATTTGGTTGGTGGAAGGGCGGTGGAGGCATTTGACCTGTGTCTGCCGACGGCTGCAAGGAGGTTGCGGAGTTGGGTTTGGTGAGAGTGAGCTCGGCGGCAGAGAGGCGCTCGACGTCGTAGGAGGCGTGAAGAGTGCACCAGAACTGGCTGAGGCGGCGGGTGTGAGCTCGGCGGCAGAGAGGGGCTGCTTTGATTTGGTTGGGGATGAAAGATTACTCCTTCCAATTTTACCAAAACTTGTAGAAGCTTGAAAATTTGATACATTATTGAGGTGATTTTTGTAATTTTACAAATATTTCGCTTGATATCTACTAAGAATGTTGGAAAAAATTTCTAATGCTCGACCATTAAATCGCACATATGGTACACGATGTCGCTCTCCTCGGAATTAACGATACTAGTAATACACACGTAAATATACTCCATTTGTCCTATGAAAATAAAGACCATTGGAATGAAATGGGTATTGTAGAATTGATAAAGTATGAGTAAGATAAAGTATTATTAGTGGAGAATAATCTCATCTCATTAAAGAAAAAAAATTATCAAAAAGGAAGTGGACTATTTTTATAGGATGTACCAAATGGAAAATCTATTTTTGTGGGATAGATGAATTACTATTATTTTTTTTCGAAAAAATTTACAAAAAAATCATACTTTGAAATTTCAAAAATTCCAAAATTTTCAAAATTAGGATTTAACTTGAGAACCTCCATCCTTCAATCACATTACCGCGGTTGTTGCCACTGTAGAAAATTATGAGAAGAAACTTCATCGCAAGCTCAAATTCAGGCTCTAACTTCATGTTCAAAATTCTCTGCAGGTGTGAGATTTTATAGCAGGACATCAAAAGGGGTTTTGCATATTGGATAGAATTTTTAAACCCATAATCTTTCGCAGCCTTTCATCGTCCATATTGGAAAAAAATGTAGATTGGAATCATCGCGATACACAACACAAATGAAATCTTAACATCGTCAAAATTTAATGACTTTGTCAATTTTTGACAAAATATGAATTAATTCATCACTTTTTTGGGAGCCGAAGCTAGCAAACTTAGTGTTCTGAATTAAAATAGCAAAAATGTTCAAATGTTCTGAAAAAAAATGCTCATATGCTTAGACGATCCCATCAAAATTACCAAAGTAACGAAAATTTTAACAATGAGTTATTTTAGTAGATAACCTTCCGATCAAAATTTAAATTACCAAATTTGGGCTCATTTTTAAATTCAATTATCTCATTTTTAAGATGTTATATGTTCATTGATTCATAAAAGCTTGTTGAGTAACATAAGTACTCCCTCCGTCCCATAAAAGTTGAGTCGTATTCCTTTTTAGTCTGTCCCAATAAAATTGAGTCATTTACTTTTTTAACTAAAGACAAAACATCTAATCACTCTTACTTTATTCTATCATTTACTTTACTCTCTCTTTATCTTTCCTACTCTTTTCATCTCTCCTATTTATTTAATATAAATTCTTAATCTCCGTGCCCAAAAGTTTTATCTCAACTTTTATAGGACGGAGGGAGTACTTTTTTTTCTAAAGAGTGAAAAGCCTTATTTATTATTATAGAATAAATTTTAACTAGCTAGGTTCATGTAAATTAAAAACTTGATCAGAATATCTCTTGGAAATAGTATTAGTTCTGGAGTACAGTAACACGATTCTATCAAATAACAATACTAGCCCTTCTCGTACGTTGATCACTACTCCCTCCGTCCGCGAATAGGAGTCTCGTTTTTCTATTTTGGTATGTCCGCAAATAGGAATCCCGATTCACAATTACTGTAAATGGTAAAGAGGCCCCACATTGCACTAACTCATCCACTCATATTCCACTAACTTTCTTCCACCCACTTTTTTTTAACATTTCTTAACCCGTGCCGAAAAGAAATGAGACTCTTATTCGCAGACGGAGAGAGTACTACCCAAGACGACATGATTATTGAGTTACGAAAAGTCTGCACATATTTACAAACAAAGTAGCAAATGACCAACACCTTATGCTCATTGTTATTTATATTGATTAAGAAATAAACAATCAATGATATCTTGTACTTGGTTTTCTCAAGCATGAAGTGCTTATCTCAACGTGATCTTATTCGGTACTATATACCACACTTTAGTGCAATCAACTATCCAAGGTAAGAATAACTTCGGATTCACACAATCAATTGTTCATGATAGATTGTTTGTTGGGGTTATGGTGAACCATGTGTTAGGTTTGGTATACTGAAAAGCATGTTTCGAGCAAGTTTCGCTCGAATAGAATCTTGCTTGTATACATAAAACTCTATAATCCACTTTTAACCCGATTCAGTATTATTCGAGCAGTTCCGCACGAATAGAATCACTATTATTATTACATTGTGTTTGTTTGTGCATTTATAAGGTGTTTTACAAACATTTAAATGCATAAGAAGTAAACAAAGTCTAAGTCTTTTGCTTAGTAGACCGGTTGTGGGTGTCGTCCACTTTAAGGTAACACAGTCAGATCTATGCAATGCTTTGCAAAAGAAAAAGAAGAATTTCACAACCTAGATAGGCTTTGGCTACCTATCGTGAAAGGTTGCAATGTCAGTCCGCATATTTCTAAGCCTTACTGAAATAAGATGACATTGGTGTGGTATAGCACTGAACGGATCTAACAGCAAGACGTGTCTTTATGCTATCTACTGAAAGACTAGGTCTTGATAAAATTCTATTTCTTAATCTACATATGTTAGCATTGAGCATACGGTATTGATTATGCACTACTTTGACTTATCAAATGGTGCGGGTTTTTCGCAACCCAATAATCCTGATATATTGGGTAGTGGTGATTATATCTAGCGGTGCTAGGATTGCTATTATGTTGAAACGTGCGCGAGGTGAGTCTCGTTTGATAATGTCCTCAAGAGGAGCTCGAACAAGGTTTTATTATTCGGAAAACTGGCCAGTTGGAGTTTTATTACTCTATGAATAATAAATAAATGTTTCTTGCTAAGTCCACTCTTGGAATTAATAAGATATTAATTAATTAAGTCCATAGCAGACATTAATTAATTAATGGACATTTATATCTTAAGCGCGGGAAATAAGTAATAAATAATGGAAACCCGGATTACTTGTAATTTCGGATTTGGATGGGGAGAGTTCAATATTACTTCTGTAGTGACTGCTCGTAATATTCCAATATAAGCTTGTATTAAATTGCGGGTTCAATTTAATTAGTAAAAAGCTAATTGGGGGAGCCCATATCCAAAACCTTCCATAGATCCCTGTCTGGGCCCAAAAGGAACTTAATATAAATAGGAGAATAAAGGAGACAGAATTATCACAATTTTCATACTTGAAATTTTCGAAATTTTCGGCCCCCCAGCTGAAGGAGATTTCGATTTCTACTCCTTTTCCCAAAAGGATTTCTTCTGTCTTCTTTATTCGAGTCCTAGTATTTTGATAAGATCAGCCCACCCTGATATCAAGATACAGTTCGGGAACCAGAGAGAAGATCCATGGTCTAGTATTGAAGATCATCGTGGAGAAGGCGCGAACAATCGACGATTCTTTGGAGAATCAAAATCGGTAACCCTAAACCGTAGAATTCATGTTTTAGGATTTATTTTCTATGAGCATGAATTATTTGCGTTCTAGCATGCAATTATCTGTTTAACATGTGAATTGATTAATCGCATAATCGGTCAAATAGATCCGTGTCTGATTTATTTGTTTTGTACAAGTCTTCCGTTGTGCAAGGGGCACCAAACCCCAGCACCATGCACAACGGATAACTTGCATAAAGAAAAAAAAAACAATATACTCCCTCCGTCCAAAAAAAATAGGGAAATTGGTGTATGACATGGGTTTTAATGTAGAATTGGTAAAGTAAGAGAGAAGTGAAAAATGTAAGAGGGAAGGAGAAAAAGTAAGTGAGAAGTAGTGCTAGTGGAATGATGTGTAGGATTATTATTTGTTAAAAACTTTCCACAAATGAATGTGCTCTATTTTTTGTGGACGGCCAAAAATGGTAAATGTGCCCTATTTTTGGTGGATGGAGGGAGTATGATCTAATTGTTCGATTATGGGATTAATCAAATCATATGTTAAACAGTTAATTATATGCTAGAGGGAAAATAATTCATGTATAAAGAACTAAATCCTAAATCATGAATTCTACGGTTTAGAAATACCGAACAAATTCTTTACTGACTTGAAGATTGCTTGCACCTTCTCCACTTGATAATCTTAAGAGCTCACCACAGATCTTTTGACTGTTTCCCAAATTTTAATTTTGATCATATGGTGGGCTAAGCTTATCAAATTGTATAGGTGTTAAATAGAGAGTAGACATGATTCCTACACAAAGTAGGAGGAAAAATTGCCCATGTTGACAAAAAAAAAGACGAATTTTTCATGTTTTTAAGGTATAGATTTGGCTCGTTTTGACTATCTTTCATGCAAAATATTTCTTAAATGTACTCTCTTTGTTCCATAGTAATGAAGACGTTTCTTTTCTGCATGGAGATTAAGAAAATTTGTGTTAGGTGAGTTAAGTAAAGGGAGAATAAAGTGAAAAATGGAAAAGGTGGAGAGATGACTAGAGAAAAAAGTAAGAGAGAGTAAAATACGTGTGGAAAAATATGTTGACTTTTACTAAAAAGGGAAATGACTCTATTACTATGGAACGTACCAAAATGGCAAAATGATTTTATTACTATGGAACAGAGGGAGTAATATTTGTATGATTTGATATTTTGACATGTTTAGTGAGAAATGAGCAAAATAGAATGATTTGATTTGAGAAGATAGATGAAATAAGGGAATTTCAGGGATAAGATTTCACTACTTCAGTATATTCTAAACACATATACTTTACAAAACAATGACTTCAGGGTTATTAAGGCGAGTCACCTAATTACTGTAATTGACCGAACAACGTGGAATACCAGCATTAAGGTTGTCAATCTTAGCTAATAACTCCTAAAAGCACAATTAGACCCTTATAATGCCCCCACTCTTAGGTTTACCTTTTTGGGGATATTAACTATAGTGTTATCAATCTGAATCTAACACATGGATCTTCTTTCGATTCCCCCACATGCCAATAAATCGATAAGATGTGTCACGCCACTTAGCAATATAGGATATAATTGAACAAAGTAAATATAAGTCTTGGATATTAAAAATAGGAATCAAATAAACATGAAGACTAACTTTCTAATCCCCAGAATTTAGCTACTCATGAATGAAGTAACAAAATCCATATAAAGAAATAAAGTATAAAAACTATCTATGATAAAACTCAAGGGTAGAATCTTGATGGTTCTAATCTCCCCTATTTATTCTCTTACTTCAATCTCCAAGTGCAAAATGATCTTTGATTTCTCAAAAGCAATAGCAAGCTGTCGAATTGCGGGTGTAAACTTTTGTTGTGTCGTAAGACTTTGCCAACTGGTGCAGTCAACTAATTCTTGGAAGTACTCGTCAAGAACCACTGATGTATTTGCAATTTCCGCACATACGGAAACAACATGGGAAGTGTTCATCTTCTCACTGTGGATTTGCGGCTTCTTCCCGCTCTCTTTCATACAACGCTTCTGCAAGCAACCGAGTCATTTCCTCCCTTGAGTCAACCATACTTTGAGAAAAAGTATGGAGCCTAAAACATCTCCTATCATATTTAGGATTTGTTTTCCTTGAAATATATTTCCTTGTGATTGATTTATTCCATAGAAGATATTTCCTTATGGAATATGTTTCCTAGGTTTACTAGAATTAGGGCTCTATATTGTGCTTATAAATAGAGGTGCTCCCTCATTGTAAATTTATCCTGAAATTATATAGTGAAATCCTTGGCTTGGCATCGGCCCCAGACGTAGATACACTTTGTATCGAACTGGGTAAATAATTCGTTGTGTTCATTCTCCTTTATATTCGTGATTGCCTGTGTTTATTTCCCAACAACTAGTATCTAGAGCCTAGGTTTAAGAGGCAGAAATCACGATGGGGATTGACGGGATGATTGCTGTAGAGAAGTTCGACGAATCTGATTTTGGATTTTGGAAGATGCAGATTGAGGATTACCTGTACGGTAAAGATATGTCGAAACCTTTAAAAACCAAACCCGAAAAGATAGAACAGGATGAGTGGGACCTGCTGGACAGAAAAGCGATGAGCGCGATTAGCCTATCGTTGTCCAAGGAGGTGGCTTATCACACGACTGCAGCAAAGTCGACGAAGGAGATGATGAAGATCTTGGAGAATATGTATCAGAAACCGTCAACGACAAACAAGGTACATCTGATTAGACGGTTGTTTAATTTTAGAATGCAAGAGGGAAAGAGGTGCAACAACATCTCAACGAGTTCAACATGATTACTTCGCAACTGAACTCGATTGATATAAAATTCGCTGATGAAATTCGTGCCCT
Organism: Salvia hispanica; assembly: GCF_029641045.1. NCBI lineage: Eukaryota > Viridiplantae > Streptophyta > Magnoliopsida > Lamiales > Lamiaceae > Salvia > Salvia hispanica. The sequence goes on along the minus strand of NC_142696.1, from coordinate 8,468,985 downwards.
AATTTTGCTATCATCCCTACCTGAGAGTTGGGCTGGCACAGTGACAGCAGTTATTGCTGCAGAGACAAACCTGACAGTTGACAGAGTAAGAGATCTGATGATTGGTGAGGAAGTTCGCCGAAAAGAATCAGGATCTTCTACTTCTGGTTCAGTATTGAGTACAGAACAGAGAGGCAGATCGAAGGGAAGGCAAAATCGTGGAAGATAAAAATCTAGAGGAAGGAGCCAATCCAAGAAGGATTTGGATCAAGTTAAATGCTAGAATTGTGATGAGTTTGGGTATTTTAGAAATCAGTGTAAAGCACCGAAGAAGTATAAGAATGAGGATCAGAAGGACAAGAAGACAACAAACGCTACCATGTCTGATGACAAAGGCGAGGCGTTGATCTTAAGTGTGCTTAGTCCAATGGAATCGTGGGTATTGGATTCTGGAGCGTCGTTTCATTCCTGCAGCAATGTGGAGATAATGGAAGACTACGTTTCTGGCGATTTTGGGAAAGTACATCTGGCTGATGACGAGCCATTAGATATCGTGGGAAAGGGAAACGTGAAGGTAGCGACATCCAATGGATTCGTAATAAAACTGAATGGAGTCAGACACATTCCTGGATTACAGAGAAATTTGATTTCGATTGGGCAGCTTGATGCAGAAGGGTACACGGTGACATTTAACTGCAGCAATTGGATTATTACCAAGGGAGCTGTGATAGTAGCTTGAGGTAAGAAGGAGGGTACGTTGTATACCACAACTAACTCCAAAGATTGCATTGATCTTGCAAGTGAAGCAAATAATGCAGATTTGTGGCATTGTCATCTTGGCCACATGAGCGAGAAAGGGATGAAGATAATGTGCTCAAAAGGTTTACTGTCTGGTCTGAAAACTGTTGAAGTTGGCCTATGTGAAGATAGCGTGTTTGGGAAACAGAAAAGGTGAGTTTCTCAAGAGGAGGCAGAAAATTGAAGACACACAGAAGTTGGAGTTGGTCCATAGTGATCTATGTGCTGGGGTTTGGGGCCCCTTGCACAGCGGTAGACTTGTACAAAACAAATAAATCAGACAAGGATCTATTTGACCGATTATGCGATTAATCAATTCACATGTTAAATAGATAATTACATGCTAGAACGCAAATAATTCATGCTCAGAGAAAATAAATCCTAAACATGAATACTACGGTTTAGGGTTACCGATTTTTATTCTCCAAAGAATCGTCGATTGCTCGCGCCTTCTCCACGTGACGATCTTCAATACTAGACCATGGATCTTCTGACTGGTTCCCAAACTGTATCTCGATATCAGGGTGGGCTGATCTTATCAAAATACTAGGATTCGAATAACGAAGATAGAAAAATCTCACGGAGGAGAGCTGAGAGAATTTTCGATCTCCTCTAAAAACAGAGGGGGGCGAAAACTTCTACTACTAATTAATTAATTCTATCTCTCCTATTTATATTAAGTTCTTATTGGGCCCAGTCAGGGATCTATGGAAGGTTTTGGATATGAGCTCCTCCAATTAGGTTTTTACTAATTAAATTGAACCCCAATTTAATATAAGCTTTTAATTGGAATATAACGAGCAGCCACTACAGAAGTAATATTGCACTCCCCATCCAAATCCGAAATTACAAGTAATCCGGGTTTCCATTATTTATATTATTTATTTCCCGCGCTTAAGATATAAATGTCCATTAATTAATTAATGTCTGTTATGGACTTAATTAATTAACATCTTATTAATTCCAAGAGTGGACTTAACAAGAAACACTTAATTATTATTCATAGAGCGATAAAACTCCAACTGGCCAGTTTTCTGAATAATAAAACCTTGTTCGAGCTCCTCTTGAGGACATTATCAAAGGAGACTCACATTGAGCACGATTCAACATAATAGCAATCCTAGCACTGCTAGATATTAATCACCACTACCCAATATATCAGGATTATTGGGTTGCGAAAAACCCGCACCATTTGATAAGTCAAAGTAGTGCATAATCAATACCGTATGCTCAATGCTAACGTATGTAGATTAAGAAATAGTTATATATCAAGACCTAGTCTTTCAGTAGATAGCATAAAGACACGTCTTGCTATTAGATCCATTCAATGCTATACCACACCAATGTCATCTTATTTCAGTAAGACTTAGAAATAATCGGACTGATATTGCAACCTTTCACGATAGGTAGTCTAAGCCTATCTGGGTTGTGAAATTCTTCTTTTCTTTTGCAAAGCATTGCATAGAACCGACTGTGTTACCTTAAAGTGGACGACGCCCACAACCAGTCTACTAAGCAAAAGACTTAGACTTTGTTTACTTCTTATGCATTTAAATGTTTGTAAAACATCTTATAAATGCACAAGCAAACACAATGTAATAATATACTGATTCTATTCGTGCGAAACTGTTCGAATAATACTGAATCGGGTTAAAAGTGGATTATAGAGTTTTACGTATACAAGCAAGATTCTATTCGAGCGAAACTTACTCGAAACATGCTTTTCAATATACCAAACCTAATACTATGGGGACCAGCACCTTTGAAGTCCCTAGGAGGCTCTGAATATTATATGACATTCATTGACGACTCTACTCGAAAGGTATGGGTTTATTTTCTGAAGAGTAAATCCGATGCGTTTGATGCTTTCAGGAAGTGGAAAGCCCTTGTTTAAACTGAAACCGGGCTAAAGGTGAAGTGTCTAAGATCTGACAATGAAGGAGAATATGGACTTGCAAAGTTCAAGGAGTTTTGCACTGAGAGTGGAATTCGCATGGAGAAGACAGTGAAAGGAACTCCACAGCAGAATGGAATCGCAGAGCGCATGAACAGAACGTTGAATGAGCGGGCAAGATGCATGAGGTTGAAAAGTGGATTGCCAAAGAATTTTTGGGTAGATGCAGTCAACACAGCTGCATTCCTAATCAATAGAGGTCCATCAGTTCCGTTGGAGTTTCAGATACCTGAGGAGGTTTGGACATGAAAAAAGGTGAATCTATCTTATGTACGTATCTTTAGTTGTGTTGCTTATGCTCATGTTAATTCTGTTGAGAGAAGTAAGTTGGATGCAAAATCTGTTAAGTGTACGTTCATTGGTTATGGAGGCGATGAGTTTGGTTATAGACTCTGGGATGAGCAGAACCGTAAGGTTATTCGCAGTAGAGATGTCGTTTTGGGTGGGAGCAAGGAGAGTCAGAATGCTGAATCGGTTCTTGAAGAAGAACCAAGCACTCCACCACCGATTATTCCGCTACCTAAACAGACTAGAGAGCGACGTGTACCTGATAGGTACTCGCCCTCTAACTACTATTTGTTACTTACTAATGGTGGTGAACCTGAGTGTTATGCAGAGGCGGGAGAAGGCCCTGATAAACGAAGGTGGAAAATTGCTATGGATGACGAGTTTGCCTCTCTTCTCCTGAATGACACATGGGAGCTTGTGGAACTTCCAAAAGGGAAAAAGGCATTGCATTGCAAGTGGGTCTATCGAATCAAAGGTGAAGCAAGGCTAGGCTGGTTGTCAAGGGATATGAGCAACGATACGGTATTGATTATACAGATGTTTTCACTCCTGTTGTGAAACTAACTACTATTTGTTTAGTGTTGAATATGGTAGTTGCAGAAAATCTATTGTTACATCAGATGGATGTAAAGACGGCATTCCTTCATGGTGATTTGGAGGATGAGTTGTACATGACACAGCATGGGGGATTCATAGTAAAAGAAAAGGAAGATCTTGTGTGCAAGTTGAAGAAGAGCTTGTATGGTTTAAAGCAAGCTCCAAAGCAGTGGTACAAGAAGTTTGATGGATTCATGATGGAGATTGTCTATAAAAGATGCTACGCTGACCATTGTTGTTACTACAAGAGGTTTGACAAGAGCTATATTATCCTGTTATTATATGTTGATGATATGTTGATCGCAGGAGGTGATCCAAAGGAGATGGATAAGTTGAAAAGGCAATTGTCTTAACGCTTCTCCATGAAAGATCTTGGAGAGGCTAATCAAAATTTGGGCATGAGAATCGAGCATGACAAGGGGGCAAGAAAATTGTATCTTTCGCAAGCTGCTTACATTGGTAAGGTTTTGGAAAGATTCAACATGGATAATTCGAAGACAGTAAATGTGTCATTTGGCAGTCACTTCAAGCTGTCGAAGAAGGAGTCGCCGAGTACAACAGAAGAACGTGCTGAAATGAAGAAAGGTCCTTATACTTCAACAATTGACAGTATTATTTATGCAATGGTGTGTACGAGGCCTGATATTGCACAAGTAGTGGGAGTAGTGAGTCGGTTCATGGGTGATCCGGGCAAACAACATTGGGAAGCGGTTAAATGGATCCTTCGATACTTGAAAGGTACTATAGAATAAGTCTTATGTTTCAATGGCAAGAATGTCGAGCTGGCAGGTTATGTGGATGCAGATTTGGCGTCCAATGATCTTGATGGGAGAAGAAGCACAACCGGACATGTATTTGCTTATGGTGGTACTACTATTTCATGGACTTCTAAGTTGCAGAAGACCGTTGCTTTGTCTACTACGGAGGCTGAATATGTAGCTGCGACGGAGGCAAGCAAGGAGATGGTGTGGTTGCAGAGTTTCTTAGATGAACTTGGGAAGGAGAACAAGAGTAGCATACTCTACAGTGACAGAGTGCTATTTTCTTGGCAAAGAATCCAACATTTCATTCTAGGACAAAGCATGTGGAGTTGAAGTATCATTACATTCGACACTTATTGGAGATGAAAATCCTGCAACTTGAGAAGATACTTGGATGTGAGAATCCAGCAGACATGTTTACTAAGGTGGTGACCTTAGAGAAATTGAAGCTATGCATAGCTTCAATTGGCCTTGTAACTTGAAGAGAAGGTTAGGCAATGCTAAGCGGATGCAAGGAGGAGATCACGAGGATATGGTTGTTAAGGAGTTGTTAGTCTCCAAGTGGGAGATTGTTAATTATGGAGCCTAAAATATCTCCTATCATATTTAGGATTTGTTTTCCTTGAAATATATTTCCTTGTGATTGATTTATTCCATAGAAGATATTTCCTTATGGAATATGTTTCCTAGTTTTACTAGAATTAGGGCTCTCTATTATGCTTATAAATAGAGGTGCTCCCTCATTGTAAATTTATCCTGAAATTATATAGTGAAATCCCTGGCTTGGCATCACCCCCACACGTAGATACACTTTGTATCGAACTGGGTAAACAATTCGTTGTGTTCATTCTCCTTTATATTCATGATTGCAATGTCCGCACATACAGAAACAACATGGGAAGTGTTCATCTTCTCACTGTGGATTTGCGGCATCTTCCCGCTCTCTTTCTTACAATGCTTGTGCAAGCAACCGAGTCATTTCCTCCCTTGAGTCAAACATACTTTGATAATAAGTATGAAATTTGTAGAGAGTAAAATGAGTGAGATAGAGTTTTTTTTGTGTGAAAAAAATTACTCTCTCTGTCGATGAAAGAATATATCATTTTGGGATATCTGCAATTAAAGTCTCATTTACCTTTTCCACTTTCAAGTAAATGGACCCTACTATTCAACTAAATCATTACATTCAAATTTTATTATAAAATCAATACATAAAAGTGAGGTCCGCATTCCATTACTTCATTTTCTTATTTTTATTTACAAAGTTAAACAATTTCTTAAAATTTATACCGAGTCAAATGAGAATATAAATGGTTGATGAAGGAAATATGTGATGAATGAGACATTTATAGACGATTTTGAAACTAATTGAAGAATAAAAAAATAAAAATAAAATAAGGAAATAGTAGTATTAAAACTGTAGAATAATTTAGAGAAGTGAATTTTGTTTACTATTAAATTTAGATTTTTTCCATCTCTTTAAAAAAACATTTTCCAATATACTGAACGGACGCCTACTCGCGGGGCGGCAAGTGCTCAGGACGGCCCAACCAAGGCTTGCTGTAACCCCCCAAAGTCGTCGATCACTTTTAAACCATTTTATAAACTACTTCAAAAAATCAAATTCCCCCAATATGATTCAATCGATACTAGGGCTGGGGAAAAGTACCTAAAAATTAATATATCGCTCATATCGTATTGAAAAATATCAAAAAATTATCGAATTTTCGGTATATCGTAATTTTTCAATACGATACGTTATCGTATCGTAAGTTTTCGATACGATAATGATATGAATTTCCTTATATCGCGATATATCGTTTTATATCGAATATATGATATTTTCGATATGGCATTTTATATTGAATATACGATATACATCATATATATCGAAACATATTGAAATTATATACATGTTGAAGTTTAAAATTATAAATATAAACAAATCCATTTAATTTATTCATATATTTAGAAAATATATATATGAAACCCTATTAAGAATACTATTTATTTTATTGTGTTGAAGTTTTATTAATTTTTGTGTTATTTTTCAGTTTTGAAATTATATTTTTCTATATATAGGTATTCGATACGATAACGATATTTCGATATATCGTATCGATCTTACGATATATCGAAATATCGATACGATAATGATATTGATATTATCCATATCGAAAGTTCGATATATCGAAACTTTCGATACGATAACGATATGAAATATTTTCATATTGATATTTTCGATACGAAACACGATACAACGTTTTCGATTTATATCGTATCGACCCACCCCTAATCGATACTATAACCATAAATAAATTTAAATTGCTAAGGAAAACAGGAAAAGCATAGAGCTTAAAAAAATTACTACCAAAGAAATCGACAAACTTATCAAAAGAGAAAATAGTCGGTTCAAATTGATCGGAATTTAGTTTTTCTCACAAGTCGCAACCAAATCTTGATTGAGTTCATGTCTTACCAATGTCTAGACCTAGCTAGACGCCATGAAGAAAACAGACCATCAAAACGACGACTCCCACCTCGGCCCGCCTCAGCTCAAGCAGCTTATGTACAGAACCAATCTAGTCTAATCAAGAAGATGAATTTGGACCTAATATCCATGCAAATCATGCATTGGCCGACTGTGAAGGCAGTCTCGGGTGGTAGTGTTCGCCTTCATAAGTGACTATAAGCATCGCAGGATCTTGTAAGCATCGCTCCACATGTTTCCTAGCCGGGCACCCTCTCACGGTACTGCATTTGTAGTATCCCCTGCAGATTCAACCAAAAATTTCACTCAAGATTGCTCAAACTAAGTTGAATGATGAGAATCTAAGAAAAATGAAATAGCAACTCTTTGCAGATAACAGACAAGAGATGGATTCACTTTTCCATTTGAATATAGACGAAGATGCCAATGCCACATTACATCAACAAGGCCATAGAAACCAAAACCACTCATAACGCCTAAATTGTGAGATTATGGAAGTGTTGATTGAGGGAAACAACAAGTGGTAAATCATTTGGATCAACCAGTATACAAAAGCATCAAGAAATCAAAACATAATTCTATCCGCAATTTCGTAACCACATTATGACTACAAACTAAGTAATGACAGTTTGAATTGCTATCAAAGAATAGTAGAATACTATGCCGCGTTCTACAAAATAGGCCAAACAATCAAACCAATTACATGAAGAGTCTATCAAGCCATACCAACAATAAAACCAAAGACATGAAAAGTCTATGAAGCCATACCGAGGGTGAGGGGAGCCTTTGATCGGTTTCTGGCCATACTTCCTCCATGAGTACTCATCAGGTGGAATATCAGCTATCTTGTTACTGATTGCAGGAACTTTGATAGACCTTTTCACTCTATGCTTCCTGCGTAAAAAAACATCACTCAAATTAGACTAGATAGCAAATTCAATGCACCCAAAACCTAAATCAAGCACCTCTTCTTAGAGCAATGGCATCTACTACCACTTCCTCCACATTTGACACTTCCATCCTCTCCCCTCCCGGAACACCTCCTCTTATGATGAAGCGATGCCTGATCAGCAGACCGCGCTGCACCAATCAAACGGAAGGCGCTCCCATCCACATTAGCAATGCTCCCATCCACACTCAACGAGGAGATGAATGACCTAGTCGAGGACATTGTAGGGGTGCAAGAGGAGCTATCGAAGTTAAGGCTGATGCCACTATTGCTACACCTATACATAAGCTCAGCCTGCTGCTTCAACTTCTGCTGCTGCAAGAAATGGTAATTGGGCGGAAGTTTTTGCTGCGAGAGGCAGAGATTCTTGCCATGGGAGCTCAATTCCAAGCAAGGGTTTCCCAATGTGAGATAATTATTGGTATTGGATACAGATTCTTGCTGAAGCAGATGAAGGGGCTTTGGTTGTTGCTGATAATCATTGTTTTGGAGAATGGCGGTTTCAAGAAATATGTTTGGAGGTTGGGATTTCTTGCTCTTTCTCACTCTAGCATGCCCACAGCTTGAGTTGAGGAGAGAGACTACTTTCTTGAAACCCTGCACAGCCTCCCCTGTTTGTTGCACTAAATTTCTACTCAAATTTTGATCTTGAGCTTGGTTTAAGATGCTAAGCACTCTATGGCAGCTATCTACAGCTGCAATATTTGCCTTTTCAACCTCCTCCATCACCACAAATTACAAATTAAGAGAAATTATCCAAAACCCTAATCCCCAAAATTAGAAGGGGCAGCTTCCACCAAGACATGTGATGATAATTACAATAATTCCAAACACGATGACTCAATTTGAACAGAAGTAGAGACTGAAAACCCAAATGCAGTAACCAAAAGAATTAATCGTGGATGGGAAAAAGGAGGTTCATTTCGCAGAGTGCAAAATACCCAGATGAAATCAATCAATCAAACGTCAGGAGATAATCAAGCTGCAAACATCGGCTAAGATTAAAAAGCAAGAAAAAGAATAAGACCTTCAGTTCATAAAAATGGTGTGGATTAAACTAGATTCTTTGAATTTTCCGCTGTGTGTTACATTTATGGGATTGAAAGATGTGAAAGAGAAGACATTTTTGCATTGCTTTGGAATAGAATAGACACGACCCAGAAAACAAATTTTCAAAAAGGTGCAATCTTTGAAATATTTGTAGTGCTAAACTGGCAAATATTTATAGTGAAAGAACAATAAATGCGTAAATCTAGAGTGAGATGAAGGAATTTTATATCAGTCACCTTCACTTCATCCCCATTAATTTATCACATTTGGGATTTCTACAATAAAAGTAAATAGCTATAAATAGATTACATTGTTACTTATATACACTCCCCCTCCAATCTTATATTGATTTGTAATTGAGTCTGTAGTCACTTTATTCCAAAAAATAGTTTATTTTATTATTTTGTTCAGTTCATTGAAATTAATCTAGTTTTCTAATAAATTTTTCTACGCATATTCACTTATAATAATAATAATATAATTTCACTATTAGCTATCATTACTCTAACTATTTTTCTATTACTCTCGATTATTTTTCTAATCTTAGATTTGAAACTCATATTCTCGTTGTCCTTGAAAAATATGAACATTTAGTTCTATACGAGTTTTAATGTATAATTGGTAAAGTAAGAGAGAGATTAAAAAAAAAATTTAAATTATTGTTAGTGAAGAATGAGTCTCATCTCATTAGAGGAAAATGAATTTTTAAAATTAGAAAATTCACATTTTTCAGGGACGCACTAAAAAAGAAAGTGTTCATATTTTTCAGGGACGGAGACATTATTTTCTTAAATCTCTATTTTTAAGTACTTTGTCCCAGTGTAAACGAAACATTTTCCTTTTCTTGATAAAAATCAATATATTTAATACTATATCTTATTTATTTTTCTTTTTATTTATAGTTTTTTAGTTGTCTATTTTATAGGAGTACTCCCTATTTGTCTTCAGAAACTAAACATCATTTCTATAAATCTTATGTTTAAAGAAACACCACAACCATAATGAAATCAATGAAATGGAAAATTAGTTTTATATAAATAAAGCGACTAGAAATAATTAATAGAGTATAAAGTTTAGAAATAATTAATAAAGTATAAAGTTTATTTTTGTTCGTGTAAAATATACTATGTATATTTATCTTTATTAAAAAGGTAAATAACATGTAAAACAGATACTTCTATTTCGGTATGAGAGAGAAAGCTGGGAAGTGAAACTGCTATATCCAAAGATACTTCTTTTATTTATGCATTTTGTTTACTATTTTAAGTACGTTAATAACTTATTAAATTTTAATATGTAAGTATTAGTGATTTTTATTTTTAAGACATTTTTTTGCGGTGGGTTTGTATTAATGATCGGCATCTATTGCTATTTTAATTCCTTTTTGTTTTTTACTTGGACCAGAGTTATAGTTCCTACTATACAGTATTAATACGCTTCGAATTATAGTTCGGTATTTTTTTAAAGGAAAATACGATAACTATTTTTGTATTAACTCATTCGAATATGATTCTCTTTATTCTGGGGAAATATGTCGTTCTAGTCTATAATGTATTGGATTGGGTGAAAATACCTTAACAATTGATATGCGCAATTAAAATTATGATTTTTGCAGTTGAATTTAATGTTTACTTTGCATGTTTTACTTTTCAAATTAATTTCATAAATGTTTTCACCTGCAACTTACCTTTATTTAAATTTAGATTTGCATCGCAAATTTATTTCCGAAAACATAATCAAAGTGGCAAACTATAGTAAATATTTTTGTGTTACTTTAAGTAAGCAAACAAAATCATCAGTCCAGCTCCTTTCATCGCTTTCATACCTACCTATAAATGAAGCAAATCACATTATCAATTGCTCACGTCTATTCAAAGCTAGAGAATATAGATTTAATTAATCTATTAATGCTCTACATGTTTGCTACTCTGTCGAAATAAATTTTCTAAGTATATACTCCCTCCGTTTCTTCATAGTTGAGTTATTTTACCATTTCAAGAAGTTTCTTCATAGTTAAATCATTTCCTTATATGGTAACTTTTTCCTCTCGCTTAATTTACTCTCTCTTACTTTATTCTCTCTACTTTATTCACTTTATACTTTATTCTCTTTACCTTTCATCTCTCTTACTTTTTTATCTATTTATTTAACACACTCAACATTCATTTTTTAAAACTCCGTGCCGAAAAGTTCCGCCTCAACTATAAAGAAACGGAGGGAGTAATTTACATGAAAATTATTAGTTGTAATTTATTTCAACAGCAATATATTACCAATTACTCTTTGTTCCAAAGTAGATCGATGTCACATTTGAAAGTTTATACGAAATTTTAAAAAATGTTATTTTGTGTGTAAAATATTATAAAATATTAAAATATGCTATTCCCTCCGTCCTATACTATAAAAATATACTATATTTCTTTTTCGTCCATCCTATAGAAATAGGGGAGTGGATCCCCTATAGAGGGGAAATCCACAGCATCGCCTGCGGTGCACTAAACGCACACATTTGTTCTTCAAATTAACGACATGCAGTTAGTAAGTACTACTACAATTTCATTTTATTCATTTACTACATTTTTCTTGTAATGTTAAATATTACTCCCTCCGTCCTATGGAAATAGGCCATATTTCCTATTTCGTCTGTCCCATAAAACTAATCCGTATCTATTTTATAGTGACACTTTTCTCATGTTCTTTTACTTTATCATTTATGAGCCCCACCATCTACTATATAATTTCAACTACTTTTTCTCCTTCTCTCATACTTTACCAATTATGTATTAAACATATGTCAATCCTAAAGGGTTTGAGAGGGCAAACCATATCCCACATCGAAGAATGAACAAGAGTTGCAAGCATATAAATAGGCTACCCCAATTCCATTAGTATGAGGCCTTTTGGGGAGTACCCCAAGAGCAAAACTGTGAGGGTTTTGCCCAAAGCGGACAATATCATACTAATGTGGAGTTGGGTGTGCGCCACCGATACCCAACAAGGTCTATTTCTATGGGACGAAGGGATGAGTATTTATTTCTTGATATACTTAATAAATGGTACTACTATTAAATACTTTTTGGTCGACCATTATTTTGGTTATATTTCATACTCCCTTTATTCCATAGTAGATGAGACATTTATTTTCAATACGGTGATTAAGAAAAATTGTATTAAGAGCATCTTCAAGAAGAGAAGGTATATAGAAAAGATATACTCCATCTGTTCCATAGTAATAGAGTCATTTTGCCATTTTGATACGTTCCATAATAATAGAGTCATTTTCCTGCTTAGTAAAAGTCAACACATTTTTCCACACCCACTTTACACTCTCTTACTTTATTTTCTATTTATCCCTCTACCTTTTTCATTTTCCACTTTACTCTTCCATTACTTAGCCTAATACAATTTTTCTTAATCTTCGTGCTGAAAAGAAACGTCTCCATTACTATGGAACGGAGGGAGTATTATGTATTTACCTTCTTAGAAAGTGAAAAATATCCTTCTAAAAAGCAACATAATCCAAACAGAAAAGGTATATAGAAAGGTAAATTATTTTTAAAAATAAAATAATAGTACAAAATACATTAAAAAACATAAAGTGTAATGCCTTCTCAAATACCTTTCCCTTTGGATAATAATTTTTCATAAAAAGAAGACAAATATGGTAGTTATAAGATTTTACCTCTCCACTGAGAGCATCTCCAAGATGAGAGGTAAATGGAGAGGCAAACTAATATAATCACCATATTTACCTTTTTTTCGTGAAAAATCATTCTCCAAGGAAAGAGGTATTTGAGAAGGTATTATACCTTTTCCCATTTTGAAAAGGTATCTTTACCTCCCCATCTATGGAGAGGTAAAATCTTATAACTACCATATTTGCCTTCTTTTCATGAAAAATCATTCTCCAGGGAAAAGGTATTTAAGAAGGTATTACACTTTATGTTTTTTAATGCATTTTCTACTATTATTTTATTTTCAAAAAATAATTTATCTTTCTATATACCTTTTCCGTTTGGAATATGTACTTTTTAGCAGGGTATATTTTACTTTTTAAAAAGGTAAATAAATACATGATATAGTGTGTGTTAAAATGATAACACCTCTTAAAGTAACATCATACCACCATTCCTAGCCAATCATTTGTACATGTGGAAGAATAATAAGCTGCCATGTGGCAATCATAAAAAATGCTCAAGGGTAAATTTTCAAGGCCTGCAATAGCTAATACGCTAGACTGCAATTTTTTCCGTCTGCAATATCCAATACGCTAGACTGCAATCTATAGATTGCAGTGTAGCGTTCATACTATTGCAGTCTAGCGTTTATAATATTGCAGTACAGCATGGTGTCACAGTGTCACTTTAAGAGGTGTTATCATTTTAACGCACCCCTACATGATATACCTTTTCTATATATCTTTTCTCCTCGGAGATGATCTGATTTGAGGTAAAGATACCTTTTTAAAATGGGAAAATATATAATACATTCTCAAATACCTCTCCCTCTGGAGAATGATTTTTCATGAGAAAAAGGTAAACATGGTAGTTATATTAGAGTATCTCTCCATTTACCTCTTCCCTTGGAGATGCTCTAAGTGAGTTAAGTAAAGAAGGAATAAAGTAGAAAAGGTAGAGAGATGAAGAGAAAATAAAGTAAGAGAGAGTAAAGTAAGTGGGAAAAATGCGTTGTCTTTTACTAAAAAGTAAAATGACTCCACTACTATGGAACGAACCAAAATGAAAACTCCACTACTATGGAACGGAGGGATGACATACTTGGATTTGACATGGTTTTAGAGGGTGGTTTTGTATGAATTTGATCATAGTTTGTCTACTATTGGGCATGTTTATATCCACTTCTCTATTATGTTGGTATGTTGACCATTTTGTTAAGAATGTGTAGAAAAAGGTACCAAAAATGTGGATGTGCAGCAACCTTGGTTTGAGACAATATTAACTGGAGATTTTGAAGTCCAATCAGCCCCTAATGCATATCAATTTCTTCGTCTTCGAAAGAGCTTCGCGTGGGTATCTCGCACGCCTCAATCGGAGTTTGGTAGAATAAGTTATGGTCGTTATAAGAACACTGCACGTTCCAGAAATTTCACGCGGCCGGGTGAATTAACCACCCGGCCGGGTACTGTGTTTCTGCGCGAAAAGAGTCAGAAATTGGTCGAAAATGACCACCCGCCTCCAACACTGACACACACCTCCAAGAACACTTTGAGAGAGAGAATTGAAGATTGAAGACTCTAGATCGGAAGATTGAAGATTTCATTCCTAGATTCATTCCACAGGAGTTCTTAGTATCCATCTCTTATGTCTTTCATTGAATTCTTTGTTTCAAACATGGTTTTTGTGAAGAACATGAGTAGCTAAACATTTCTTGTAGAATTCTTGGTGATGATGCACTAATTTCATAGTTTTTATCCAATTAATTTTGCTCTTACCTTACTCTTGTAGTTATTTGATTATTCTTGGGTTTATTCCTTTCAACTGCTTCATGTCATTTGATTGTGTAGGATTAATTAAATTAATCGGGAGATGAAATAATTAATCTGGAAATAAGAATAATTCACACCTTAATGCAATAAAACTCGGGAGAGTTGAGGTTTTGAGTGAGGTCTTTGACCCAATCGAGCTTTTGGGTGTTAGGGGTTTTAGGATTAGAATGGGACTTCAATCCTAGCGCCTAATCTGCATGTGTCTCACCTCGGGAGGGGGTTTAATCTATAATTGTGGTCGATTTAGTAACTCTAGAGACACCAAAAGGTAAGGCAATTTGATTGGATAAGAGCTTGGAATTGTGCATCGGATCTTTGAGTTCTACAATTTTCTCCATATTATCTTTTCACACCGTGTTTATTTGCTTTTATTTATCTATTTGCTCATTATATGCTTTTCGTAGTGTTAGAAAAAAAACCAAACCTTTCCCGATTCTCTAGATAGTAGTCAATGTTTGTTTGTGGTAGTTAAGTTGATACGAATTTGCCTCTGTGGGATACGACACTCTTGCTTGCTAATTGCTACACTAGTCCCGTACACTTGTGGGTATCACTTGTGTTAAAATAAGTTGAGTCAAAGGAGTATTTAATTTTTACGTTGATAATTACTCCCCCTGTCCTTATTATGTGTCTCACTTTTCCATTTTGGTTCGTCTATTATTAATTGTCTCACTTCACTTTTATTATTTTTAGTAATGGACCACATTCCACTAACACATTTTTCTCTTGCATTATATTATATAACTAATTATATAAAAGTGGGATCCAAGTATCACTAATCTTTTCAACTCATTTTTCTTAACATTTTTTTAAAATCTGTGTCGGGTCAAAGTGAGACACATATTAAAGGACGGAGTAATATTTTTGTAGGATTCTTTTATCATAGTTTATACTATTAAGTATAATATGCATTTTTATGGTTATATTTCAGGGAGTATTTGATTTTTACATTGTTAGTTATATAACATTTCTATTGGATTATTTTGTCATGATTAATATTAAGTATATTTATGTATATTATTTTCATTGTTTCTTTGTTCATCTTAATTTTATGTCATTTAATAATTGAATTTATAGTATTATTGTAACATCCCACCTTTTTATTATCGTAAGACGTTTAGAAAACCGACCTATTAATATATATATATATATATATATATATATATATATATATATATATATCATATAGGGATGTATTCAAATCCTTTTCATATCTTTTGTCTTTTTTCCTTCTTAATCTTAGCCCCACGATTTTGTCATCTGACGGTTAGATTAATACCACGTGTCATTTAATAATGCACATTTTCATTCTAATAATTCACAGCGGCTAATAATGCAATATTATAGACTAATAATGCACATTTTCATTCTAATAATGCACAACGGCCCGCAACCCGTGGGCCGGCCCGAATAGCCCGCCAAATTTACAGGGTTAGGGCTGAAAATTTCTAGCCCGATAAAATTACAGTCCGATTAGCCCGCACCCGATTAACCCGCAACCCGTTAGGGCCAGGCCCGAAAACCCGATGGGTTGGCCCGAAAACCCGATAAGATTTCTATCGTTCTATTTGTTTGACTCTAATTCGACAATTCATTTGGTTATTTTATAATATAGATTACTAAAAAAATAATTTTATTAACATAATAATAGATATATAAATTAGAAACTTCAAATTCATTAAAAAATATAATTTTAAATTTCTAAAACATGCTTTAAAATTCTTGATTTTATGTTTTATTTTACATAAATCTCAAATATTAGTATTTGGTCATGTTTATGTTTGAGTTTAAGCATATATATCAAATTTATCATAATTAAATATTTTACATTTTATAAATATAACTAATTTTCACTATTATTTATTGGATTGAGCGCATGTTAATTTTATCGTTAGCAACCCGATTAGCACGCTGGGCTAGCCCGAAACCCGAGCTTTTAGGGTTAGGGTTGAACTTTTATAACCCAAAAAAATCACAGCCCGATTAGCCCGCACCCGATTGACCCGCAACCTGAATAGGGTTGGCCCGGAACCCGATGGGTTGGCCCGATTAACATCCCTAATCACCACCGCTACGGCGCTGATATGGTGTAATAAACACATGGAATAATATAATAAATTATTTGAATGAAGTATGTGTTGAAGCATTTGAAGTCCTACTAGAATGAAGTAAAACCCTTATCCAATGAAGTAATAACGTTTCTGAATGAAGTAATAAAGTCACTTGAATAAATTGCATTTTTTAATGTGAATAAAGTAAAAACTCATGTCAATGATTTCGAATGAAGCATATGTTGAATCATTTCAAAACCTACTTGAAGCAAGTAAAAACATATTGTAGTTTCAATGTATTACATACGGAATGAAGTAATAAACCTATACAATGAAGTAAAATTGGCTTGTAATGAAGAGCGAAAAATTTTTGCACAACAGCATATCTCATCAAAAAACTAGATCTTATGGCCCAGATTTGGTCTCTAGTTCGGTCTTTAAGAAGGGTTCGACATTAATTACAACTATATATATATATATATATAGGGGTGTGTTAGGGTCCTTACAGCATCTTAGTGTAAAACACAGCACTAATCACAGCCCTTAGATCCTTAGATTGGATGGCTGTGATAAGCTACATTATCATACTAAAAATGTACATTATTCGCCGAGGTACATTATTAGAATGGAAATGTACATTGTAAGACTAAAACTGTACATTATTAAACTAAAATGCTACATTATTATCCGAGCTACATTATTAGTCTAAAATTCTACATCATTAGATAACACGTGGCATTAATCTAACCGTTAGATCATAAGATCCAATGGACTGCAAGTGTTTTGAGTTTTACTTATACTTAGCGTTCTGACCTGAATACATCCCTATATATATATATATATATATATATATATAGGATTGTGTTAAAATGACAACATCTCTTAAAGTAACACCATACCACCATTCCTAGCCAATCATTTGTACATGTGGACGAATAATAAGCTGCCATGTGGCAATCATAAAAATTGCTCAAGGGTAAATTTTCGCGGACTGCAATATCCAATACACTAGACTGCAATTTTTCCCGACTGCAATATCCAATACGCTAGACTGCAATCTATAGATTGCAGTCTAGCGTTTATACTATTGCAGTATGGCATATATGATATTGCAGTCTAGCGTGGTGTCACAGTGTCATTTTAAGAGTGTTGTCATTTTAACGCACCCCTATATATATATATATATATATATATGGGAGTGCTCAAATCCATAACCCAATTTATGTCAAATGTCCAATTAAATCTCACCCATTCAATTTCTTAATCTGACGGTGGATTTGGCTGCCATTTGTATTTTATTTAATAATTATAATAAGCATAAAAGGGTAAGGATGGTATTGATATTTTGGCAGTTTTTAAGTATCCATGATTCACGTTTCAGTTTTTAAGTATCCATGATTCACGTTTCTTTTTTTTAGCAAGATTGATTCGCCTTAACTGAAACAAAATCAAAATCACGGAAGGCTCTTTCTCTGGAGATTTTTTTCCATAAACATAAACACAACCACGCATAGTAAGAAGTTATGTGCCGTCGTTCACCATCTCAAGAGTATTTCGCGATTATCAACGATGGAGGAATGTAAAAAATGTTTATGCGTATGATTTTTGTAGTGCATTTCCGTTCTATAAATTATTGCAACTTTGTAAATTACAATCTGTTGCAATTTTTCTAACCACTACGGAGGCAACCACTCTTGCCCTTCGGCCTTCGCCCTAGTCCGTAGCTGTTCATGGAGATAAAGTCGCAATTTTTGAACAAGGATTCTCATCCGATCAAAGCAAATATTTCAATTATGTGAATTAGTATCTACATTTTGTTTATAGACGAAAAAAATGGTGTTTGGCAGTGATGATTAGATTACTAATCCCAGCTCTATGAGACCTTTGTTTTGTGTGAAGGTATTAGGGACAATATTTTTTTCTCACTTCTCGTCTGAGCCACTCCATTTTTAATTTTAATTTGTTGCAATTTTTCTACTGAATTTACGTTGTTCAAATTGTTTTGTGATTAATGTCTTTTTGTATTTGCACGACAATATTTTAGTATCATGAAGGCAATGTAATCGCGTCATGTTTGTTGGAGTTGGACTGAAATATAGGAATATGATGTACATAATGTAACTTGGTATATATCTATAATGTATTTCGTGTTTTTGGGTGATGTAACTTGGTATATATCTATAATGTATTTCGTGTTTTTGGTATATATCTTGTTGTCTTACCGAGGCTATTTATGAATACAACGTTTGCCAATATCAGTATTTGACATTGTGTAATAGCTAAGTAACATATTATTCAACCCAGTTAGTAACGATTTACATTATCATTACTCTAGATTTACATTAGTCAATTTTTTGATTTACATTGTTTAGCACATAGTAATTCAATACTGTCCAATTTCGTTGATTGTTTTGTTTTTATGTATAAGTATCGTTTGTGGAGCACATTTAATCATCAGCACCATCAACTACTCTTGCCCTCTTAGACCGTGTACATAAGATAAAACAAGGACGATTACAAATCAACTACGGAATATTGTATTTGACACATGTATTAAAATATAATTCTACTAAAAGCGCATAATGTTGCAGCACCAATTGAATAATGTATGTCCACACCAACATGAGTCCCATCCCGTTTATATTATTGCTTTTATTAGATTACCCTAATGTGTTCAGCCTGTTGTATGTTACTAATTAGGGGTAACACTGTAACGTATAGCACAAACATTTGGCATAACAGAGCTCATACCCATGACTACAATGTAAACAATTATGCAATACATTATTATCGTTTGCCTATTGGATAATGTAACAGGAAGTGGTTAATAATGAAACAAAGGGCATGCAAATAATAGCAAGAAACAACTTATTCCAGAGCGCATACTAAATTATATATTAAGTTACATTGTTGATAAATCTAGAATACATTATTTCATTATACATGTGGATAATGTTACTGGAACTCTTCAATAATGTAAACAAATATGATAATGTATCATGTTTATAGCTACAGGTTATCATCTATGGGTTTGGCAATCGACTTGAAGGGTCGCCCTCTTTTGACCACGTTCTTCCCCTTTTCTATCGGAGAGTCTTGAATGACCACAACATTACAACCGGGTTTAGTAGAATTCAAAAAAACCCTAAACAAACAAACAAACAAGCAAACAACATACCCAAAGTTAAACTGAATAATGTAATCAGTGTTCAAAGACGAAACGTGTGCTGATACACACTGTAAATAGAAGCTCCAGCAACAAAATTCATAACTTATACTACAGTTGTACAATTCATCTCAATAATGTAAACAAAAAATTCAACATTTAGTCTTGAATAGTTTCAAAACAAAAACGAATACGGTTGTAAATTACCTCAAAATTCAACATTGTTCTAGAACAACCATTTAATTAAAGAACCAAGACTGTAAATTACCTCAAAACAGTCGAACAATGGTTGCTTCAATTATACCACTGCCGTGCTTAGTGGAAACAAAATTGTTGTGTTTAAACCACCGAATCTGAATACAAAAACGCCTGCGGTTGAATGTGCTGAATAGAAAATATCGACGTTGTAGTGATGAAGAAATGACTAGGGTTGAATGTGTAGAGAAATTTAGGGAACTAGGTTTTGTGTAGAATGGGCTGAATTGGAGTGAAAAATCGAGGGTGAGAGGATGTGGGAGGTTGGTTGAAATTAATTAGAGCTTATTTCGGAACTTCCATTTAAAAAACCGATTGCTATTGTTGATGTTCCAAATATACCCCTATAATGTAAATCAGAATTCGTAATAATGTAACACGGACAATGATATATACTATTAATCTAATCCATCCATCAAGTTAATCCCTATATATACATATATATATATATATATATATATATATATAGAGGTGCGTGATCAAATACTAACTAAGTTACAGTAATAACTAATAACTAATAACTAATATCAACTTTGTTTGTTAAAAATATCAATATAGAGACATAAATTTATCAATCTTCTTGTGCTGATAAACTTATGTCTTTGTGTTGATATTTAAATTTTACATGTTGTATTGATATAATTATGTCTTTGCATTGATATTTTTAATACACAATATTGAAAGTTATTAGTTATTACCGTAAATTAGTTAGCACACTAACGCAACCCTATATATATATATATGGTCTTGTTAGGTTGAGATTATTTACCTTAATTGAGAAATGAGATGCAATATGGGCCATTAATCCACAAGATTCATGAAATGTCAACAGCGAGCATATTATGTCAACACAGGGGTATAATTGTCATTTCATTAATAAAATGGTGGAAAAAATAAAATTGTATTTCAAATCATATTCTAAAACTCTCTCTAAAGCTCTCGCTGCAAAATCTGCTAATCTTTAAACCATTCATACAATTCTGCGAAACTGCTAATCTTCGAAATCATACGATCTTGTTGTGAGATTTTCGCTAATGCCATAAAATTCTCTGATCAGCAATTCAGCGGTCTGCAGATTTCTAGAAAGCGGAGAAATTACAGCTATTGTCGACGAAATGGAGGGAGGCAATAGTCGAGAAGCAACCTTGCAAGCAGTCACAATTCTCGGCCTCCTTGAGTCGCTACAGTTGATGCCGTGCTCGTCGCAATTTACCTCCTAGAATTTGGCGCTGATCTGGTTGCGACATTGATGTGGAATTGTGGATGATTTCTCTGATTTTTCTTGATTTTGGGGGGATTTTCCTTCTTCGATTTCATTAGTAGTATGATTTTAATGTGATTAATACTAGAATAATCAGTTTTCTTATGAATTCAATTTCTGATGATTTTTTTGTTGATTAGCAATTGAAGAAGCGCAATCGAACATCGGAGTACATCAAGCATCACCTTCCAGTTAAGGATTTGTTTAAAATTTTTAAGATTATTGACATTTTATTCAATAGCTATTGACATAGCTATAAAAATATACATATGTTAACATGTATTGTATATTGTTGACATAGTGTATGCTTGTTTGAATGGATGTTGACATAGTTATATTCACATTATAAACATGATCAATTTCACTAATTAGACTGTGCATTATAAACATGATATTGACATATTGTATGCTTGCTTGAATGAATGTTGACATAGTTATATTCACATTATAAACAAGATCGATTTTACTAATTGACTGTTGATGTTGATATGACGCTGGTTGTACCAGTCGTTGCCGTTAGCCATCAAGAGGCCGCGGCCGATGAAATGCTTGGAGCCCTGCTGCTAGAGCCATGATTTCCCGGAGAGGCTGCTGTATTTGGACAGAAGCTCTTTGATGAGGTGTGTTTCGGTGAGGCACAGCTGTGGCTCCACTCCGTTCCAAAATATGAAGTGTTTTCCTGAATGAATAAATGAATGAATAAAATGAATGATGTGGTGCATATATATATATATATATATATATATATATATATATACTGTATGTTTTGGACCAGAGGATGTAATGGGGGAGGAGACGGGAGATGATATCGTGGTGGAGAGAAAGGCAGTCGTTGGCGGTGAAATTGGGTCCATTGAGGAAGAACAAGTGCCTCAACAACAAATGCCTGATGTTGATGACAGTGGTGTTGGGTCTTCCCAAAACCTACTCCCAAAAGAATTCACACAGAATGTAGTGAAAAACATTAATCACATGAATTACAGGAAGATCAATCTTGTCAGGGTCCTTAAAGAAGCTCCCTCACACATCAAATCTAATTTTTTATTTGGATTGGTGTGTGATATGGCTAGATCTGCACTTGGAAGCCAAACGACTCCACTTGAATCTGTGGCCGACTAGTTTCTTCATTTGTCCAAGACGTTCCTTCAAGACAAGTCTGATACTTTTGATCACTGGAAAACAATATCTAAATCAATAGTTATTGCTGAAAAAGAAAAGGAAGTTCTTGAAGATTTGACTGAATTTCCAACTTTTAAATTTGGACATTTCTTTGATGAAGTAAGTACATCATTTTGTTTACATATGTTTCTCTGAGTTGACATTAGATTACTCCTACATTTTATATACAATATTGTAGAACTAATACAATCAGTATGCAGAAGAAAGAAACAGAGAAAATATCCCTACATCGCCAGGTTATGATCCTAAAGGGGTGAGCCAAATCATATTTTTTGTTATTTAGAATTAATTCAAATTAGTTTGATATTAATTATAAATTACTAATTCAATAGGCTGCTAAAGAAAAAGAAGTAAAAGGAACAAAAGAGGACACAGTGGGTGATGAGAATAATGAATCAGCCTCTCCTATCTCACCACCAGCTGCAGGCCTAATGGATGACGCACAAGTTGAAACGAACAAATAAAAGCAACAGGAGAAAGGGAAAGAGAAAGAAAGAATATTGTTAAAATAAAATAACTAAAACTAAGATTAAATAGTATATTGTTTTTATAAAATGATTGAATTGTTGTTGACATGGCTTGAAAGTGTAGTTGACATTTGGTTATAATTGTTGTTGACATGGCTTATAATTGTTGTTGACATGGTTTCTATGTGTAGTTGACATGACTTATAATTGTTGTTGACATTACTTATAATTGTTGTTGACATGGTTCTATGTGCAGTTGACGGCTTATAATTATTGTTGACATGACTTATAATTGTTTTTAACATGCATCTGTGTGTAGTTGACATAGTATGTAACATAGTCGACATGGCTTGTATGTGTAGTTGACACGATATGTACCGTAGTTGACATGACTTGTATGTGCCGTTGACACGATAAGCATTGATAAGGCTAATTTCATGCATCGGTTATGTGATGAAAAGTAACCATTTAATGGGTCAAACACAAATTTTAAGCCAGGTGTGTGAAGGAATTCACTAGGTCTAGGAAGTACTGAAGGCAGCGGACTAGCGAAGGAGAGAGACGAAAAGTGAGCAGAATTAAGGAAGAAAATGGCTAGATGAAGGAAGTCCAAAGTTGAGGGCAAAGAAGACTATTCACACAAAAAGCCCCTGCTGGACCCACTTCCACGCCTATATAAAGAGGAGCATGCAACACACGAGAGATAGATGATTTTAGCTCTCAGCTCACACACACACTCACACACTTGGGAGAATGGGGATTCTGGGGTAGTTAGAGGTTTCATCTTCGGAAAAATTCTGTTGCAACACCGTCCTCACAGAGGGCGAAGATACAATCGTTTACTTTTCAGTTTTTGCATTTTGATTTCCGTCGAACTTCACCGTTTTGGAAGTCGTCTGCTCGTTGCTACTTATCGTTATTCTATGAAGTTTATTTCATGTCATGATGGTGTAGATTTGTGTTGATCTACGTTGATTTTATGTTCTGGGGAGTTTTATTTCGAAGGTTGATGTTTATTATCTGTTGTTTTGATGTTTATATACTTGATCTGGGAAATATGTTGTTGATCTGTGGTTGTAATTGTTGATCTGTGGTGATTCGGCAAATCTGTAGTTATGGAGATGTTTTTTTATCGGACTTTGGTTCGGATGCTTGGATCCGGAGTGGATTTAGCATCCGAAGTGCGGATCTGAACGGGGGAAACTGAGTCGTGCATGGATTTTGATTTTCTACTTTCGTTTTCATGTTGCTTCGTCTAGTAGCGTAGATCTGCCTTAGTTTTAACTATTCTTCGTTTTTACTGCTTTTTAATTCAGTCTGCTTCGTTTCAATTTATGTTCTCTCCCTATTTTACTGATTGTTTCATGCCAAAGGTTGGAGAAGATGATGTCGCTGTTAGTTAGGGAATAGTTTTCTTAGATCTAGAAATTGTCTCGCTTGTTCCAGTTTATATGCATGTTTCCTGTTCCTGCCTAGATCTAGTTGTTAGTGTAGCAAATTCCGATTACCAAGTCTAGTATAAATTCCTCAACCCAAAGTTGCGTGGCAGCAGCCATACCACCCAAAACTCCTTTAAATGCGTACTTTTGCATCTGTCCTCGTGGGATCGATCCCTACTTCCTTATACTAATTTTAGTATACGTGGTTGAGGGTTTTGAAAAGATATTCTGTGTGTCAGACGACCGAGATCTTCCAGTGTTCCGTGAGTTCATAGACCCTGTGATCTAGTGGATTCTCTAGACCCAGGAAGCTTGACATTCCTTATTGTGCACGCAGTTTAAAAGATATCATCAAGAGTTTCAAATGGCGCCGTTGCCGGGGATGGATGGCGTAAATTGTTTGCGTGTTTGAGGATTTGGTGTATATAGTTTAATTTAAGTTATTTTCTTTTTCTTGACAGTTTATGAACGCGGGCTACCATTCTGGAAGTTGGGCTAGTTCATCTGAGTCAGGAAACGCCCGGTACAAGTGGCAAGTCAAGGAGTCTACGTCCACTGTCACTACCAGATCAGGGTTAAGGACAGTAGACCCATTCCCGTTCGAATCAGAAAGTGAGAATGAGTGGAACTCATCAGGAGAAGAGGACCCGAAGTCGTCCACAGAAACAGAGCATTCCGAAACCGACGGTGAGGAGGACGCAAATATGGCACACTTAGTGGATCCCGATCCGGAGATAGGTTCACTCACCGCGCATCTGGACGGTGAGCCCGCCCATGCCATAGTCTCGAACCAGCGTCGGAGGTCTATTGATATCAAGACAAATGTGCTAGGAGTTTTACCCACATTCTCTGGGCGAAGGAATGAATGTCCTTACGAATTCCTAAACGAGTTTAGTAAGCTGTGCAGCATCCAAAAGCGACCCAACGAGGCGACTGAGGAGGACTACCGTTTGCGAGCAGTCCCGTTTGCCCTTAAGGGGGAGGCTAATACCTGGCTGCTGAGGCTCCCACCAGACTCGGTCAACACATGGAAGGATTTCAAGCTAGAATTCTTAGATTATTTCTTCCCGTCCAACAAGACGAATGCCTTGAAGAAGGAGATCCAGGAGTGCAAGCAAGAGTATGATGAGTCTCTGAGTTCTTACTGGTCCCGGTTCAAGGGACTGTTGGATGCCTGTCCGAACCACAGGATGATCGAGGCAGAGACTTACTATCTGTTTTACGAAGGTGCAAACCCTGAATAAAAGGATTTGATGAATTCCTCGAGCGGGGGAAATTTTACCAAAAATAAAGCAAGTGAAGCCAGAGAGACTTTGGGGTGATTGATTGAGGCGAAAAAGGCCTATGATAACCCGCAGAGCATTATGAGGAGGGGATCGGCCAACGCAGTAATAGAGCAAGACGATACGAAGGTGGAAGCCAGGATAGATAAGTTGGAGAAAGCACTGTTGAATGCAATTGTGAAGTACAACCCTCATGCCCCACCGGAGAACGAAAAACCCCCAGGTCCAGAGGAAAGGCAACTTCAACCTTATTACGGTCAACCTTGCGAAGGAGAGTACCAAGCCCAGGTGAATTCAATGGGGAGCTGGAATCCGGACGGAAGTTGGAATCAAGGAAGGCAAAAGGAGGCTCCATGGAGAAATCATCCTAATTTTAGATGGACTGACAATGATCAAAGTCAACCGCCTCCACTGTAGATCACAAATTATGCACACCCTCCAGAGCGGCAGTCCAACTGGTCAGGGAGGAATCAAGAGGGGCAGTTGCAGTTGGAATTCAGGAATCAGGATCATACTAATTGGGGAAGCAGGAATCAGAACAATCCAGGGAGCTCCTATGTGCCACCACACCAGAGGAATAACCAAGGAAATTACCAGAGTTCCCAACCTAACCACCAAGGGAACCAATGGAATTATCGGCAGAACCAGGGACAAAACCAAGGTCAAGGGTCGAACTCGAATCAATTCAACTCCAGATCACAGAGGAGTCTGGATGATATGGTCCACGACCTAGTGAATTCGCAGCAGTTCATGCAGAATAACCTGCATTCCAACAATGACGTGGTGCACAAACTGCAAGACGCCCAGTTGGAACACAAAGCAGCCTGATGGACATGATGGCGAAGCAGTTGTCCCAGATCACGGTTTCTTTGAATGAGATGCGGGGGAATGAAGGAAAACTTCCTGCAACAGTCAAGCCACCTGATCGAGCAAACATTAGTCAGATCACCTTGAGATCAGGGCGGGGTAATGAAGGACCAACCCTGGAGACCGATGAAGACGTACCCGCACAAGCAAGTAAGGGGAAGGAGAGCCAAGTGTTTCACAAGGCCAGCCCTAGACCCAGAGAAGTTCATGCTCAAGATGACCTCCAGAAGGGAGATTTAGAGGAATCTTTCCCACGAGCAGCTGACCCATTTTTCCTAGATCCAGAGCCTGAGATAGGAACTAAGGAAGTGAGCAGGGAAATTGGCGAAACCCCAGCTGGGAGTTCCACAAATGCGGTGAAGCGAGCGAAGCCGTTTCCATACCGAGGAGAAGCCAAGAAAAAAAAGGATGATACAGAGGACCTCATGGAAATTTTTAGCAAGCTGGAAATCAACCTGCCCTTCTTGCAAGCCCTGAAGATGCCTGCCTTTAGCAAATTCATCAAGGAATTCATAGCTGGGAAGACAAAGTGATAAGTCGTATTCTAAGCCTTGGTTACTGGTCAGTATGTCGTGAAATACATGTATTATCTGCAAAACAGTTGCTTAAGTGTGCAGGATTGAAGGATCCAAGTCAGTAGGTGACGATTCGTGTGACGCAAGTGAAAAGGGCACTAGAAGGGTGCGATACTGATCAGAATGCATGCCAGAGAAAAGGCTCGAGATGGAGAAGGGGGATAGCTGGGATGATTATGTTACAAGGGAAAAAAGGTCAAAATGCGGGAGAAGTCTACCCTAAAAGCAAGGGCAAGCCTCCCTATAAAAGAAGCCATTTGGAGAGAGAGAAGGAGTTCTGCTTTAGTTCGGTTCGGAGTTTGACAATCACACTTAGTAGAATTCTCCCTAGAAGATCCATCTTTCAGCATTATCTTACCTCTCGTTCCTCGCCACAGCCATGGTCACTTGACGTCCAGAGTTTGCCGGAGAAGTCATCAGTCCGTTGTTCCAGCCAGTTATCGCAGTAGTATAGTAGTATCATTGCCCGGAGTGGCAAAAACAATTTTAATCGCTTTCTTAGTTAAAGTTTACTTGTTTTCATCACTAGTTATTCTGCAAACACTCATCGTTGTTGCTCTTTTGAAGTACTTTGTTATTTTCCAACATTTACGTTATGAAGTTTCTATTTCGCATGTCACTTTGGTTTGAGTTTGCTTCATTCTGCCTAGGGAAGTTAGATTTAGTTATTGCTTTCAATTTCTAAGTGTTTTCTATTCGGGAGTTGTTGATTTGAAGTTGTAGCTAAGTTAGTCAAATTTTCGTGCATGAGTTTCTTTTCTGAGCCGTAATTACCACCTTGCATGTCAGTCAGTAGAAGTAAAGTTGCAGTTACCGTTTAATTTAAGTTTAAGCATTTTAATCGATGGATCTTGAGTTTGAATTCATGAATCTGAAGTTTAGTTATGGTGTCTGTGTTCATATGATTTTCGTCAATACTTGGTGAGGAAGAAAACGTCAAAATCAACTTTATTTGGTCTACTTTTGCTTTTAAGTTACTTTTTACTTTTGTTCCCTACTTTTCAGAGGTACTATCCAGACTTGTCAGAAAACCCCCAGCCATCAGATACACTTTGTTCTCTAACTTTCCTCTTTTAGTAACTGTCTACTTTCCACATGTCTCTGATACACCTTGTCCTCTACTTTCACGAACACTCCCACATGTCTGTTATTTTCCCACCTACTAGTCAGTAGAGTCTACCTTATTTCCTGTCTAGGTAATTCTCAACCCAAGCGTGGTAGCTAACCAAACACCCAGGAAAGTCACCACAGTTATCTAAACGTGTCCATCCTCGTGGGATTCGACCCTTACCTCCGCTATACTAATTAGTAAAAGTGGGTTGAGGAAATTTGTTTGAAGTCCGGTCTCGGTCGTCGTATCAACGACTCAGCTGGGTCGGGAATCTCTTCCTGATCAGTTGGATACACTCCAATTCCACATGCGAAACCATCGAGGACATAAGACCCAGACCGAGAACTCCATCAAAATGGCGCCGTTGTCGGGGATGGATGGCGTTCATACTTGTTATTGTGTGTGATCTTTTTGGTGTACATACTGTTTATAATTTTTCTTTTCTTTTTATTTTCAGTTTATGAGAAGTGGCTCGGCTCCTGGCCAGTGGAGACCAAGGATACTTCCCAGAGGAACAATACTCGTTACTACTCGTTCTGGCCTGTCGACAGCACTGTCCGACCTGGGCACGAGTAGCGACGAAGAAAAAGAGGAGCTAGAGTACCAGCTCCCGGAGCTTCCAATCCAACCAGTAAGGACATTAGTGAGGATGGCTGACCATGGTGAGGACGATCCCGAGCTCGCGACACTTAGCGCACATGCCGACGGAGATCCCCCACAAGCCATAGTGGTCACCCCAGGCCAGACCGCCTGTGATGTGAAACCCCACGTGATTGCAATCCTACCGACTTACTGTGGGAAGAGTTATGAAGGACCCTACGAATTCTTAAATGAGTTCTGCAAAATTGCAAAATCTGTAAGGCACAGAGGCGGCCAGCAGGAGCGAGCGAGGACGATTACAGACTGAAGGCCCTGCCTTTTGTCCTAAAAGGAGAGGCCAACACTTGGTTCATGCGCCTGCCAGCCGACTCCATCAATACATGGGCCGACTTCAAGTCAGCATTCCTAGCCGAATTTTTTCCATCTTCGAAGACAAGTGCATTGAAGAGGAAAATATCGTGCATAAAGCAAGAATATGATGAAACCCTGAGCGAGTACTGGGAAAAGTACCTGAGCCTTCTGGAGTCATGCCCCAACCATCGCATGAAGGAGATAGAGGTGCACCACACCTTCTATGAGGGGATGAACAAAGAAACCAAGGATCTGGCAAATTCATCGTCTGGAGGTGATTTCACCCAGTTGAGAGTGAGTGAAGCCAAAAAGGTGCTACGCAAGCTGTTGAATGCGAAGAAGACGTACGACAACGCGAGAGATGGGTACAGCAGAGAAAGGGTAGCGAGTGCTTCGGCTACTGACCAGGAGGAACGGATGGACTTGAAGATGGAGGAATTGAAGAAGGAACTGCTAACTGCAATCAAGCAGAACACTCCACCACCTTCTCCAACTAGAGGCCAAGAAGCCTCAGCACTACCGTATGATCAGCCGGACAACTCGCCGGATGTGGAGCAAGCGAATGCCGCAGGTTACTACAATTCCAACGGCAATTGGATTCCGGGGAAACAAAGAGATGCACCGTGGAGGGACCACCAAAATTTCCGATGGGGAGATGGGAATCAAAATCAGAATCAAAATCAGGCTCCAAATCAACCCAACCCCCAGCCGAACCAATATCCCAACCGCGGACCAACAAACCCTGACTACCAGTCTAACTGGGTAGGAAGAAACCAGCATCCTCAGAACCAAAACTCTCAAAACCAGAACCCGAACCCTACCTATGTGCCACCCCATCAGCGAAACTACCAAAACCAAAACCACAATCAAAACCAGAACCAGCACCAATTTAACCCAGGGCCTCAACATAACACCCACCACCAAAACCAAAGTCAATACCAGCACAACCACGATCAGTATAACCCTCCTGCCCAGTATAACCAGTACCCACCGAACCAAAACCAACAGAATTTCTCAGGCTACCAGTCAAACCCACCACCTCAGTATAACCAGCATCAGAGCTCGAGCCAATTCCATCACCCAAACAAGTCGAGGAGGTCCGTGGAGGACATGATGGGAGAAATGCTTGCCTCGCAGCAAAGCATTAAAAATGACTTGCAGTCCAGTAATGAAACAATGCAAGGAATGCAAAGTGCCCAGAAGGAGCATAGGGCAAATATGGATATGATGAACAGGCAGTTGGCCCAGCTCGCTAACTCAGTGGGCGAAATGAAGGGGAACTCAGGGAAACTCCCATCTACAGTCCATGTACCTGAGAAGGCAAATGTGAGCAAGATTACACTGCGGTCCGGGACAGCCTATAATGAACCTCAGCTCAAGAACCCTGTTGGGGAGTCTAATGGAGAAAGGGTGCTGAGCGACGTCATTCCAGAGGAAGAGCTCAAGAGGCCTCTGCCTCAGATGGAGGATCCGTTTTTTCTAAGCGAGAAGCCTACCGTGGAACGAAAGGAGGAAGAAACACAACCTGGGAATGAGCAACCGGGAGGAGTAATGCCCACATTGGAACCTCAAGCCCAGGAGGAGCCAAAGGGAATTCCACAAGGACTGACTGGAGAGGCTAAGGGAGAAAAACCGTTCCCATATCGGTTTGTGACGAAGAGGAAGAAAGAAAACCCGGTGGATTTCATGTTGATCTTTGGGAAGCTGGATGTCACTATACCATTCCTCCAAGCCGTGAGACTGCCCCCTCTGGGGAAGTTTATAAAGGAGTTCATAGCCGGGAAGGCCCAGGAAGATGGAAAGATCATGGTGGAGGGAATAGCATCGGCCATTGTACAGGAGAAGCTACCACCCAAGAGAGCCGACCCAGGTATGTTTACCCTGCCCATAACGATTGGAGATGTGAAAATCGAGCATGCAATGTGTGATTTAGGAGCATCTATCAATGTTATGCCATTATCCATTTATAATCGGTTAAAGGGGGTAAAATTGTCGAATACTAGGGTGTTAATCCAATTGGCTGATAGGTCATGTATCAATCCTGAGGGTGTGTTAGAAAATTTGCTGGTCAGGATACAGAACTTTACTTATCTCGCTGATTTTTATGTCATTAAAATGAGTGAACCAGAAGCTAGGAAGTCTAGCGGGATATTGTTAGGAAGACCATTTTTAAGAACGGCTAAGACAATTGTGGATATGGCCGAAGGGACAATATGCATTGACTTTAATGGTGAGAAATTTGTCTTTGACATCAACGAAGCCATGAAGAGACCAATAGATTCTGAAAATCTATGTTATGTTGATGTAATTGACCCCCTAGTCCAAGAATTTCTTGAGACCGAATTATTGCAGGAAAAGCTCCAAGCCTTGGATGTGTATGCCCAGGCTGACGTGGAAGTAGCCGCATGGTGTGATCTGATCAGTAGCCGAGGGTTGACTGACGAAGAGATCGAGGAAGCAATTATGGAATTCTGTCAGAAGTCAGAGCTAGCAGGATCTGTAGGGGCCGTGGTACCGGCCAATATGAAGGAAAAATCAGATGCTGAACAGGAACAAGAGGAGGATTCAAAGAAGAACCCTTTACCTACAGACACACTACCCCCGCAAGTGGAGTTGAAAAAATTGCCGGCAACCCTTAAGTATGCCTACCTAGGGGGGGAAGACTCATTCCCCGTAATCATCAACAGCGGGTTGACTGAAGAGCAAGAGGCAAGACTACTGACCGTGCTGAGCAAAAACAAGAAGGCTATTGGATGGAGCCTTACGGACCTGGAAGGTATAAGCTCGGACGTCTGCATGCACCACATTAGGCTAGAGGATGGAGCCAAGTCGCATAGGGACTCTCAAAGAAAGGTGAACCCAAACATGCGAGAAGAGATACTGAAGGAAATCTTGAAGTTGCTCTCACTGGGCATTATATACTCGGTGCCAGACAGTGAATGGGTTAGCCCAATCCATATGGTCCCCAAGAAGTCAGGGATCCAGGTGATTAAGAATGAGAGGAATGAACTAGTGCCCACCAGGCTAGTTGCTGGTTGGCGAATGTGTATAGATTACCGAAGGTTGAACGCTGCAACCAGGAAGGACCACTTCCCCCTGCCATTCATCGATCAAATGCTGGAGCGACTGGCTGGGAGGAAGTACTTCTGCTTTTTGGATGGGTACAGTGGATACTTTCAAATCTATGTGGACCCGGATGACCAGGATAAGACCACGTTCACGTGCCCGTTTGGAACCTATGCGTATAGGCGTATGCCATTTGGCCTATGCAACGCCCCCGGTACTTTCCAGCTGTGCATGATGAGCATATTCTCGGACTTGATTGAAGATTGTATAGAGATCTTTAAGGATGATTTCACCGTCTATGGAGACTCTTTCGACTCGTGCTTGCGACATTTGGATATGGTGCTAGGAAGGTGTCAAGCAAAGAGTCTGGTCTTGAACTTTGAGAAATGCCACTTTATGGTTACATAAGGAATTGTCCTAGGACACGTGGTGTCGGAAAAAGGGATCCAGGTGGACCAAGCTAAGGTGGATGTCATATCCAAACTACCCTTCCCTACTGATCAGAAAGGAATAAGAGGATTCCTTGGCCATGCGGGATTTTATCGAAGATTCATCAAGGATTTCGCCAAGATTGCCCAACCACTCACCAGACTTCTCCAGAACGAGGTGGAATTCGTCTTCGATGAGCATTGCAAGGCTGCTTTTAACCTCCTTAAGGAAAAGTTGATTTCTGCACCAATCATTCAGGCTCCTGACTGGGATCACCCCTTCTAGGTGATGTGCGATGCTAGTGACTATGCAGTGGGGGCCGTGCTAGGTCAGAAAATAGACGGAAAAAGGTACGTGATATTCTATGCGTCAAAAACCCTGAATCAAGCCCAACGGAATTATGACACCACCGAGAAGGAGATGTTGGCGGTTGTCTATTCATTCGAGAAGTTCGGGCAGTACCTACTGGGATCCAGAGTCATCGTCTATACTGATCATGCGGCGATCAAGTATCTCATTGCGAAGAAGGAGTCAAAACCTCGACTAATTAGATGGGTGCTGCTTTTACAAGAATTCGACTGGGAGGTAGAAGACAAGAAGGGAGTTGAGAACAAGGTAGCGGACCACTTGAGCAGAATAATACAAGAAGGGAACAGTGAAGATGTAAGGGATCGATTCCCGGAAGAGCATTTATGCGAAGTAATTTTCTCCGCAAGGAAGATCAATTGGGAAGAAGTGATGAGACTTACTGGTCAGGACGCAACAACCAAGGGTAAGGAGAAAGTGGGACAGGAACCCTGGTATGCGGACTTGGCAAACTACTTGGTAACAGGAGAGCTGCCAATGGTGCCAAACGTAACAAAGGCTCAGAGGATGAAGATCAAGAGCGAGGCAAGGTATTATTTCTGGGACGACCCATACTTGTGGAAGGTAGGAGCAGACCAGGTCATTAGAAGATGTGTTCCTGACTGGGAGCAACGGGAAGTACTGACGCATTGCCACTCCTTGGCATGTGGAGGGCATTTCGGACCTAGGAAGACTGCTAGAAAAGTGCTAGATAGCGGATTCTACTGGCCAACCCTGAATAAAGATGCATACGAGTTCTGCAAGGGTTGTGACCGTTGCCAACTGACCGGTGGAATCTCCGCAAGAGATGAAATGCCGCAAGTTCCAGTAATAGTTTGTGAGGTGTTTGATATCTGGGGTATGGACTTCATGGGTCCTTTTCCCTCATCTTATGGAAACTCCTACATCTTAGTGGCAGTTGACTACGTGTCGAAATGGATAGAGGCCAAGGCCACAAGCACTTGTGAATCCAAAGAAGTCACCAAGTTCCTCAAGAGTCATATATTCAGCCGGTTTGGGATACCAAGAGCAATCATCTCTGATCAAGGGACTCACTTTTGCAACCAAACGGTCGAAGCATTGATGAAGAAGTACGGAGTTCATCACCGCCTATCCAGTCCTTACCACCCCCAAGCCAACGGGCAGACAGAGATCTCAAACAGGGAAATAAAGAGCATTTTAGAGAAGACAGTCAACCCCTCCAGAAAACATTGGAGCATGAGGTTGGAAGACGCTCTGTGGGCATATCAGACAGCATACAAAACTCCTATAGGGATGTCCCCCTACCGCATCGTCTTTGGGAAGATGTGTCACTTGCCAGTGAGAATTGAGCACCGAGCATACTTGGCAGTGCAACAGGTTAATGTGGATGCTAAGGCATGTGAAGAGGAAAGGAAGCTACAACTACAGGAGCTGGAAGAGCTCAGATTGGAGTCATTCGACTCAGCCATGTGGTACAAGGAGAAAACAAAGATGTGGCACGACAAAAATCTGAGAACCAAGGATCTCCAAGTTGGCCAGAAAGTACTACTCTTCCAGTCAAGATTGAAGCTGATGCCTGGGAAGCTCAAATCAAAATGGGCAGGACCTTATATTATCACTGCATTACGTGCTAATGCAGCGGTCGAGATTTCAGGGAGTATCCCTAACTCCGAACCTTTTGTCGTTAATGGACATAGATTGAAAATATATAGGGAAAATGAAGAGGTGTGTGTAGTGGAAGAAATTCCACTACACTTTAAGAGCATCTAAATGACCAGTAGGAAAGGGATTTGTAGTTCCACCTGGTTAACGTCATATGTAATGTACTTACTGACCAGGTAAAACTTCAAATACCCTTAGTAATGATGTAAATATTGTAAATATTCGGTAATTTAATTTAAATCAAGAAAGAAAAACAACAAAATTTTTTTTTTCGGATCTTAAATATTAATTCGGAGTTCGTACTGACCACAAGGATGCCACTTAGGTGAAACTCTGAATTATGTTAAAGAACCTTTTATTTACTTTTTCTATTTCTAGCTAATTGAGAAGAGGGAGTTGAGTAAAGTTTGAATTTTGGCTGTGTTGCAGCTTTGCAGGCGAGTGCAGAGGCTGGGAGGCGCGTGAGGCAAGGACGTGACAAGCAACGTCCAATCGGCTGTCAGCAAGCACAACCGCCTCCCACACGAAGCGTCTCAACCGAGCGACTGCCTACAACCGGTCAAAACCCTCAACTGCCCACCCCTCTATAAAACACCCCACCGCCTACTTCCCTTCACTTTACAAACTCTCACCTGCACTCTCTTTTCCACGACCGCAACCCCCACTCCGAAAACCACCAACCACTACAGAAACTACCGCAAACCACCACCGGCATAGCCATGGCAAAGAAGAAGGCAACCGTCAACCGAGCATCTACCGCCGGCGGGGCCTCGTCTGAACCACAGACAGCAGCCGAATCAAGGCCGCCAAGCCCACAACGAGCGCAACCACCGCCGACGACACAAATTCCGGCGATGGTTCCTTTAGACGCACTGGCGGCGTTTCTAAGCCAACAGGACCCAACAGAGACTGGGCAGCAACCCTAGCCGGATTTGGCTTAACCGGAGGAGTGCCGGCGACATCAAACCCTACCCCAACCATAACCACAGAAAATCCACCCACCACCACTCCAAAAACCTTAATTCCGACGTCCGAAAATATTTCCCCAACAATTGCTGCACAAGCAGAACCCTCCCACCCTTCTCTCAGACACCAAACAGAGCCGCTGGACGTCAGCCCTCTTTCCGCCTATCAAGATCCCAACTGGGGAGAAACAGAAGACAAGAAGAGTGGAGAGGGAGCAAGCGAGAGCGAGAAAGGTGAAGCAGAGGAGATTAGGGCCACTAAGAAAAAAATCGATGTAGCGGAGGAGGAGATAGATCTGAATGAGACGGCCAGGAAGCAAGGGATAATGACAGAGGAAGAATTTCAAGCGGTTTTAGGCAAAGGGGATAGGATCGTGGTAAACCCTGAAGGGGTGGCTGAGGTACTGGACATCGCATCCCAGGCAGTAGGGAATGAGGAAACAACAAAGAAAGCGGAAAGGTCGGAAGAGGTAGCCCACCAGTCAGCTGAGGAGAATAGAAAATCGCGGGCAGAGATGGCGAAATTGACAACCCTAATGGAGAGCGTACTAAAGGAGTTGGCAAGAGGAAAAGCAAGCAATGAAGCTGGACCAAGCGGACATGGAGGACAAGAAGCTGGAACCACCGGACCTGAGGAAGAAGAAAGTGATGAGCAAATGGAGGACGATGACAACCAAACCGGACCTGCTGAGGAAGAACCAACGGACCCACCTGCACAGAACCCTGCACCACGAAGGAGCAGGAGGAACATCTGATCGAACCACCCCAACTGACCAGTTAGTTTTTCTTTTTGATTTTTTTTAGTGTTTCTTTTATTATGTTATTATGTTTTTCTTTGGTGCATATGTTATTATGTTTTCCTTTGTGTTTAGTCGTGAGCATGTTACCTCACACTTAGCCTACTGCGTAGTCTAAGTGTGAGGAGTTTATATGTTTATATTTCATGTTTGTAAATATTTTGTTCTGTTTTGTACATCTATGTTTATATCTGAAACTCTCCCACTTAGCCTATTGCATAGTCTAAGTGTGAGAAGTTTTTAGATATAATATGTGTTTGTTATAAGTGTGTGTCCGTCATACTAGCCATTCCCACTTTTCACTTCGCAGCCCGTATCTGGGGCAGACACTTGTGAAGTGAGAGAGGGGAGCTAATGGCCAGTATGACATGTATATATGTGTTATTGAGTCAGTACATGTTAGTTTTTTTTCAGGGTTTGTTAGGTCTAGGAATTATGTGTTATGTTTTATGAATGGGCTTAAAACTCAACTGCCTCGAACTGACGGTGAGGGGAATTGAGGGAGATAAGACATGCCGGAAAACGGAAACCACCCCCTCCAGTAACCCCTAGGCAGTATAGATGATGCGAGTATGAAGGAAAAACCCAACCCTTAGGTCAGACACGAAAGCCCTCTTAAAAGGTGAGTTAAAGGCCTAAGGTGGAACCACTTTCCACTAAATACTGAAAAAAAGAAGAGAGGCTACCACATGATGTCTAGGGCAAGGTGACCGCGTGTAGCAAACCCTGAAGGCAGTAGGAAACCCCCCCCCCCCCCCCCAAAAAAAAAAAAAAAAAACCCTACCCTTAGAACCCCATTTTCTAGCCTAACTTATACCCCGAAATAACCCATCAGCCACTGGAACTGTGTACGTGCAAGGCATGAGGCAAGGAAGCAACTGCCCAGGAGGACATACAAAAGGAACCAGCTGAAGAAAAGAAAAACAAGAAAAAGGAGAAAATCGATCTGAAGTTTTCAGATCCAAAAAAAATAGAAGAAGGAATAAGGGTGGCAAAGCCACAAAAAAGAAAAATTGAAGAAAATGGTCGCAGATACTTGACCACAAAAAGAGAAAGGAGGAAGAAGGAATAAGGGTGGCGAAGCCACAAAGAAGCTACTGACCAGTTGGAAGCCAATGTCAGAAATTGTCCAGCCGAAGAAGAAGCCCTAGCCAGAAGCCCGAATGCACACAGTTCTCCCTCATCAAAATAAAAAGTTAGTTTTTGAACTTAGAGCCTTAGGGACAACTACCCCAAACGCTACAAGCCACTAGCCCCATTACAAGCCTTAAAGACCTTCGGGAGCTGCATGTGAGATCTGAGTCCAAAACATCTGTGGTTTAGCATTGAGAGAAAACAGTCCTAACATCCCCTGTGAGGAATGAGTGACTGAGTGAACCCAGTGTTTGGCTTAGGATTGGGTGATCTTGACAAGCAGATATACTGACTGGGGAAGAAAAGGGGGGCGGCGGAAGTTCAAGGCTGCCTAAGGCCGGATTGCACCTGATCTCGAGGGGAAGGGTGGTTGAAAATGTAGCCTGTTCTATGTGTTTAAGTTAACTATATGTGTATGTGTTTGTGTCGTTAGTGTTTTCTTTTCTTTTGCGTCAGAGTCTTGAGTCTAGCTAGGTAGAGTCGGTCAGGGGAGTAACCAGGCTCGAATTCGACTTATTTCTTGAAATTTGTCTTCACGCTTGAGGACAAGCATGTGGTAAGTGTGAGAAGTTTGATAAGTCGTATTCTAAGCCTTGGTTACTGGTCAGTATGTCGTGAAATACATGTATTATCTGCAAAACAGTTGCTTAAGTGTGCAGGATTGAAGGATCCAAGTCAGTAGGTGACGATTCGTGTGACGCAAGTGAAAAGGGCACTAGAAGGGTGCGATACTGATCAGAATGCATGCCAGAGAAAAGGCTCGAGATGGAGAAGGGGGATAGCTGGGATGATTATGTTACAAGGGCAAAAAGGTCAAAATGCGGGAGAAGTCTACCCTAAAAGCA
Organism: Salvia hispanica; assembly: GCF_029641045.1. NCBI lineage: Eukaryota > Viridiplantae > Streptophyta > Magnoliopsida > Lamiales > Lamiaceae > Salvia > Salvia hispanica. The sequence continues at coordinate 8,430,782 of NC_142696.1, read as the reverse complement.
AGGGCAAGCCTCCCTATAAAAGAAGCCATTTGGAGAGAGAGAAGGAGTTCGGCTTTAGTTCGGTTCGGAGTTTGACAATCACACTTAGTAGAATTCTCTCTAGAAGATCCATCTTTCAGCATTATCTTACCTCTCGTTCCTCGCCACAGCCATGGTCACTTGAAGTCCAGAGTTTGCCGGAGAAGTCATCAGTCCGTTGTTCCAGCCAGTTATCGCAGTAGTATAGTAGTATCATCGCCCGGAGTGGCAAAAACAATTTTAATCGCTTTCTTAGTTAAAGTTTACTTGTTTTCATCAACTAGTTATTCTGCAAACACTCATCGTTGTTGCTCTTTTGAAGTACTTTGTTATTTTTCAACATTTACGTTATGAAGTTTCTATTTCGCATGTCACTTTGGTTTGAGTTTGCTTCATTCTGCCTAGGGAAGTTAGATTTAGTTGTTGCTTTCAATTTCTAAGTGTTTTCTATTCGGGAGTTGTTGATTTGAAGTTGTAGCTAAGTTAGTCAAATTTTCGTGCATGAGTTCATTTTCTGCGCCGTGATTATCACCTTGCATGTCAGCCAATAAAAGTAAAGTTGCAGTTACCGTTTAATTTAAGTTTAAGCATTTTAATCGATGGATCTTGAGTTTGAATGCATGAATCTGAAGTTTAGTTACGGTGTCTGTGTTCATATGATTTTCGTCAATACTTGGTGAGGAAGAAAACGTCAAAATCAACTTTATTTGGTCTACTTTTGCTTTTAAGTTACTTTTTACTTTTGTTCCCTACTTTTCAGAGGTACTATCCAGACTTGTCAGAAAGCCCCCAGCCATCAGATACACTTTGTTCTCTAACTTCCTCTTTTAGTAACTGTCTACTTTCCACATATCTCTGATACACCTTGTCCCCTACTTTCACGAACACTCCCACATGACTTGTCAGAAAGCCCCCAGCCATCAGATACACCTTGTGACCCTCTCCGATTTAGTAGGAATCAGCCCTGATCTCTGCATGCATCACATCCGGTTAGAGGAGGGTGTAAAGGCTCACCGAGACGCACAACGGAAGCTGAATCCGAACATGCAGGAGGATGTTCTGAAGGAGGTGTTGAAACTGCTCTCTCTAGGGATCATCTACTCCATCCCGGATAGTGAGTGGGTCAGTCCTGTCCATATGGTGCCTAAAAAGTCTGGAATACAGGTTGTCAGGAATGAAAAGAACGAGTTGTTGCCCACGCGGCTGGTGACTGGGTGGAGGATGTGCATCGACTACAGGAAGCTGAATGAGGCCACAAGAAGTTCACAGTCGGAGGTCTACGACGCGGTTCTTCTGGCGGAATTGACGCAGAAATTGGGAAGCGTCGAGAAGGCGAAAGAAGTGTACGCCCTATTCTCAGCCAGCCTGATGACAACCGCGGCTGCCACACCACCGCTGACGATCCCTGTGGATTCGACGGCCCAACCCGCAGTTCCCCACGTGAGAGGCCTCAAACATCAACCAGCGTACCGGACTCTAGTTTTCAACAGGTAGAAACCGCTCCAAGCACAAGCCTACTGGAAGCGGACAAGAGGGAGACAACAGGTGAACTGGCGGCAGATGGTGGGCGGAGTGATGATGATAAGACGGTGGAGTCCGAGAGACAAGGAGATGAACCCTAACTCTGAGGGTGAGAAAAAGGGGGTAATCCCTATTCGAGAGGAAGTTGCTGAGGGGGAAACCCCTGTTATGGTAGAGTTTGTTGAGGGGAAAACCCCTGTTTTGGAAAAGATTACTGAGGGGGAAACCCCTGTTCTAGAGATGATGGCTGAGGGGGAAACCCCTATGGAGACCGGGGATGAAACCCCAAAGGATTTTAGGGGAGCGACCCCTGAACCAATGGAGGAGGGGGCGACCCCAAGTGATGTCAGGGGGGAAACCAACCAAAAGAAGGATGTCTGCCTTTCTCGCAAAAGAAGGATTTTAGGGGAGCGACCCCTGAACCAAAAGAAGGATGATACAGAGGACCTCATGAAATTTTTAGCAAGCTGGAAATCAACCTGCCCTTCTTGCAAGCCCTGAAGATGCCTGCCTTTAGCAAGTTCATCAAGGAATTCATAGCTGGGAAGACAAAGCCAGACGGGAAGATTGTGATCGGGGAAAATGTATCTGTTGTGATACAAAAGAGAAGGATGCCTTCGAAATGCACAGACCCAGGTATGTTCACATCACCCAATTCTCTAGGGGATATCAGATTCGAGCATGCCATATGTGATCTAGGGGCGTCTATAAATATTTTACCACTTTCAATCTACAAGAAACTGACGAGAGTTAGGATGGTCGCTACCAAGGTGGTAATCCAGTTAGCAGATAGAACTTGCATCTGTCCCGAAGGTGTGTTAGAAAATGTCATAGTTAAGGTGCATGATTTTCTATATCCTGCTGATTTCTATGTTATCAAAATGAATGATAATGAGTCTGCTGAGTCTAGTGGCGTGCTTTTAGGGAGACCATTCTTACGCACTGCCAAGATCATTATTGATGTCTTTGATGGAACGATTTGCTCGGACTATAATGGGGAAAAATATACATTTAGCATAGATGAGGGAATGAAAAGACCATTAGATGTTGAGAATTTGTATGCTATAGATGTTATTAACCCCCTGGTCCAAGAATATCTTGAGACGGAATTGATACAAGAACAAATTGAAAACTCGGAGTTGAGTCATTTCATCGACCGAGAAGTTGTACGGTGGTGTGCAGCAATGAACACAATGGAATTGACAGATGAGGAACTAACAGAAGCCATCATGGAGTTTTGCAAAAATCCCGAGTCAGCTAGATCAAGGGGATCAGCCCATGTGGCTAGTCTGGAGAATTCTCCTGGGTCTGGGAAGGAGACATTACCTGAGATTGCAGAAAAAAATCCCTTGCCCCAGGAGACGAATGACACCAAGAAAGAACTGAAGACACTCCCACCAGGTCTCAAGTATGCTTACTTGGAAGAGAATGAGGCATTTCCAGTGATAGTCAACATTAACTTGACTAAGGAGCAGGAGAAGGAATTGTTGAAAGTAATCAAGCGGAACAAGAAAGCAATAGGGTGGACCCTCTCCGATTTTGTAGGAATCAGCCCTGATCTCTGCATGCATCACATCTGGTTAGAGGAGGGTGTAAAGGCTCACCGAGACGCACAACGGAAGCTGAATCCGAACATGCAGGAGGAAGTTCTGAAGGAGGTGTTGAAACTGCTCTCTCTAGGGATCATCTACTCCATCCCGGATAGTAAGTGGGTCAGTCCTGTCCATATGGTGCCTTAAAAGTCTGGAATACAGGTTGTCAAGAATGAAAAGAATGAGTTGGTGCCCACGCGGCTGGTGACTGGGTGGAGGATGTGCATCGACTACAGGAAGCTGAATGAGACCACAAGAAGTTCACAGCCGGAGGTCTACGACGCGGTTCTTCTGGCGGAATTGACGCAGAAATTGTGAAGCATCGAGAAGGCGAAAGAAGTGTACGCCCTATTCTCAGCCAGCCCGATGACAACCGCGGCTGCCACACCACCGCTGACGATCCCTGTGGATTCGACGGCCCAACCCGCAGTTCCCCACGATGAGAGGCCTCAAACTTCATCCAGCGTACCGGACTCTAGTTTTCAACAGGTAGAAACCGCTCCAAGCACAAGCCTACTGGAAACGGACAAGAGGGAGGCAACGGGTGAACTGGCGGCAGATGGTGGGCGGAGTAATGATGATAAGACGGTGGAGTCCGAGAGACAAGGAGATGAACCCTAACTCTGAGGGTGAGAAAAAGGGGGAAATCCCTATTCGAGAGGAAGTTACTGAGGAGGAAACCCCTGTTATGGTAGAGTTTGTTGAGGGGGAAACCCCTGTTTTGGAAAAGATTGCTGAGGGGGAAACCCCTGTTCTAGAGATGATGGCTGAGGGGGAAACCCCTATGGAGACCGGGGATAAAACCCCAAAGGATTTTAGGGGAGCGACCCCTGAACCAATGGAGGAGGGGGCGACCCCGAGTGACCGAAGTTCCCTCTACTGAGGAACAAGCCGAGCCTACTCCTGGGTCCAATTCCGAACTTGGAGAATCTGATGAGGAGTTTAGCCATGAGCACCCGGAGGTTTGGGTGACTAGGGAGCTGCTGGAGTCAATGATACGATTTGATGATAAAAAAAGGGCAGCCACATACAAGGAGAGATGTAGCGCAAGGAAAATGGCTAAGTCTGGCAAGCAGTACAACTCCAAAAAATTAAAGATGATTGCATGTGATGAAGGTTTCCACGCATGTACATACGCGATCGGATTCGAGTGGTTATTGAAGCACAGCCAGACAAAGGTGCCGGTGGACTTAGCTCGGGAGTTTTTCACAACGTTCCGACTAAAGAACACTTCTGACCTCGACGCGGAGTCCATCACATTCAGGCTTTTCAATGAAGAATATGAGATGAGCATCAGGGAGTGGTACTTGAGGATGGGGTTGCTTTCCAGGGCTGAAGATGACGAGGGCATCTGGAATGAGAGGATGGTCGGCATACCGAAGAACACACCAGGGTTTAAAGTGCAGGCAGCATGGGAGCTGGTCACCCACTCTAACGCGGGGACGTTCAAATCCAGCTACTCCAAAGCCTCACACATTGAAGACCGCATCCTCCGATTCGCCCAGACATTTATTAGCTACAATCTAATGGGAACGGCGAACTCAGCTCTGACAACCACCGACCTCTACTGCACTTGGTGCATGGCGAAAGGCGTGAAGGTGCATCTAGGCTACTGGTTGGCTCAAGCATGACATCAAATGACTAGCACGCTCCTTTGGTCGTGATGTGTGAGCCCCCGGAGACTTTCAGTGTTGAATACTTCTTCAACAAAGGGTTGCTCCAAGCACACGGCAAAGAGACCTTCTTCTACGAGGTAGGAGACAAGGTGAACACGGAGTCGGAGGCTGTGGAGGCTGTGCCCAGTGAGGAGGTCGAGGAGCTGAGGAAGGATGTGCAGGAGTTGAGGAAAGAAATGCAAGTGATGAGGAAGGAGATGGTGAAAGAGCTTGGTGGGATGCGGAAGGAATTAAGCGGGAACCGAGAGGACGTGAAGACACTGCGGGGGAACATTGCAGACTTGGCGGTGAAGTCTTCCAAGCAGCATGAGCGGATGACGGAGGCTGTGGAGCTGATAATGAAAATGTTAAAATGGTTGGAAAAGACACTCCCCCTGACCCAGCAGAAGGTTCTTCCTGGATCCGGCAGTGAGGTCAAGCAGCCCGGCCAAGGCAGTTCTTCCCTCCAGCGACCCCCACACCCGCTCAAGCAAGTGGTCACCCCATCCGCGTCCAAGCCAGTGTTAATCCCATCCAAATCAAAGTCCCTGACGTTAAAGAAACCAGTGTCTGATCAGCAAGAGAAGGAGGAGAAAGAGCCGGAGCTGCCGGCGAAAAAGAAAGCGAAGATGACCCGACCCGGAATCCCACCCCAGTCTGGCTCTCGAGGGAGCCATACCCAGAAGTGAATTTCCCCCCATGACCAAGTAACTTTTATTTTTTTTGTTTTAATTTAATTTTTGTTTTTTTTATGTCTTGCTATTGTCTGTGTTTTTTGTTGATAATTGCTTTATGTGTTTACCTTCTCCCACTTAGCCCAACGCTTGGTCTAAGTGTGAGAAGTTTGTGTTTCCTGTTTTACTTTTGCCTTCTCCCACTTAGCCCGATGCTCGGTCTAAGTGTGAGAAGTTTTATTTGGTTATTTTGTTTGTTTTGTGTTGATTTGAATACCCTGTTTCCCCCCTTCACGACGATGGCTTGGGGACAAGCTTGAGTGAAGTGGGAGGGGGAGGGGAGTCAATGTGTGTATTGTTTAGCATGTTAAGAGTCGTTAAGTCTAGGTTTTAATGGTATCGCATGAGCTGGTGAATATAATACGGCATGATCTCCTTAGTGAGAGTAATTGAAGATAGGATGTATTTCAACTTAGAAGCCTTTTCCCTTAATAAGCCGAGGTCAATCTGGAAGAAGTGAGAACGATAGAAGATGCCTTAGCTGACTTAGTTGTGAAGCCCCACTATAAGAGCGAGTTATAAGCCTAAAACAACTTTGAGCAAACACATGTAAATGGGGCCGCCACTGAATGCTTAGGGAGAAGAGTCCTGAAGGAGAAAAAAATAGGGGAATTGGGTTATGAAGGTATAAGCTGGACGAAGTCCATAGAAAAAAGGGAGGTATAAGCTGGACGAAGTCCAGGGGAAATATGTCTAAGGGCCCCAGAAAAAATAAGTGGAACGAAGTGTAGAAAGGAGAAAACTCTCATAACCCGACGCTTCAGTGGTATGGCAATAACTTTATTAGAGATTCGGTCCTAACATCCCTGTGAGGAATGAGTGATCGAGTGAATCCAACAATTGGGGAAGTAAATGCTATCTTGACGAACTGACAGATTGATTAGGTGGAAGAAGGGAAGGGGCCAATTTGGAGAAGTGCAGCCTGTTGGATTGACCTTAATCTTGTGGGGACGGTTGCCTAAAAGTTGAAGCTAGTTCATGCATATGTGTTTATGTGTTTTCTTCAAGTGTTTGTTATGTGTGCGTCAGTTTATGTCTAGGTCTAGGAGTTTGTGTTGAGTTAGAGTCTAGAGAATCGGTCAGGGGATAACCATGCGTTGAAATTCGCCTTATTCCTTTTTCTTGTCTTTATACTTGAGGACAAGTATGGTTTAAGTGTGAGCAGTTTGATAAGGCTAATTTCATGCATCGGTTATGTGATGAAAAGTCACCATTTACTGGGTCTAACACAAATTTTAAGC